>NC_044244.1:28291094-28593594 GCF_003957555.1 Calypte anna
CCTGCATCATCAGGGGGAGTCTTTCAGTGATTTCTTTCAGACTTGGATCAAGCCCAGTAACAACTGAACCATTTACAACCTCCCAACGCTGCAAGTGCCAATTATCTCTTTTTCATGTGGCCTTCAGTCTTTAGTAGGATACTCTGTAGAACGACAGACATGGGAGTAGTAGTTTAACCCTTCTAAAAATATGATTTGCCATTCTGTTCCTCGGAGCAGTCACTGCAGAGGATGACTCTCAGAGGGCTCTGGGATATTTGTTTGCCAGCAGTGCTAATACTGTCCATTGTAGCTTTGCTGGCAATTAGCAAAGTGATTATGAATTTATCTGGTGCTGCAGAATTGTGTGTCAGAGTGACAGCTGCAAAAATGATTTAATTTTGGCTTTGTAAAAGCACACAGCTAAGTGCTTATTAATAAAGCAACGTTTATAAGGCAAATATTATGATGACTTAATGTGGCCACAAAAATGAATGATGAGTTGGGGATTTTACCACATGATAAACAACGTTATGAAAGAATAAAACATAGGTAGATGAACATGAGTAATACTTCTGTTCATTTAATACAATTTAAAGTTTGCTAATCCTGTGGAAATGTGATTCTCGTTCTTCAACTAAAGAGAGCTCCATTAATGGCATTTAATACTCCATAAATCTATTAAATGAAATAGCCTTAGGATTTCCTTGACAGAGAAGAAATATGATGTGTTGTGTGCTGAAATGTAATTATTACTTAAATAGCAGTAATCCTAAAGTAATTATGAAAGTTGAACCATTAAAGAGTCACTGTTAAGCAGGAGTAGTGTGTGTGTGTGAGTGAGTGATCTGTTGGATTAACAGCTGTTGAAAGTTAAGCCCAAGAAAGTCAGAGGAACAATGTGATATTTTTTGTAAAAAATAATAGAATTTGATACAGAAATAGAGATTTTTCTCTATATGTGTTTGTAAAATAAATTACTCTGTGTAACTTGAAGCCAAATCCGTTTTTTACAAAAGATTTAGTCATGAAAGCAGGGGAACCTATGGGGCTTCAAGTGGAGTTCTGCAAATTGGAAAGGAAGGAGACCTTATTAGTCTCTACCACTGCCTGAAATGAGATTGTAGCCAGGGGGGTGTCAGTCTCTTCTCCCAAGTAAAAGGCAAGAGGATAAGAGTAAATAGCCTCAGGTTGTGCCAGGGAACATTTAGATTGGGTATTAGGAAAAAATTTTTCACTGAAAGGGTTGTCAAGCATTGGAAGAGGCTGTCTAGGGCAGTGGTTGAGTCGCTGTCCCTGGGGGTATTTAGAAGACATGAAGATGTGGTACTTAGGAACATAGTTTAATGGTGGACTTGGCAGTGCTGGGTTAATGCTTGGACTTGATGGTATTAAGTATCTTTCTAAACAGAAATGATTCTATGATTGTAGATTTTCCTAATTGGATTTTGTATATACAAGCTCATAAAGGAGGCGGTAAGCAGTCCCTTGATATTCTCCTTGCATCTTGTTATCTTTTGACCAGAACTTGGATAAATAATTCACAGAATATTTTACCACAGGGGAAAAAAGATGGAAGTTGGCCAAGGCACCTAATAATTTCTGCAAGAAAAGAATTTTCACAGGTTGGGGGCTCCTTTTTTAAATCATCAAGGTACCTGTAATATTTATAGAATTTAGTCAGTACCATACTTGTCAGTCAGTTATTTCATAGAATCTTTCAGGTTGGAAAAAAACTCTTTCAACTCATCGAGTGTAACAAGAAATGTTTGATGATCTGGTTAAGTAAATAGATGCCTGGAACTTGTATACTCACATTGGGTTAGTATAACACATAGACTCATACTACTGTTTGAGCTCCTTTGATCAGTAATTTTAAGAGGTATTCCATTAGTATTCCTTTTCAAGTTTAATTAAAGTATGCAGACTGTTCCTTTGGAAGTTTTAACAATATTTAAAGCTGTCCTACATTTTATTTTTTAAATTTTATTTATTTTATTTTGCTTTTGCAGTGGAGTTGGAGTTTGTTCAATATTTAGAACAAGCAACAGAGGGAAGAAGGTTGGAGTGAAAAGATTTAGACTGAAGCTGGATCTGCTCTGAATGACTGTTCTGGGCCTTTCCTGCCCCTTAGATAAGAATCACACAGCTCCATTTAATATGGATGGCTGGATCTCCACATGATTGTTTAATGGGCTGGTAGCAGACTGTTATTAACATGAGATTTGCAGGTCAGGGTCAGTAGAATCAGTTAGACATTCTGCATTGGAAATACTCTGTTTATTTCCATTGCTCTCTATTTAGTACAGTTATACAGATATTAGCCTCTAAAACAAACATGCTAATCCTGATATCAAGACCACCCAGATGGGTGAAGGAAAAACTGCATGATGCACACCTGAGTAATTTTTTTTCTTGTTACTGGGATTGATCCCTGTTTCTAGTAAATGAATAATGCTGGCTCACCCGAATCAGAGATGTGTTCTGCATCCTAGCAGGTTTTTTGGTTTTGTTTTTTCTCAGATTTAAAAGCTGTTTGGGTTGGTGTTAGCATCTGTGATGGCAAAAATTACCAAGAACCAGAATATAAAGAGTAGTCTTTTTATTTTTATGTAGTGATTTATTCTAGTATATGTTAGAAAAAAATATCAATAGAATAGCCAGAATTGTTACTAAAGTCCCACAGCCATCAGGAATCTTATTCTAATATAAAATAATGTTTAAGGAAAAGAAAAAAAAAAGGCAAATAGAAATCCCAGATTTGTCTAACATACATGTATTTATTTATTATTTTAAATATTTTTTAAAATTATGTCCCTGGATATTATGAATGAATGTTTACTAAGATTAAAATCATATCTTCTTGCATACAAATATCCTTTGATCAGCTGGCAGGTGTCTCTTCTACTGGCAGGTGTTTCTTCTACTTTGATTATTTTGCCCCAAATTCATTTCTCACGTAGGCACTTGTTGAAGTTACAGCTTGTCTAAATATTTACTGATTATCAGTTAGTTAATGCCTTGCTTTTTATGTCATGACTGTTATACTTGTAAGTGCTGTAAATTTTGCTCGTGTTTTTTGATAATCTTTTATTCTTTGCTTTAGAATGTAGTGGGAAATTCTGAAACACTACGACTTTTGTCTGTTTCCAACTCCTAAATAATTTCAGAAATTAAGCACAATGTAAAAAATTGGCAAGTTAATTCAGAAATTAAGGAATATATCAGCTACTGAAAAGAGAGACATTTAATTGAACTGTGGTTTTTCCAAGGCCTTAAGTAAGCATTAGAGTTAGGAAATTTATTTTGCAGTATCTTGTAGGCAGGAGCACTTACTGTGGAGGTGATGGATTTTTCTGTGATTACATGAATGATATATATTGCCTTATCTACTGCTTCTGTAATATATACCCATATAAAAAGTCTCTGCATTATTTTACCTATCATATATTTATTTATTACTATTTATTTATTACTATTTATTATTATATTACTATCATAATAGTATTATTTCATAAAGTACATATATAAAAATAGTACATATACTATATATATACATTTTAAATATATATATTATATATATATATAAGTATAAATAAAAGTATTAGAAAATTATGTGGGTATTTGGTTTTAGTTCTTTTACATGTAGCCAAAGGCCAATGAATTGGATATTGAAAAGACTGTTGGTTTGCCTTTTCTACCCTTTTTTCTCAACTGTTAAAGAACTTAAGGCATAGATCTCATTACAAGGATGCTTCAGGGTCTAACAAATGCATCTTGCAGTGGTTATCTTACAGAGCTGAGTTTATGTAGTTCATAGAGGGCACTTCAGGGATGACTTACTCAAAGGTTGGGGGTACCTGTCCTAGAGAAAGTTAACAACTATTAGAGAGCCCTTTAATTTGACAGACAAAAAGATACAGCAGGTTGATAAAGCTGAAATTTGCAAATGAAAAAATGGCTGTGAAAATACAGTTGTGTTGGTTTTTTGTTTTGGGGGGGTTTATTTTTTTTTTAAAGATGATGGTTATTTGCTCTTAGATTAACTTTAACTGAGATGGACTACATAAAAAAACCCAACCAAACAATTGTATTCTGGTGCTACCACAATTTGTTAGATCTGAAGGAAGAATTACTGATGTTGCTTTGTGATGTGTATTATACAGAAGATCAGAAAAAAACTATTACTATGGCCTTTTTTTGGTCACACAGTCTTTTTCAAGTGCATGTCCTGGCAGTACTGTCACTGTTTGGTTTTGCAGTTGCAGGAAGCTAAAAGTATAATTTGTTTTATTGTCCTTAAGAATTATTTACATACCAAAATTTTCTCTCCCCAGCATATGTGGCTTCCCATTATATATTATGGGTATACATTGGCAGAGAAAATGAAGTGAACTTAGAATAGTAGTAAATAGTAGTGTTACTCTAAGTAGAAAATCAGGTTTGGAAAACTTTCTCTGAGCATAAAACTATATATAAGAGAATTAGTGTAATTTATACTTTATGAAAAAACACCAAAATACCTGGAATATTTTTTAATTTTTTATTTTTAGCATTTTAAAATCCATTATAATATCTTAGTTTACATTTATACTGTTTGTTTATCATAGAGTGATATGATTGTTTTCTTTCTTTAGAAGCTTACCAAAAAGTGTAATAAATATTGACCAAATACTCCCAGATCCTTAAATGTAAGCAAAAGTATACAGATGAAGTGTTAGATAGAGGTGCTGCTGAAGGGTCCTAAGGACAGAGAAGTTTCATCTGAGATTGTTCAGAAAGCTGCTTCATTAAAACAATTTCCCATTTTTCTTTCTGTTGGCAATTTTCCAGTAGTTTAACAGTGAGAGCATGGAACATCCTTAGCATCGTGCAATTAGTATGACACAGCAAATACCAGAATGAAAGCAGATAATTTCACAGTAGCTGAGCAAAGCCTTTAACTGATGTTTGTTAATGTGTTGGTCTTGGCAGGATGTTACAGTTAACAGTAAGTTGTAGCTGCTCATGGGGGGTTTCCAAATAAAATCAGGTGAATTCATAATTTTCACCTGAGTTCTTGGAGGAACGTTAGACTATTTTAGAGTTGAGGTACCTAATTCAGCAATCTAATGAGGAAGGAAAAATGCTGTAAAAATTACTAAATAAGCTACATGAAACCAAATCAAGTTACTCTTGTTGCAGTGTTATGATTTCACTTGACTGAATCAAAATGCCTTCTCCAGTGCTCATTGACCTACAGATTTCCATGCCTATTAAATCTGCTCATATGCTTGATTGCTACAGAGCTCCACTCTCAAGTACCTTCAGAATGTATAGAAGAGCTTCTTTGCTTTCCTTCTGTATTCCTCCCTTTCCTTTTAGACATAGCCTTGCTCATTAAATATAATTTCTTGAGAATAATGTTCTGTAAACAGTTGGGAAACAAACAAATCCTTGGAAATGTGAAGTATTTTAACTGTGTCTAACTGGGAAAGTGAAAACAGATGACTTCAATGACTGCACAGCAATTCCCTTCTGTAGTGAGTTCACTTAGCTGATTTCATCTTCCTCTTCTTTCAAATTGTCTCTTAAGAGACAAAAGAGTTGCAGCAGCTGAATCTCAATGTGAAGGATTTTCTCAGTGGTAGGAGCTGAGAAAATCTGGACAGTGTCCACAGAATGGAGCCATTGCTGCCAGCTTTCCCTTCCTTGTGGCAGCCTCCTTTTGCTACAGTTCCATGCTTATGCCTTTGGGAATGTGCGGAAGGCTGGAATGTTTTTTGTGATCCTTCAGGATGTTGTCTGAAATGTTTTGCTGACAGTCTTCTTAACCCAATTAAGCCATCGAAAAGGTAGATATTTGTGTCTGAGTTAATCACTCAGGAGGAGAAGGAGATGTGTTTACATAATGATTCAGTTACCCTAGATCTCTCTGAAAATGAACTGTAAGTGCTTGAGTCAATCCCAACTATTTAAAAAAATAAACATCCAAGACTAGGTCAGGGGATTTCAAACCAAAGTTTTTTTCTGACCAATTTTTCAATTTTTTCAAGCCATTTTTTTTTTCACCCTTATGTTTTGGTATCATCTCTCTCAAACTACACGAAGTAGAAACGTGTAATAACAATATACCCCATGTGTAATAAAAATACCCCAGTTTAGCTGGGTGATACTCTTCACTCCTCACTGTTTTCAAATTACAGAGAGGCACTATGCCAGGGTGTCACTGTGGACAGGAAACTGAACTGGAAACAGCCTTCCTTCACAAAGGGAAATAAATCTAGTAGGTGATGAATGTGCCTAAATATTCCAACACATTACTTAAGCTGCTCAGTTTATTTAGACTTCTTGTTAGACTAAAAGTATGCAGAAAGGCTTTGGAGTGACAGTTGTGCAATGCTAAGTGCAGCACACAGCAGGGAAGGTTCTCTTGGAAAGCTGAAAATAAGCTTTTGCTGATGTGTGGGTTTGTACATATTTGCAGGATCATTCAAAAATTGTACCTGCCTGGGAGAAACTTTAAGACAGATTTGATTGTGCTCTTAACTCTGTAGTGGAAAGTAGATTTTAAATAAAGTGTTGCTTTATTTGTTCCTAAATTCCCTGTGACTCATAAAAGTATAACCCTATAGTTTGGTTTGTTGTTTTTGGTTTTTTTTTTAGCATGTGCTGCAATGCAGTGAAATTCAGAATTGTGAATACAGAAAAATAAATGTTTTGCTTACTTTGAACATTCACAAACTACTCAATATGGACATTGTAAATTAAAAACAAACATTAACACTGTGATCAACTGAAAAAGTGATTCTTGTATGATATGCTGAAAATAAATATGAACAGAGTGTAGATTCTTGCATACTGATATTGCATACCGGATCTATTTCAGCATTAAAAACTTAATATAGTTTATCTTATTATTTTTTTTCTCCCTCTCAAAACTATGTTAATTCGGTTGAAAATAAACAAATTCAGTTCTTTGGGATTAAACAGGATGCAAATTTCTTCGTAGGTAAAACATAGCTCCAAGCATCAGACACACGCTTTTCACTTTAGATATAAAATGTAAATCTTGTTATATTCAGAATAATGAATCTGATACTAATTTGGTAACCATGAGGCATAAACACCAAAGATCATACTCTCAAATGTCTTCACTTTATATTTGACACAAAACACTATGTGGGCAGAAATGTTTTTTTAAATTACAGAGAGCATAAGGGAGGGAAAAGATCTCTGCATAGATTAGACTTCCTACTCAGTTTTGTATTATTACAATTATTAGTCCTATTTTAGGGCAGTGTACTTATCGGGTAAGCATTCCGGAATACATGCCCGTTTTTATAGATACTACCTTCTCATCAACTCCAACACTTTTAAGCAGGTTCATCAGATTGGTGGCAAACCTGGGTTCACTTTTTATCAGACACAGGAATGACTGTAGCCAGTCAGCTACAGAGCCCTTTCTGCAGTCAAGAGGGATAAATATCTGATGTTCTGGGAGCTGGCTGAGGAGAGTGCAGTTCATTTGGGTGCTCTCATCTGCTTATGGATGTGTGAACAGCATTCCCCAGACTGCTGAAATATTTTTCCTTCTGAAACAAAGGGCTGAGCTACAGATGAGTTACACTTTCTTTCTAAATGAGCCTTAGAGATTCATGAAGCAAGAGAGTGATGTAATGTTTGGACACTAATAGTGCAAATCAGCCTCTGATTTTTTTTTTTTTCCTTAAAATTTAAATTTATTTCTCAAAAAACCCCAGTGATTAAATTTTGTTCCTGAAATGTCATAAGTGTAAATGTTCAGTCACACCTTCCCTGTTTCCTAAATTGATGTTATTACAAATGTCAAATGGATGTGTATTTCTATTTTACGGCTTCAAAGTGAGTTCAGTACCAATCCAGGGATTCAGAGCAGTGAAGCAATTTGAACTTTTTGATATTGATACAGAGTTCCTAAAGGAGAAGTCTTTGAAGCTTCTGTTCAACTAAAACCCATGAAGAATTCTTTACTTGCACATGCTTTCATGGCAGTTTTCCACACTGAATCTTTGGTAACTGTTTCAGAATGAAGACAAAGATATCACTGTGTTCATATTAGTCACATGTTTGTAAATGATGAGCTGTTGGAGCCAGTGATGGCTTTGTTTTATGTTGATTACTCCATGCTGTTGGGCCGTGGAACTTATCCTGAATTTATTCTCCTGATTCTTGAGCAACAGTGTAAAGGAGAAACGTCTGCTCCCACAGTGCTCCTCATCCATGGGAGATGCCTTTGGCTTCCTTTGCAGAGAGCTCAGCAGGAGAATCCAAGTTATCATCTATAAACCTGAGCAGGCAAAATTTCTTTTGGCTTGGGTTTTGTTGTTTTGTTTGATTGGTTTTTTGTTGTTTTTTTTTTTTGTTTGTTTGTTTTTTTCCTGCTTTGCGGTGGGTTTCCAATCCCTTTGCCTTCCTGGTTCAGGAGTATTCCCCAGCTTGGTCTGAGGATTGAGACATGGGCACATTGTGGTACTGCAGCCTGAAGCTTGGTTGCTGCTTTTCTCTTCTCATTGGGATTTCCCCTCTGTTTTTTGGTTTTGTTTTTTTTTTTGACTGAAGATTTCAGTTAATGCAAAATGACACAGGACTGTTGCTCTTAGCAGCAAGAAGTAATTCTGCTTTCTCAGTGATCTTTGTTTGCTGGCTTTCTTTATCTGGTGTGGTTATTGAGGTTTAAGATGTGATATGACAAAAAAAAGATGATTGGAATTTTTTTATGTGACCTGTTAAAAAACTTCTTCACTCCTTTTCTCTGCTGTTACTTTTACTTCAGGTACCATTTTGGAGATAATTCATACTTTTTTTTTTTTTTTTTTCTTTTAAGTATACCGTGAACAGACATCTACATAGTAAAAATTCATTTATGCCTATTGTCACATGGCAAAACTTTAGTAGTTCTTTTGTGAGAGTTTTTAACTATTTCTGTAGTGCTTTGAAACAAATGAATATTGGTAATGCAGTAATGTGGTGGTACAATTTGTAAGTAGGTAAGCATACTTGTGTATTACAGTAAATTCAGTTGCCTAAAGTAGTGTTTTAATAGAAATACCTTATCAGTAAATTAATTGGCCTTTTAAAGGAAAAATTAGGAATTCAATACTAAATACTGAGTCTTTTTAGAGCCCTTAAACTCTGAATGCTTTTTATCTGTTCTTGTTATGTGATTTTATTAGTATGTAAGTGCTAGGTTTCTTAACTTATTGCTAAGCAACACTTTCAGGTGACTGAAGAACTACTTTTAAAATTAAGTCAGATAATTCAGGGAATTTATTGAAAGTTCTTTGAGACTGAATTTAAATTTTAATTAGACTTATTATATATATTTATATCTTTATGAGAAAAGTGTAAAGTTAAAATGTTAATTCTGCAATAGTCGTATCTTTAAAATTTTTTTCTTACTGTGCTCTAAGCAATTAGTTATAACAGAATAATACATTAGTTCTGATCAGCAGATTCTTGTGTTGGATGAACAAAGGACAACCACCTAACTAAAGTAAATATAAGATGCCTCAGATTAAATATTATGTACAAATGTATATAATAAACACATTAAAAGATCTGTACAAGTATGTTTACATTTTTGTTTGCTAATAGAATCTAAACCACATTACTTTGTAGTTAATGGTAGAATACCATTCTCTCTGAGAATCCTCTCTGAGATGTGCTGTTTCTGCTCAACGAAATTATTAGATAGTTGTGCTTGTCTTCACAATTCAATTTGGGTTCTGAAGAGATAATGTCATTACTTTATGCTCAATAAGGCAATTAGGTTCTATTTAGAACTAACTATTGTCTAAAACCAACTTAATATAATTTTGAATTTTGACTTTACTAAATATGAAGTCATAATAAATTAAAAAAAATAATTAACCCTACTTATTTTTAGTATGTGCCACAGGGCTTGGTAAGGGATATGAACAGGATTCAGACTTTCTTAAACAGAAAGAATTTGCTTTTGGTAGCATGCACAGGACTGGTGAAATCATTCCTATGTATCTTATCTCCTCCAGAAGTAAAGAGTAAAATTAGGTAACTTACCATTTAACTGATTTAACTTCCAGCTCAGCACCACTCATCTGACATAATCCATTGCTATTTTGTAAGTACACAAGTGCTGCAGAGATTGTGTACTGAATCACTGCAGACATTTTTATAGTTAATGAATTGTTGTGTAAATTAGTCAATGCTTTGTCATATATTATTAAGTGAATGGATTTGCACTATTACCAAATGAAGTTTGCTTTTTTAGTGGTATAAGGGCTTTACATAATGACCTTTCTCTTCACCAAGTAGATTATTTGAAACCAGGTTCTTTGCTACCCTACATTTTCCTACTCACATGTTGGTATGAAAAATAGCAGTCTGTGACTTTAAGGGAACCATTTATTAGGGGGAGCTTCAGAATGAAATTGGGAAAGTGAAATTCCCTAGTGGGCATAAAAAGTAGCATCCTCTCTGCAAGATGATCATCCCTGATGTATGAGTGCTTGCTAAGACAGGAGATGAGGGTTTGATGTCTCTCTGCTCCCAGGGCACTCTTATTTGCCCTTTGACATTTTGCAGCAGGGTGAGTATACTCTTTAATTTGTTGATGCAGGAAGGTAATCCTTCTTTTGAGCTGAATAGAAACCTCAGGCCCTAATGAGGAAAGCATAATCAGGTTTATGGGGACAGGGCTGACACATATCACTTTTTCTGTCACTGAGGATGAGGTTAGTACTTGTGCTTCTGTGTGAAAGGAGCTGAGGGCTTTGAAGGGGAGGCTGTACCCTGGGAAAAGGGGGATGTTCCTTTCATTGGCTTTGTCACCTGGGAAGCTTTGGAATGAAAGGACACAAAAACAGGTAGAGAATTAAATGCTGTAACTGAGAAACTGGAGATTTATGGCAGTGGCAGCACCTCTGTATATTTTATTGTGCTCTCTTATTAGGCTGAGGCTCATCTGGTGTTTGTTGCTGTTCCTTACTGAAGGGTTAGGATACTGAGCCTGTAGTCTTTGTTTGGATCTTTGGAGAGAGAGGAATTCCTTGACAAAATTGTCTTGCTGTGCAGGGCATTATGTAGAATACCATTCACAAGATCCTACTTGTTCATATTGTAAAATGTGAATTAGGTGTAATTGATGCCATCATGCTTGCTAAGCATCTGAAACTGCATCTGCAAAGCTGCCTCAGCACCCTTTCTGCTTTCTGAGGATGATGTCTTTACTGCTGGTTTTGTCATCCTTTCTCTGTTTTTTTCTGCTTCTTGAAGTATAAAGAAAGGAGAGCGTTCACTGCAGATTTTCATCATGTTTCCCTTCATTTTACTGCTCAGAGTATGTGGACTTTGGAGGATGCTCTGCTTCCCCAGATTTTAAAGACTGCCAGTGGAGTCTGCCTGAAAGGAGGAGTTCAGAGGGAGTCAGCTGTATCTACAGCTTGGCATTTAGTTTTGGCACTGACCATAGGTGGGGATGAGCTTGTTTGCAGAGTTTAGAGTACTGATGTCCTGGCTGCTTTTTCCAGAGCCTGTCCTTCTACCTGGCCCTGCTGTCCTGCTGTGGGCCATGCTCCACTGCTGGGCTGCTGCTGAGTTGCATCCTTACCAGCTGCAGTCAGCTGGTCCCCACTTTGTTTCAGGTCCCTTATCTTCCTGGGGCTTGGCTTGTTCAGCTTTGGCCAGAAACGTAACCAGGTTTGTTACAAGATTTATCAGAAAAGCTTCTTTATCAAGTTGATCAAGACAAGTTGATAATGTAACACAGTGTCCCCATGGCTGGAGAGCAGCTCAGTGGGGCCCAGCTTCGTAGCAGCCTGCATCCGAACTGTGTTTCTTTCCCCTTGATGTATATTTGCACCAGCTCTTTATGTTCTTCTGTGCCATCACCTGCCAGTTGGTGCCTTGGGAACTGTGCTTTTTCAACTGATTAATTAATTTTCTTGTAATTAATTTTCTTGCAACGGTATTTTCAGTATAGGATGTCTGAGTGGTACATTTGGACTGTAACAGAAATGTCTTTTATAGAATTTTTAGTCTTTGCCTTGAAGACATCCTGTTTACTAGTCAAGCACATAATATTGAACAGTCAAACTTATGGCAGCTGCAAAGCTCTCCTCTTTTCAAGCCTCCATAGCACTGGTTTACCTGTTGCCAACTTTCTCTACCAATTCTCCCTTCTGCCCATCTCAATATTTGGGATATTGGCAGAAACGCCATCTCAAAGCAGGTACAAGGGTTGCTCTTCAAGCCATTTAATACACGTGTGGGATGTTGGCGGTTCCTGTTCTGCTTCAGTTTGTGAGGAATCTTACTGGTGCCATCTTTTCCCTCTTGTATTACTTTTAGTCCTGTGCCAGTTGATTGGATGACTAGTTATAGCATTGCCATTGGCAAGCATGCTATTCTTTAGCATATCATTAAATATTTAACATCAAACATTGTCCTTTTTCCCCCCAGAAATTACAGAGAAACAACTGTAATAATGCTTTAACTGCATAATGCTCTGTATTCACTGGGGCTATTTCATCAGTGTCTCAAACTCCTCTATATTCTTCAGTGTCTTTCTAATAGATTTACATGCATAAAGCACCAAGATCTACATTCCTGTACCTGATACTGGTGATTCCCATGTCTGGCATTGGTGATTTCCAGAACTGTAAAATTTGTTTTCTAGCATTGTTTTCTTTTTGCCTGAAAAATGATAATTACATGTGTCAGGATTTATAGATCACTGATAACAGTTGACAGAGTTGGATGAGTAGAATTTTGGACTGAAATACTGTTTTGTAATATTAATTAAAATAAACGTGAGAAAAGTTAGCAACTAGAAAGCACTCTAAGAGGGAGAATTTTTTACTTATAAGTGGAAACGCTACACAGTGGACTGTCTGCTTGCACAGGCAAAAAGGCTTTCTGCTCCAAAACCAGACAGAGAGAATAATGGCATCCTTTGTACTGGGAGAGACAGGTTTCTTTATTCTGCTATAAATCTGCCCTGCCATCAAAAGAGAAGGTCTGGCATCCTCCTTACTCTGCACTGGGTCTTCTTGTCCTCTGGCTCATGTTGGCATTTGCGTTTTGAAGACCTCAAAATGACCTGGATCATTAAACTGGTGCAGTTGAGAAGAAAAATGGATCAGAAAAAGCCCAGAATGCTGATGGCAATCAGTGAGCCATCTAGATGTTTAATCTCAGACTTCTAAAGGTGTGTATCCAGTTAAACTGCTGATCTGTGCTCACTCCTCAGTGAGAAGGAGGCTCTCCCAAAGGGAAGCCCGATCCTCCCAGTGTTCAGAGGTGCAGGTGACTAACTTGGGTTACTAACCTGACGTCTATCTGGCTTTTTTAGGCATCAACATTTAGATAACTGCCATGTTGTGTATAACCCTTTCAGTCCCAGTCTTTGCATAATTCTAATACTTTATTTTCTCGAATAATTCCAATTTTGACCCTAAACCTCTCCGAGAAACAGTTTAGAGAAGGTAAATCTATCATTCTCTTCCAGAGATAATTTTGTGCTGTTTTCTTGCACTGAATACACCTGTATCCTAGCTGAGCTAATAAAAATTAATATTTTGATTAGTGACTACTTAGATATCAGTGCTAGCTACTTATAGATCAGATTTTGAGGAAAAAATAATGAACTAACGTGGAATATGCTGTTTCAATTCAAGAGGTATGCAATCAGAATGATTTATGAACTGGAAAAAAAAAAAAAAGAATTAATAATTCATGCATAGGAGCTATTCATGGATTCCTGCTCTGAAATCTTTGAGCCAGACATCATTTGTGAGTGTTGCACATATTGTTCAGCGTAGAAGTTATTATTTTATAGTTGAATGAGAGCATATTCTGCTGAGATTTTTAAGTACATAATAGCATGTCAGAAGAAAGGTGGCACAGGAAAATTTGGGGAAGATGCAGGTAGCCAGAAAACTATTATTTTTTTATTTGAAATCCTAGCTGATATGTGTTTAAAGCATATACAACTATATTCTGAAATACTGATTCCACCTCAGTTGCTTTTGATTATAAGTTATTAGTACATTTTGTACCTGCCATTATTTATAACACCTAAAGAACAATTTAAAATGGGTAGTTGCATTTTGCAGCTGTTTTTTGTGGAATAATAAATATTAATTTTTCAGTAAAGAGGTGATGTATAGCAAGCAGAAAAAGATGTTTCAATTTTGATATTTGTCCTCAAAACTTCGAAGGCTTAGCACACTGTTAGGTATTAATAGAGAGCCCAAGCTCAAGGTACTTACTACATGTTTATCTGCACATCCAGGTAATAAACTGTTCAATTTTCATTTTATTTTATTTCTTTTTCTTTTAAAGTGCTTTAAGGAATAGGCAAAAGAACAGATGCAAATTAGAGCTCTGCTTAAAATAGAACTTGGGCTAACCTTAGATACCTGAGTCCAAATCTCCAGAAAGCTTCTGGCATTGACCATTTCTACTGAAGGTTTCTGACACAGTAGGCATTTTTTGTTTGACTAACAATTCCCCAGGTGCCTACAATGATTTCAGGTGTTCCCATTCCTAACAGCCAAATCCAGACCTGATGTGAATCCCAGCCTGAAGGTGTCAGTCTCTCCGCTCTTCATGTAATGACCCTACAGAGTGGCTGAGCTTGGATCTTGGACCTCTTTTTGAAATCCTATAATTAGATGGCATGAAACTTGGTTTAAGGATCGCTTCACCTACATCCTCTGAAGATTTCTGTCTCCTGTGGGGGTTATAGAGAATGAATATCTCATACATCTGTATAAGGGCAGAATAAGTGGCAAAATGCAGTATATTGCAGTATAGTGCAGCCATTTTTTCTTTTTAAGATACAGCCAGAGCACTGGCTACCTGTCTTTGTATGTAGAACACTCAAGAACTGGAAGACCTGACTTTCATTCCAATGGAGTTGAAATTTTTCTGCTTCTCAGAGGAATTCCCTACCTATTAAGGTATAAGCTAAATGGAGTTTGTTTGGGGGGTGTCTCCCACTTTAGAAGATGTGTCGTGTTAAAAACAATCCTAAATTTTAAAAGAACATGAGAAGCCCTGCTCTGTCTTCTCAGATGATGAGTGCATGCATTTCCTGCACAGGAATATGTAGTGCTGCAACATGGCAATGCAAATGAATTTCTACCTAATGCAGGGAAATTCCCATAGCAAATTTCACACTTAAACAGGATGGAGTATGAAGTGTGAGAAATCTGACTGCTAAGCAAGTGAATTCTGTCTTGCGAGTAGGTTCAGATCTGTAACCCAAATTACAGAGATGACAGGGTGACAGACTTCTGAACATTTAATCCTGGTCTTATTTCTTATGTCTTACAATCACAATCCAATCCAATCCAAATAGCCCTTGCTCTCAGCCATGAGTCAAGATGTCAGTCAGTAATTCATGCTTTGTGACAGGCTTTCAAGATAGTACAAACCCTCTATTCCAGAGAAAGAAAGAGCAAACTTGTATGAAGTTGCCATCATCTTCACAGGCTTGCCAGGAACACTCCTGAGCACTTCTGATCATAGAATCATAGAATCATAGAATCCTAGGGGTTGGAAGGGACCTCGAAAGATCATCTAGTCCAACCCCCCCTGCCAGAGCAGGGCCACCTAGAGTACATCGCGCAGGAACGTGTCCAAGCGGGTTTTGAATGTCTCCAGTGAAGGAGACTCCACAACCTCCCTGGGCAGCCTGTTCCAGGGCTCTGTCACCCTTACAGTAAAAAAATTTTTTCGAATATTCAACTTGAACCTCCTATGCTCCAATTTACACCCATTACCCCTTGTCCTATCACTGGTAATCACTGAGAAAAGCCTAACTCCATCTCCCTGACACTCGCTCCTTACATATTTGAAAACATTGATGAGGTCACCCCTCAGTCTCCTTTTCTCCAAACTAAAGAGACCCAGCTCCCTCAGCCTTTCCTCATAAGGGAGATGTTCCACTCCCTTAATCATCTTCGTAGCTCTGCGCTGGACTCTTTCAAGCACTTCCCTGTCCTTCTTGAACTGAGGGGCCCAGAACTGGACACAATACTCCAGGTGTGGCCTCACCAATGCAGAATAGAGGGGGAGGAGAACCTCTCTTGACCTACTAACCACACCCTTCCTAATGCACCCCAGGATGCCATTGGCCTTCTTGGCCACAAGGGCACATTGCTGGCTCATGGTCATCCTCTTGTCTACCAGGACCCCCAGGTCTCTTTCACCTACACTGCTCTCCAGCAGGTCAGCCCCCAACCTATACTGGGACATCGTGTTGTTCTTCCCCAAATGCAAAACTCTACACTTCCCCTTGTTGAACTTCATCATGTTTCTATCTGCCCAACTCTCTAGCCTGTCTAAGTCTCTCTGAATGGCCGCACGGCCTTCCGGTGTGTCAGCCACTCCTCCCAGCTTAGTGTCATCAGCAAACTTGCTGAGGGTACACTCTATACCCTCATCCAAGTCGTTGATGAAGATATTGAACAACACTGGTCCCAGTACCGACCCCTGAGGGACTCCACTAGTCACACACCTCCAACCAGATTCTGCCCCATTGACTACAACTCTCTGACTCCTTCCTTTCAACCAGTTCCTGATCCACCTCACTACCTGATCACCAAACCCACACTTGGTCAACTTATCTACAAGGATGCTGTGAGAGACGGTGTCAAATGCTTTACTGAAATCAAGATAAACCACATCTACCGCTCTTCCATCATCTATCCACCTAGTAATTTCCTCATAGAAGGCTATGAGGTTAGTCAAACATGATTTACCCTTGATAAAACCATGCTGACTGCTCTTGATGCCAGTCAAGTACCTCTAATACTTATTTTCTTTAGGATCAAATCTGTCCACAGAGTAAATTACAGATGTGCTCAACAAAGGAGCACCAGATGGAAAGCAGCACAGAGGGAGCTAATCTCACATTTTCTGTGTTGCTGTTTGGTGTGGTGGAGCTGCTTCCCCTACTACAGCACAAATGGAAGTTTTAGCTGAACAAAGACACTTGGACATCTATATTTGGCCATTTAGGTCAAATGTTTGTATGTCATCAGCTGGATAATGTAGATCCTATGAAATCATGTGAATGATTCATCTCTGTAGCCTCATTCATATATAAGTGCTGGGGGGATAACAGTAACTTGCTTATTACTGGTGAAGACTGATGTACACAATGGAAAATATCTCTGTTGTGTAATTAGCAGACACTGGGACAGGATATGGGACTGGGATAGCTTTCAGTCAGATCCTGCATGTAACACAAGCAATAATAAGAGGATTTCAGTACATCCCTGGTGTTGAGTGTTACTAGTGAGACTGAGCACTCCCCTGGTGTCCCTTTAGGCCCCATTCCAGCCCTGGACAACTTTGGACTTCTTCCTCTGCTACTGCATCAAGTGAAAGCTTCAAATAGAGCTGACTGTTTTTCATACTCTCCTAATTATCCAAGTGTCCATTAGAAAGTGAATCTATTGCTTTTGCCTCACCTCTGCTTACCATGATTGGTTTTGTTTACTGCTTCTTAAAACCAGGTTCAAGCTATTTTGTCCTGTTTCTGTACCCTGTCTCATGCAGAAAAAATGTCTTCCCAGGAGCACACGGACATCAGTACTATCCTGTTACATGTTTGAAGGTGTTTGTTGGCAGCAAAATCAAGGTCTGTATGAATGTGAAAAGAAACAAGTGAGTTTTCCAGTCACTGAAAGTGTCAGAGACAAAGGGACCTCTCCATGACGTAGTGTTGCTGTAGTGTTCCTTTGTATAAAATACGTAAGAAAGAATGACTGTCAATTTTTCTGTGGTTTAAGCCATAAACTATGAGCACTTTGTGGTCCTAAAGGGCTGAGAAAATGATTGTAGAGGAAACCAGATGGGATGGGCCCATGTAGAGTAATTACTGTTATTAGTTATTTCTGAAAGCTATAGATGGTTGGAAGCAGAGGGATTATTTACATGACCTATGTTCCAATGGGTCCTGTGAATCACATTTTAGGATCTCTGTCACGTGATGAAATCTCATTCTGCTAATATAAAAAGGCCAAAGTTCATTTTCCTCCAAGTGCCTTTGTATTGCTTTATCAGTCACTGAAAATTGTCTCTCCATGCACTGCATCTCCTTTTATGTTCCTATAAAATTGGCCAACCTATAGCTTTTCAGCCACATGCGGGTCATGGGGTTGTTCAGGTATCTCTCCAGTTCTGTGTCTGTCATGGCTAAAACCAAAGCTACTGCTGGGGGCAGCAAGCCAACAGAGCTCTGGGGGTAAAATTCCACATCATCACAGAAATGTGTTGTACATCCAGCTTGACACATCAAAAATGTAACTCTTCTACCTAGAAAACAGGTTTCACCTTCCTCCTGTGCTGTGTGTCTTGTAGCTTTTGGTTTTATGTATAGGTGCAGGAAGGTTTACTATTGGTATTTTAACAATTACTCGTGACTAATGTAAAAAGAACATTTAGTAGATATCAAAGCTTTTGGTTCAATACCTCATCAGACTATTTAGGCAAGGCAGAGATGATATAATGCTAAGATAAAGCTATGGAGATAAATAACAATAGAAAGGACAGTGCTTTCATCTCTTGCTATAGAAGGAATAGAGAGAGGATACTAAAAATCAAGCTAAAAATGATTGTTAAAAATTATCACCTTTGAAATAGGTCCACAGTAAATTGGTGGAACTAAGTGACATAAGTACTGCTGAGGGATCAATAATGAGTAGCAGTGCTGTATGGTAGTGATTATTGGGAGGCTGATGATACAGAGAATGAAACTGTTGAAAAACTCTGGAATCTGTTAGCTAATAATGGGCTTGGATTGGAAAGGAGTTCCTGGGAATGCATCGGTAAACAATTGTCCACTTATGGGGTTTTAAAGGCTTTATTTGCTTCATATTGTCGTACAGAATGGGAAGTGAGTGAACTTGGAACACAGCCTGATCACATACAGTTATAATTTTTAGGATGACAGAGCATAGGGATGGCTTGGAAAAATAAACTCCAGAAACGTCCAGAAGCAGACAAGTACCGTATGACATGGCAGGATGCCTCGAGGTGGGAAATCTATCCTGAGGAACCATAGGTGAAGTATTCTGCCCTCTCTCTCTGTCAGAGGAGCATTTTCAGGGGATGGTTTACAGCAGTTGATGAATTGTTTCAGTGTTTTTGTAATTAACTGCACCAAGAGTTATGTGCCCTGAAGAAAGGACGTTAAATATAACCGAGCTGTGGAGTTCACCATCTATATCTGGCTGATGAGAGAGGCTGGCAATATCCTAAATCATTTGATACATCTTGTTTCTGAGACTATAAGAACAAATGTGTAGTTTCTGGAGTTGTATTTAATGTATTTAAGGGTAAAGTGGACTATGCAGGTTTTCTGTCCTTTGCTCTAGGTAGCAAGATTTGATTAAATTTTTGGGGGGGACTGCTGTGTCTGCACAATCCATAAATGTTGTTTCCAGTTCTGCCCTTGAAATGTGTTCTGTACAAGCCTGGTAATGTGTTTTGGTTTTTTTTCTCCCTGCCAACTACTTAAATGACTTCAGCAATTTTAGAGATCTAAAAAGCTATTCTTTCTAGTAGGATTACATGGGAGTATGCCACTTGAAGATTCAGTTCTCAGAAGGGGCAGATGCTGCCTTTAATTCGCAGCTCCAGCAACAGATTTGGATTCACCAGATTCAACAGATTAATCAAGCAGTCTGTTTGATGAATAGAATTTAGTGAACCTTGTCATTGTAGTCTACAGAGAAAAGTACTGCTAGGTGGTCTTCCTGCTTTTTTATGGTAAACTAGAGGTTACACCTGTAATTTCTCAAATATAAAGAGACTAAAAGATGTACACTGTTCAAAGAGAACAAATTAGTCAGGGTGGGGTGGAACTTCCAGCACTAATTACACATTGGAAACTTCTGTGTGGCACATCTCCAAATGCTGCAGTCTCCATTTTCAGCAGCTGTTACTATGAAACAGCCCCAGTCCAATGAACTTCATTAAATCTGTCCAGATCCAACTTCTTTGGGTACCATGTTGCTTTCTGTTCTGCTCTGCCTTTGCTTGATTGTTCTTTCCATAAACAGACATTCTTTTTAGAATTCTTTGTGTGTAGATATCTTTTAGATTAGTCAAAATCAAACTTGGAGAATTGATTATTAATAAATCACATTTGAAAGGGTTTAGCTTTTGTTAATTTGCAGAACACTCATCAGATGAAGCTCTGTATTTGGTTTTCTTTTTTCCATTATCTCCTTTCAAGATTGTGTCTTTCAGTTTGAGATTTGTGGGGTTTTTATCTATGGACACTGCAATGGGCCTGTCAGGAAATACATATGTGTGTGGACTTTGATCTGTCCATGAATCTTTGATAAATTGAGGCTGAGCCACATTTTATGATTGGAATTACCCTCATGCTTTTGGAGTATTTGACACCTGAATTCTGTAACTCCTTCCTCTGACTTTACAAGGACAGTGGGTTCAGAGCTTCAGTGTATAAAGTTTTTACATGCAGAATTGTTTCCCAGATTTCTCAGGCTTTTGTTAGATTGCAATAACAGATTGGGGTTTTGAGTTTTTTGGGTTTTTTTTGTGCTTGCTTTTTTTTTTGTTGTTGTTGGTTGTTTTTTTGGCTGTTTATTTTTGTTGTAATTTGTTTGTTAATATATGTGAGGTCCCTACTGCTTATTGAATCCCTCCTTTTGTCTTCTATAGATCAATTATGCTTATTTAATAATTCCAAAATCTCCAGTAACTAACTTATCAATGAAAATTGTTGAATAAGCACTAAATAAAGTCCCTTTGTTTATTGCTAATAGCAAACATTCAGGGCATGACTAACTGCTTTTTTTAGTTCACCTTTTTGTTAAAACAGATAAAGGTTATTTTCATCTCTAGCATTTGCTGGCTGATCACTGTGTTCCATGTCAGAGAGGGGCTTGAATAATCTCTTTGAAGGCAGTATTGAGGCAGAGAATTAGCATTCTCTCCAGCTGGACTCCACTGCACACAGGTTGGTTTCTCATTTGTCGTGGCAATGTTTTCATTAGGTCAGCTGAAAAACTGCCCTTCTTCAGAATGCAAAATAAGCAGGGAATAGAAGGAAATTAACTTATAGAAAAAAATGTTAGATAATGTATGTCAATTTCCCACAGAAACATTAACATTTAATCTTCTACAAATTTTAATAATCTGCATGTTCATACATCAAACTATGTCAGACACATTGAGCTTGTTTAGGTTCAAATGAGGACAGTGTGTGGCTCACCAGTTAGAAATTAGACTACTCTCACTAGACCAAATTTCAGCTTTACTTCTAAACATGCAGAATAAAAAATGCAGATGGTTGAGTTCAGAGATTCTACACAATTTTGCAAACATTCCTACCAATGGAGATGCTCCCTGCTATTTTGTAAATCATAGCTTGTAGCTAATTTTTCCATCTTTTGAGACTTTTAGCCTTTGAGATTTGTGTTACTATTTATCAAAGTTTTTCCAGTTTCGAGACTCTCTTAAGTGGTGTTTTCCACTAAATAATAGAACTGCTGCTCCCAAATACTGTAGCTATATTTCTTAATGATTTAAGAGTTGATGTGTGTTATGTAGAAGCCCACTCTTTCAGCAGGTACTGCTCTTCAACTCTTCAGAAGTGCAGAAAATTACAATATATGCATATACATATATATACCCGTATACACATATATATATATATGTCTCCCTTGGAGATGCATCTTTTCACCTAGCTTCTTGAAGCCAGAGAGGAAAACTCACATGTAAATAACCATTAAAATTCACTTTGAATGGTAGGCAAACCCACAGTTGTTTTGGGATTGATTCACAGTTTACCCTTCTTTTTGTGAATTGCAGGAAATAAGTATGAGTTCTCTATATTCACTGAGGCTACACAGCAAGCTAGATGAGGAAATGAGATTTATTACTTCTGTTGATTCTTTCTGTCCCTCCAAAGTTGCTAAAGAAATGGTCAGGTTTGGAAATAGGGTTATTTGACAGAAATTTTCCTAGGATCATACAGAAAAGTAATAACAAAGCTGTACTATCTCCTGTCACAACAGCAGTATAAACTGTCATTGCAAAATAGTATCTTCAGTCTTACATTTGTATAAAATAGCACTACTGCAGTTTTCTTTCTTTTTTAAATAAAAATTTACCCAAATATGGAAAAGGTTTCAAAACTGTGAAACTGTTTTTTCTAAATGTGAAACTGGTAATATCCTCACTTAGCTTACTTAGACTTTAGAAGTCCAGTTAGCATATGCCATTTCATTAATTTTGTTGGGCTGTTTTGGTTTGAAAATAAATGCTGTACTTGCAGAAAGAAGTACAAAGAAGCATATTAAGAATGACAGATGACTAAGGAAGATCATATATAATAAGAAATAATTATGTTTCAATTTATTTAGAAAGACTTCTCTTGCAATTTATCTGTCTTGCTATCAAACTGTTACTTCCAGTTCTTCCTGAGTTATTTTGAGTAAAGTAATTACTGTCTGGAAATTCAATAAAGTAATATTTTTCCATTGGTGCTAAAAAAAAAATCATCTTGGACTTGCCTATGCCTTGGACCTGTTCAAACACAACCAGCTCTCTACCACGTTAGATTTAATAGGATAAATACTTCAGACTTCTAATTACATAAATAATGCAGACATTTGTCAGCTTTTAAAAATAACTCTTGCATGCATCTGGTGGATATCAAGAAGTTGTTTATTTTGGGTAATAAAATTCCCATAATTGAGAAAAAAAAATTGCTGTTTTGCTGTCCTAGTTTTATTTTTCTGAGCAATTCTCTTTGCACAGTAACAATATGGTTCAGTTTCAGATTTACTGCTGGTTATGATCAGTCTCTTCCAGACTAAAGGAAAAAGTTATCTGATTTTACTATTTCATTCTTGAGAGTCAGCTAGATGGTTTCCCCCTTTTATATAGGCAGTTTTTGATTTGAGATTGTAACAAAACAGATGCCCCAAAAGTGTAAGATTCGGTGGCTGATACTGGAAGTGAACCTGGCTGCACAACAGTTGCCCTTTGCTCCCAGCAAGTTCTGCCCCAGCAGCACTGGAAATGGGTACTAATGCCATGGAAAACTTCACAAGACCTTCTGTTCTTTCCTTTCTCAGAAAGGAAACAATGCTGACAGAGATAGTCCACTGTTATTTGAAAAAAACTGCCACGGAACTCTTAAGATTTGATGTTCCGATGTTGCTCCAAAGTGAAACTCAAGCATGTTCTTCTTTCTCTGATAAGGTTTTTCGTGTGCTAGGGTATAAGTATTTGTTTTCCTCATCTATGCTGTCTGGGGAAGTAATCCATCTCCTCTGTAGAAATAGGTGAACATAATTTTACAATAAATAAAGTATATCTGATCACATATTGTAAATACTCAGCTCTTAAGATACCAGAAGCTTTGCATTCTATAACGGTCTATTATAAAGCCTGCTGGCTTCCCCAAATCATTTATCAGGTGAGAAGTGCCATCTCTGGCCACGGGGGAAGCCTCCAGGGTCTGTGATCAGCACCCACATTTGACTTTCTTAACTAAAACCTGGTAATTCTGGCACTGGTTGAATGCCGTTCGGTTCTTGATCACCCAAGAAATGACTGCACCAGCACTTACAAAGGAAATGTTACTGTATGAAAGGCTTTTGCTATGCAGAAAAAGAAGGTAAAACTCATACTCTTATCTTTTAATCATAAATTATCATCCTACTTTGTTTCTGAAGCACAAGTTATTGTAGAGACCTTTTGGATAGTTTTAAAGTGGAACAGGATCTTTATTTCTTTTCTAGGCAATGAAATCATTGGGCTGTATGCTTATAGGTGTTGTCAAACAGTGTGTTTGGCTGCAAGTCATGTTCCATACTGTGGCTTTTGTGAATGCTAAGACTAGTAAACAGTCAAATACTCCATCCACACAGACAAGATTGAAATGGGATTGAAAAAAAGGTCTGAGACATGAATTCCCAAAGAGCTTCAGCTAAGGTTCACTAGTTTTCTTTTGGCTGGCAATAACCAAATATCACTTTTAAAGCCTTATATGAAAGATAAACATAAATTAGAAACATGGAAATTGCTTTGATTCTATACAGTTTTGTGTGTGTGTGTGTGTATTTTCATGTTTAGCATGCCTAGTGATGATTGATTGATCATCACACAGTTTATGGAGTTTCTTTCCTGAGATTCATGCAGCTGAACATTTCTGAGCTGCTATCTATAATCTTTTTTTCTTATCATTTTCTTCTCATATATCTCTTTAAATTTTTGTTTGACATGTTGATGCCATATGAGATACTGTGGTTTAATTTATAGTTGCAAGCTGCATAGTCCAAGTGTTTCTGGCTTATTTTGAGCCTTTCAGCACTGTGTGTGTTAGCCTTGTTCAAGGACCTGACAACTGGTTGCTTTTCAAGGAATAGGATGGTTTACAGAAATACACACCAACATGATTCTATGCCTTCTATTTTTTCTTGGTTATGGCTGCTCATGTTTATGATTCCTTGCTTAAATGTACTTAAGAAGAGTGAAACACCAAATACAGGCCAAATTCTCTACATGGAAAATAAAGCCTGTCAAGTAGTGAAAAAAGTAGTCCATATCACAGAATCACGGAATGTCTTTGGTTGGAAGAGACCTTCAAGATCATCCAGTCCAACCTTTGACCAACACTGTAAGCTCACCACTAAACCATGACAAGGTCCACAAACCATTTAAATGCCTCCAGAGATGGTGACTTCACTACTGCCCTGGGCAGACTATTCCAGTATTTGACAACCCTTTCAGTGAAAAAATGTTTCCTAATATCCAGTCTAAATCTCCCCTGGCATAGCTTGCATCCAAGGCATAACTGGAATAAGTTCAAATATCAAATGTAGAATGAATTAAAAGATGCTCACAGATTTTTTTAAAGAGTGCACTAATATCAATATGCATTTATTACTTTCCCTGATGAAGGCCAGGATGACTCATTTCTAGAGACACTTTATTAATAAATGCAGCTGATAATATAGGAGATAAGAACAAAAAGCAGACTAAGTCTATAAGTAGATAGAATATTCCAAAAGTTTATTTAGAATATCCAAAATAAAGCAGACATTTTCAACTCCATTATGTACCATTTTCAACTCCATTATGTGATATCAAATAGGTCACCAATGTCCTCTTAAAAAGATCTTTCCTTACACTGCCAAGTTCAATAAGATAGAAGTATTTTTCATGAGTCACTGCTGGCACCTCTGTCAGAAACTGTATTCTAAAGATGACTGTGAGTTTATTAGGCACAATACATAAGAATATATATATATATATGGTACCTAACTATGGTACTATATATGTATACATATATATATATTTTCTTGGTAAACAAATGTTAGGTACCATATACATATATATATATATATATATATTCTTGGTAAACAAATGTTAGGTACTAAATAAAGTGCTCTTCAGTGATCCTAATGTCAGGAATGAAATCACATAACCAATTTTACCCTGTGATCACACTGCAACTTTTTCTGGCCATGGTGAAGACAGAAAGCACCAGCTATGGTTTCCATCCTGCATTCACAGTCCTGGCAGATGGACTTCAGTGCTGAGCAAGCCTGGAAAGAAGAATTTTTTTGTTAAATTGGGCAAACCAAATATTTTCACACAATTTTCCACTATTCAGAAAATCAGTTGGCAATGTTTACTCCCCCTCCAGTTGTGGTATAGTATCTTGTACACCTTACAGCATACTGAGTACACAGGGTACCTCCTTTCAAGCTCTGGCCTTAGTAGACTTCACCAGACGTGTATAGTTGGGCATAGCTAGTGTGGGTAATGTGCACCAGAGGGATTCCTGGAGGCATCTTAGTTGGAGTGGGAGCTGCTCCATTGCCTGAGCCCTCTACCCCTTGCAAGTAGGATGCTGTGCTTTAGAGACAGTGGCACAAGAGACTGGGGCTTTGTAGGTGGAGCCTTATAACTGGATGTCTATAACAGATATTTCTTAGTGTTTGCATTAATTTAAAAGATTCTGCTTCAGTAAGGAGCATAAAAAAATATTGTTTTTTCTTGGCAGGCTTTCACATAAACTCTGGACACTGTCCTTTTTTTTTCTTTAGAGAAAAATCTTTTTCTAACCAAGCTGACAGGTAGGAATTTTAGATCATGTTGCCAGAATGTAAAGTATAATTTTTACTTTGATGAACAATCAAAAGTAAAAACATATGAACAAATAACAAGTGATGCAAGACTGATGTGATCCCCTGCCCCCCTTCCAGTAATGTATTTTTGGAAGAAATGGCTGATAGCTGTCACATTATTATGTAGAATCTCATGACAGGAAAATATAGCTTCAGATAAACTGTAGATTGCAGATTTAAATGAAATCATATGGAAGAAATGACATGTTAAAACATATCTTAGCTTTGTAAAGCTATAGAGGCTTCCTTTACCTTAATAGAGAAAAATAAAAGCAAAAATAGTAAAAATAATTCTACGTGACCCAATTACTTAAATTGTTTTTGCTGTTAAAAAAGCATATGAAGGTTAATCCTGGAGCTGCAGGCAGGCCGTGAATTCCCCCACCCCATACAGGTCACTGAAGGTGAGAAGACAGTGGTGTTATGTGAAGTAAACTGATGAATCTTCCTTTCTTGCTTGCTTCTCCCAAACTTGCTGCTGTGCTTTGAAAAAATGATGCCATGGTTCAGTGGATTCCATTTTTATGTGTGCATTCATCTGCAGTGACAGCGAGGAGCCAACCATCGTTTTCATTGTGTAATTTCAAAATATTTAATGTCAATGGAGAAAAAGTAAATCTTCTCTTGCTCACGTTGTCATTCCTACAGGCACTGGTGTAGTTGTACTGTAATAAAACTGTTATGCAACCACCAGGACCGTCCCTACAACTCAGCCTGTTCTTGTGCATAATATATATTTTGTCAGGGCTGGTTTGGGTAATGCTGTCAAATGTGCTATAAAAAAGCCTATCTCTGGGGAAGCACAAGGTTAACTCTAGGAGTGCTGGAGCAGCACTTGTGACTTGAGAGAGCAATGAAAAATAGTTCACATGCCAAAGAGCTTGGCCCTGCTTTGATGGTAAAGGGACGCGGTAGCAGAAGGGCCTTTATCACAGAATCATGATGGATGGAAGAGACCTGTAAGGTCACAGCATCTATCCCTCAAGTGTGATTCAGCATCACTGTGCCCCTTATGTTTAGCATGATGTGGGGCTCTGCTGTTAGGTGTGTGTGTGTCTGCCAATAGCTGCACAAGCTGGTGTAATCCTCCCTCTGAGGAGGTGCCTGCACTGCCTCTCTGGGGTGCCCAGTGTCATATAGTGAAATGCTGCTGCATTTCCATGGAAAACTACATTTACTGATATCATGGGGCCTTCTTCCTCCCCATGTCCTAGAAAGGATTTAGAAATGTGGTAACTGCCTTGGAGTCTTCATAAGCCATGTTGTAAGTTCATAGATAATTCTTTTACTGCACACTGAAGCTGTTATTGAATTACTGAGCTTCTATGTAAATAAAAGTCTTTATGTGAGGGGAGATATTATTCTACCAACATCTGCTGCAAGCTGAGCTTTGTGAGTTATGCCAGACTCCTGGGAGTACTTCAACTGAGAAGGTTTTAGGAAAGCAGCTGTTGAAAGAAGAAAATAAATAAAACTTTAGCAATTTTTCTCTACATCAGAAGTACAGTTTTCAATTCTTGTCTGTCAAAATTCAGATATGGATAGTGTATTCTTACTTAGAATACTGGCAGTACCTTTTCAAAATTAATATCATGCTATGCTGGCTATATTCTTGTTGCTATTTATTCCCAGTATTCATGGTGTTTTTTGCAAGATAATGTGTAGTCTAAAATAGGAAGCTTTCCTTCAGCAATCTGCAAACTGATGAAGCAGTCAAGGAAGACGTAGAACAATCATTCTTGTAGAAAATACTGAGGGCAAATTACATCCTCAGTCTCTAGTGACAAACATCTGGTTTTTTCCTTTGCATTAAGAGATGTTACAAGGTGACAGGAGACATTACCACTCCTTTAATAAAAAAAGTACTGGTGTGCTTGCTATGAGATTCTGCTTCCCCTGCTTGGCATTCAGTGCTGCTGCATAAACCAGTTTGTTTCCAAGGTCTGCACAAACATAAACAAAACATGCAGCCAAACATAGAATCATAGAATGGGTTGGGTTGGAAGGGACCTGAAAGATCTAGTTCCAACACCCCTGCCACAGGCAGGGACACTACACTAGGCATTGCTGCTGGAAGTTTCATCCAACCTGGCCTTAAGAACTTCCAGGGCGGGGGCATCCACAGCATCTCTGGGTGACTTTTTGCAGTGTCTCACCACATTCACAATAAAGAATTTCTTCCTAATATCTAATCTAAGCCTACCTTCTTTCACATTAAAACCACTCTCCCTCATCCTAGAACTACAGGTCTTTGCAAAAAGTCACTCTTGAGCTTTCTTGAAGGCCACCTTCAGGTACTTGAAGGCTGCTGTAAGGTCTCCCCAGAACCTTCTCCAGAGAGACTCTGGACTGCCACAATTTCTCAAGTATGATTGTTAGTGGCTCAGCAGCCTTATCTGGTAGTTCCCTCAGGACACTCAAGATGCATCGAGTCAGGTCCTATGGACTTCTGTACTTTCAAATCTCTTAAATGCTCTCAAACACTCTAACCCTGCTGTGGCTGGCTCTTCATTCTGCCAGTCCTGGCCTTTGCTTTCTTTGACTTGAGCAGTGTGGCTAAAGCCCTTGCTGGTGAAGGCTGAGACAAAAATGTCATTAAGTATCTCAGCCTTCTCTATATCCCTGGGTAACCAGGTCTTCCATTTCCTTCTGGAGAGTGTTCACATTTTCTCCAATCTTCATTTTATCACCAACATACCTGTAGAAGCATCTCTTCTTTCCCTTGATGTTCATGGCCAGATGTAATTCCATCAGCATTTTAGCTTTCCTAACCTGATCCCTGGACGCTCAGACAATTTTTCTGTATCCCTCCCAGACTTTCTGTCATAGTTTTCACCCCTTCTAGACTTCCTTTTTGTGTTTGAATTTGTCCAGGCTCTCCTTGTTTGTCCTTCCATTTTTTTGGAAGGCCTCCTTCCATTTTTTTCCTGACTTCTGCTCTGTTGGATGCATCAATCATTCCTGAGCTTGGAGGAGCTTATCCTTGATTGTTAAGCAGCTTGGGCTTTATCCTGTCTCTGAAGGGGCCAAAGACTGCTCTTCTGAAGCCCAGCATAGTGAGCTTGCTGTGCACCCTCCTGTCTTCCCTAAGGATTTTGAACTCCACCATTTTATGGTCACCGCAGCCAAGGCTGCTCTTGAGCTTCACATTAACCACAAGTACCTCCTTATTGATACAAAGTCCAGCACCGTGCCTCTCATTACTGGGTCCTCTACCACTTGGAGAAGGTATTTAACATCAGCATGTTCCAGGAACCTCCTGAATTTCTTATGCCCTGCTGCGTTGTTCCTCCAACAGGTTCTGGGGTTGTTGAAGTCCCCTATGAGGACCAGGGCTTGTGAATGTGAGGATTTTTTTAGTTAGGTGGCCTGTAGCAGACACTATAATGTATTCTGTCCCTGTTTTCCCTTTAATCCTGACCCATAAGCTCTCAGTCAGCTTCTCATCCATCCTCAGGCAGAACTTCATGCACTCCAGCTGGTCACTGACATAGAGGAAATATCTCCTCTACGTCTCCCATGCCTGGTGAGAGCCTGTACCCTTAACAGTCCAGTCATAGGAATTGTCCCTCCATGTTTCCATGATGCCAATAAGATCATAGCCCTGGAGACACACAGCTGTCTAAGTCCTCTTGTTTATTCCACATGTGGCTTATGTTTGCACAGAGGCATTGAAGTTGCTTGGTGAAGTTGAGTGGCTGGAATTCCTTTGAGGTATTTCCCTGTTGGCCCCTATTACCTGAGAAGCCCTTGCTCATCTAAAGCATCAAGCAGAGCTAAAATATCTGACTTGAGAATGTCAGTTTTCTGTCTAGGTGAGGCTGCTTAGTGGATTTCCTAATCTGAAAGTAAAAGCATGATTTTGATATAGCTTTGACTTTGAAAGACAAAATTTCTTTGGGAATCAAAACAATAATGACATGGATTATAGTATGATACAGAAGATGAGAATTTTCATTCAGTCTTAAGGATGCAGCAGAGCCAAGCACAACAGGATTCTAACCTTAAAAGAATAAAAATTTATGGACTATTAATATTTTTCTTGGATGACATTGCATGTGCAGAACTGAGCTCCAGATTTGGTGATGTGTCGATTAAAACTGAATGTAGCATTTCATCTCCTTTTTTGCTGGTTCCCAGCTGTCCCAGTGTCCCTTATTTGAATAGACCTAACTGTGAAAAAATCTGCTAGAAGCATTCCCAGTTTGAGTATGCCCTGCTTTTAGTAATGAATCTGTCACCATGTCCATTTGAATCTCAGTAACTTTTTTCTCTGTTTTGTTTTCTAAGCATAGCTTTCTTGGCAATTATCTCATTCTATGACTTTCTGAAATGTAGTTTGGCTTGCTAGGGAAGGCTGTGGTCTAGCAAAATGAATTTCTGGTCAGGGTTCTCTTAAAACCATACTGGAAGTTATGGGAGTTGTGGAGTAATTTTCCTCACTAATTTTCCAAGCTTGAAAAAGAAATATGCAGCAACAATTAGATTTGAGGAAACATGTCCTGCTGGGTTTGGTTGTTGAGGTTTCCTTAATTAAAATAATAATAATAATAAAGGAATGAGCAGATTGGTCCACTCATGCAAATGGAATCCAGCCCTCTGGGGAGCTGACCAGCTTTCTCTTTAATCATTGTTAATGAATTGAAAAATAAACTCTTATAAAATACACTCAACCTCTTTTTTTTTTTCCCATAAAAAATACATAGTTACAGGAAGTAGACCAGGAAAGAAAGCAAACAAATTCTTAAACAACAGTCCTAAAAATAAGTAAGTGAAGACATGTTAACAGTCTTTGCAGATCTTGCTGTGCCAGTCCTGCAGAAGGTATTTTGTTATTATTTTCAAATCATTTTGATCTTCTAGAACTGCTCATCCACATAAAATCCTCATCACCCTCAGTAGTGCTTTATTTCCTTGCTGCAGATGGTTACATTTTTATTACACAGATTTACTTCTATGGGCTACTACATGTAGTAGTTGATACAGTAAATGTGTAGCATACAGGATAAATTTCCTTCATAAAGCTTGAATTTACTGATGGTCAAAAAGTTGTTACATGTCAAAACTTGAAAATACATCTATATTTTCAATGTGTTTGGTGCTAAATTTCTTTGTAACTCACAGACAAGTGTTGACTTGTTCAGGCAGTGAAACAAAACATTGCAAAATTCATGCCATTTTGTTTTTCTCATCACCTAATGTATTTTTGACAATTACCATGTAAACAAAAATAAAAAAAAAAATATTTTCTCTCCTAGTAATGAGAGTTCTGAAATAGAATGAAGGAACCTGTTCTCATGTGCAGTAAAAACAATTTCTGGCAACTGCGGTGCAAAGGGGCTTCAATTCTGAATAACATTTAGGAAAACTTCAAACACTGAAGCAATTCATTTAATTTTGAGGAATTATAAGCCCATATCAAAGTCCATCAATCTCCAGAATATTAGAAGTCTGCTTAATGGACCATTTATGATTATCTTTTCTGAGGCTGCTTGTGGCTGATAGCCAACTACTGACTTGGGCAGCACTGATGGATTCCATAAGCCATCCACTTAGGCCAGGCCAAAGCTTACAGGAAGCATTAACATTTACCAGACATGGTTCAGCCAGGCGTAGGGCACAACTCAGCCTTGACACAAACAGAACTGAAGTTTGTCAGTTGTGTAAAGGGACATACGTTGTCTTTTGGTGGGGTTAAAAGTGAGATGGTAATTTTCTTTAAAATAATTCTGTCTTTTGTAGCCTTTGATTGTGAAGCTTAGCCTTAATATGCAACCATATGGTAGATGTATGCATGCCTCTGAGAGGAAAAATGCAGCAAATGATGGCCAGCAAGGAATAAACCAAATCCAGAAGTTGCACTTCATATAATCCATCAGCTTTGCAATGCAAAACAACCATATGCTGTCTGCTTTCAAGGGACGGTACTGAGGAGAACAAGGTTCAAAACACCACACTTGAGAGAGCAAGGGTTTCCTATGACCTGTGCATCTGTTCTTGTTGTACTTCTGTGGTATGGAAGCATGCACGACCTTCTCTATTCCCCTTATTTATAAATAAGGGGGAACCTAGGAGGGAATGGTCACTGTTGAGGTGAGGGATGGGAAGTGCAGTTGGTAGGGGATGTTGTTTCTATTTTGATTGGGGCAGATTTTGATAGTGACTTCCATCAGAGCAGAATTTGGTTATTATTTTGCAAACTCGTATGAGAGCCCAGGTGGAAGAAGTGATTATTTTTTATTGGCACAGGTTTTAGAATTAACTACACAAGGAAGAGAACCTTGTAACTTATGAATAGCATCACATAATGGAACCAACAGTTATTTTTCCTAATTCCTATTTTGATGAGATTTCAGCACCAGAAGACTCTTTGACACTTATTAGAGCCAAAAAAAGTCATTTAGAATGGGCCTGGAATAAGGGCCAGGAGTTTTGTTTTCTCCCTGTCGAAGTGAATGAGTAAGATCTGAGCTCCTCAGAGGCAGGGATGGAATTGGTGCAGAGAAAGGAACTGCCTCAGCAGTGTTCTCTGCTGAAAAGGAGATGCATTTACTGAGTCAAATGTACTCCTAAGGCAGAAGGGAAGAAAGACAACATGTTGTCATGGGAGGCATCTGTTGTACAGGAGCTGCTGGTCTGAGCCAGCCAGACCAGGGTATGGTGCTGACTTTGGGAGGGCTTCTCTAAAGCAAGTGCTGCAGAAGCCATGCAGTCCATGGCAGTAATGATCAGGGTGGCTCTCTGGGTGCTCCACAGCAGCAAAAGTGTCCTGTCTTGAGGACACCATTCTGCTGTAGGGTTGTCTGTCTTCCCTCCTTTCTTCTGGCATAAGGGGAAGCTTTCTTAGCTTGCAGATATTTTTCATATGTTGCCCACACACCAACGTGCTACTGTGCTACTCTGTGCTGTTATTCCTTCCCACCTATCATTTGCCTATTTTGGTTTTATCTGACTATGAAATGTTGGGAGACAGAGCCCTGCTCTCTGAAATAGCTTAAGCTGTGCTGGATCCAGGCTCCTGTGGTGGAGTTGTACTTGTACACAGGAGGAAACATCTCACCTCATGTCATGTACTGGGAGACCAAGAAGCAGCTATGCCATGTGGGACCATTTACAAGCAGAAGAGTTACATCTGACTATTTGAGCTGCGTTTGCCATTTAGACAGCTTCTCTGCATCTCTTGAATCAGGAAATAAAAAGCTGCCATAGGCTGGGTGAAAGTGTCCCACAGGCTGGGCCTGTGCTGTGTGACATGATACAGATAACAGAGCCCTTGTCTCACTGGGGTCTCTGTGATCTGACATTATGTACATAATATTAATCAGGAAGGCTCTCACAGTGTTCTCCTAACAATCCTAATCTCATTTTCCATGACATGGGCCCATTTATATCCCTGACAGATTATCTTGGTTTTCTTCCTTGTCAGTAGAGGTAATCCAAAATCCTAAAATTCAGTGTTATTTATTTTTGCTAAAGGAGAAATCTGTTTATTATGAGTCACAGAGATGCTAGACAGATGATTAGAACTTCAGCACAGTTAGCCTCCCACATTTACAATCGTATAGTTACATTAATAATACTTACATTGTCATCCTTGTCAGTCCCCTCTAGTCTGGGGAAATTGTACTGATTGCTCTCAGCTCTGCAGAAAAAGAAGGGATGCTTTCCAGACACTTTGGAATTTCCATTTCCACCTATACCTACTAAAACATGGCCTCCTTTGAGGTAGGAAGATCTAAAGGGATATAGTGCTGTCTAGTTTATTATTATTATTATGGATCTTAAGTTTTTCTTAGTAAGCTCATCTTATGTTCATATCTATATATCAAAACATTAAGATATGTATTTTGAGGGTTTTACAGTACTGCTTTGGAAGGCAGCTGACTCCCTGGTAGTACAGCACACTCTCTAATGGACCAAAGAAGTGAGACTATTATGTAGGTGGTATCTGTCTGCATGCCTATTATATGGATAGGTTTCTTAAAACTTTCAGGTTTTAAGCCCAGGAGGAAGGCTCAACAAAAAAATAAGGAGGTGGACTGTTAGGGAGGCTGTGATAAACAGATTTAGCATTTTCTGACTTTACAATACTGATTCTTCCAAACCCTGTGAAATGATCCTGGTTTTACACAGGAGTCTTTGGTTCACTAGGCACCAAGATACAATCATTAAATCAATCAATGTGGAATATGAGCTAGTATCTCAGAAATTGGACAGTAAGTAAAGAAAGGATGTGTCTATTATTTATGACATTTTAGACTTAGTGGAAACATTCTTTGTGTTTCTTTTCAACATCAAAAATTGCTCTGTGGAAGGGCAGTTTGATCAGAGAGCGTGTAATGGAACAGAAGTGGTTTTAATTTTAAATCAGATAGAATGCAGCCCAAGTGATCAGTATCTTACTGGAGTGAATATCTGACATTTAAAGATAGTAGCTCATGTGACAAGAACTGATTATTTAGTTCAGTTCTGAACGGACTTATATTACAGAAAGTAGTATTTTCACTAATTGATTTGTTTCAGAGAATTGGAAAAAAAATGGCAAATTTGCCTTATTAACCCATGAGAAGCTGATTTACCCTGACTAGGTACAAATGTGAGATTTGCATTAGTATCATGACAAAGCCCATGACATGCTAAGGTTTTCATCAGTATCTAGTTTTCCAGACAAATATTTAATGAAAATAGAAAAAGAATTAATCATGTGTTTTGTTTAGTCTGTTTATTAAAGAAATGAGACTCTATTGTACTATACACTCAGCAGTGTCTCTCTGGTAACTTTTGAACCTATTCTGCAATTTCCAATTCAGGCTTGATAAATGGGCTGGAATTTTCCCAAATGAATGCATCTGGCCTCAGTAAGCAGTAGAGTTAACTTGGTGGTGATCTGTTCTGCTGGGTACACATAAACCTGCAGGCTTGGCTGCAGCTTGCTGAGATCTTAAGCAAGATAGATGGCAAGTTTTGGGGACAGCCTAAGCAGAGAGTGATTTGCAGAACCTGGTGCTATGGGATGGTGTGTGATCCTGCAGGGCAAGGGAAGGAGCTGGATTCTTTACTGAGGCAGGTGGAATTGTTGGACACATGTATGTAGGGGCTTCTTCAGTTGTCTACTCCTGCAGCAGATTGTGCCATTCTGCAGGCAATTACAGAAATGCAAAGAAAAATGTACCAAGTATTTTCCGGTTTACTCTGCACAGGTGAATATTTAAGCAATGTGGATACACAAGTCAAATAAAAAGAGGATATTTGTTTGCTAGCAGAGCTAGAAGTATACATTTTTTCCTGTCCTTTTTTACAGGTATGTTTTCTTTATAAAGGTGATAAATGTCTTAACAGTATTTCACAAATTAAAATGAAGTAGCTTTAATGCATCATGCTTTCAGAATCTCTGTTCAGTACTGTGCACAATACATAAAGATTAATACCCAAATACTTTATTTAAAAAATACAGAATTTTTTTGCATACGATTTAAACAATAGTATATTTACCTATGGAGATTGATACTTCTCATAATGGTATTTTTAATACCCCATGTGATTTTGTCAGAGAAACATTTTAGCACCTTGAGGATTGCAGCATTATTAGTGATTTTCCAGTCTGAGTTCTTCCAGTTTGTCTTCCAGCTTGAGTTCTCAGACTGACTGAGGTAGTTATCATCCTTCTACCTGGCAGCAAGTTCAAGGCAAACCTACTCCATTTATATCCAAGGCATGACTAAAAATTGTTTGATTGTTCCCAACGAGTGGATATAATATGCTTTCTCATTTCACAAGTAGAACTAATTCCTGGTCTCTCTTTAGTTCTTGGGCATGCACTGACTAGCTGAAAATCCTGTAATGAAGAATCACATCATTCGTTTAATTGGTGTTCTGCATGAGAAATGCAAGGGCAGATGCAGCTCCTTGCTCTCCCCAGTAAATCCAGGCCTGTGGAACATACTTTGAAGTAGAGACAGTTTTATGTTCTCTGGAGTAGAAATGAATCTCTCTTTCTAGACCATCTGAATTAGTTTAGGAGGTAATACAGGCTGCCTCTGAAGCCCAGAAGTCAGCAATCAGAAAACTTAAATGATGGAGAACTCATAATTTTCTGCAATCTTTCTTTCTGTTGACTCCACTGATAATTAAATCTGAACCTTGTGGCAGATCTCAGAACACTTTTATCAAATTCTGCAGTGGTAGATTGAAGGTCTCCACGTCCAGAGGTGAGCAGGCTTTTTATCACAACTTTGCCTGAGTGAGTTGAATGTGCTTTGCAAACATTATTCTTCAGGGTAAAAGATAATTTCTTTCTTTCACTAACAGAGATATTTTGCTGGTCTTTGACAAACCTAAACTTGGAGGCCCTTGATAAATTGATTGAGCATGGTCCACTCCCACAAACCTTTTTTATTTAATGCCTTTCATTTCAGAAAATGCTTCTCTTGAAGCCATTTTTTCCTAACTGTCAAATTGTCTTTCTGAGCAAATACAGTAATGCCACAATGCATGGGAGGCAGTCAGTAAAAATTTGATTTTTCCTACTTCCTGACATCTTTTGTCTGAAATAAGAAAGCTCTTTTCATATATAGCCTTAACTGAGCCAGCAATTGCTCTGGTCAATGGTGAAGACCATCCTTTGTAATGAGTACTGAATTACCCCCCTGAGCTGCAATATTAATACCTTACTGAAATACAACCTACTTCTTTATTGATGTACAGTTATATTAACTTAGTATAGAAGTGTTCTCACTTGTCTGTCTGTTATTGCTTACTTGAATGAAATCCATGCATTCATGCAGGTCCATGTCATTTGGGATTAGGATTATCCCAATGGGGGAACATCCTACACGATTTGCTCAGAGTAGGCTGTCTAGGGAAAATATATTTGCAGTACAAAATGCTACCAGCATCACTGAAATCCAGTAATTAATGATCTAGTTTTGTCATTGAGTGAACAGGCAGTTTAAAGACATCTGTATATCAGTGAAGGCAGAGCCTGAAAAGATCAGTTAGTTATGAGTGGCAGAGAGGGAACTTCTTGATGTTAGGTGTGAAAGAAAACTTACTGATACCTCATATTGGTTTCCACTTAAATATCCCCCCCCTTTTTTTTTTAGAGAAACTTCTTTAATTGCTCAACTGTCAATAAATGGTGTGCAGGGGGTGAGGGTAGCTATGAAATAGATTATTTTCTTGGTTTTCTGATGTCTGATCAATATTAAAGTAATGTTGAAATTAGGTGGTTGCAGTTTAGAGTGTTCTCTGCTAAGGCATTTACTGGAACACTACATCTCAGACACAGGCAGAGAGACTTTTCATCTTTTCTAGTGCTGTAGTGTGTGGTAGGATGGTGACTTACATAGCTAAATTTAGGTTGTCATGTGGTTTCTGGAACAACACTGGCAGAACCATCTTGAAGATTCTCTAGAACAAAGCATGAATTAGTCAAAAAGAAATTTTGTGTCTTTTTTTTTTTTTTTCCTTTTTTTAAAAGCTTTTTTTTATATTTATAGCAACATAAATTCATATTTATACTTAACTTGTCACAGGTAGATCTTCTTTTCCTTTCCAGAATAAATTTTTCTCTTATGTAAAGAATGGTTTATGAAGGAGGTTTTGAAAATAATTTCATACTGTCTGCTGGGGAACATCGTTGTCTGGTTGTGGTAAGTTAAAGATTTCCTCATCTATGAAGAGTATCTGCTGTATTTTTTTAATATGCTGTTCAAATGCAAATTGTGTATATTATTTTAATAATGATAACATTTTAATATATTGGAAATTCTCTTAGCAACTCTACTGCTGAGTTTGTGGGAGACAAATGTCAGGAAACAACTTGCTATTGGAAGCAGAAGTATTATGTATGTGCTGCTCATAGAGGCTCAATTTCTGAAGAAAGACTCAATAAGATCCTAGTCCTGCAGGATTACTTGCATGAATAGAATTGCTGATATGTAAATCTTTTCAGGATAAGAACCTTTGCAATTCCTAGGGCAGGAGCCATATCTATCTGTCTGCTTTGTCTGCTTAGTATGAATGCATAACTAATAATACTCAATTTGGATTCTTTGCAGAAGCAGAGGCTTCAGCTCCCATCATAAGTTAAAACCAAAATAAATAAGGAGCAAGAATCACAGAGACTCTTAACACAATGATAGCATTCTCTTTTGCACTGTGAAATTGCCTTGTTTGCAGCCTGGTTCACAATGGACTGATAGAAATGGCAAGAGCTTGGGTCTCCACTAGCAGATCAGGTTCTCCCTCTTTGCAACCATCAATATTTAATTAAACAGAAGATGATGAGATGTTGATGTGATCAACCAAAGCAAGTTTAAAAATTGCTTAACCTATAACAGAGCAGTGGCAGCTGGAAGTATAGGGTTTTGTTCTGTCCATTGCACTGTTACTGATCAATTCAAGGCTGGGGTGCTGAGCCTGGGCTTGCAGGTGTTGTGCTTCTGCTGTGGTGACAGAGGGAGCAATGAGTGATATTTGAAGCTAAAAGCTTATTTTGAACCTGAAGTCTTAACTTTCTAATCTAACTTCTTAATCTTAACTTTCTAAAACACAGCTGTTATGTTAGTCCTGCTCTATCATAGTTAATAGTCCAGGTAAGACATGGACTTTCTAGTACGTGTTCCCATCTCTGGTGTTACACTTACCTTTTGAGCATCCTCTGGGTCCCCAGACTGGTGGTGTTGATGCTTCTCAAGAACATTTAGATGGGCAGATGACTGAGATTATGGAGTGTCATTAGCATGGTGGCATTAAGGAGAAGGTGTGTGCCCGCAGTGGGAAAGCCTTACTGCCTTTTAAGTTGGAGATGTTTTTACAAGTTTTCTATCACAGCTTGCTTGCTTGCACATTCTTAATTGATTCCTAGTTCTGCATTACACTTGTTTTTCTGTTTGTTACCAACAAAAGTGATTTTTCCTGACTCACTCCTTTATGGTGTGATTTGTATTTACAGGCTGATGCCTCTGGCATTTTCCTGTGCCTTTGCTGCACTGAACTTTAGTTCTCTCCTACAGCTGAAGGTAATTCTGTGATTTTTCTGTGGTCCTACAGTTAATAGTTTATGCAAAAGTTCAAGTCTTTTCTTCATAACCCTTGGAAGTGGAAAAGAAATTTTGAATGAAAGACCATTCTGAATAGTTAGCTCGCATAAGATTAATTTCTATTTTAATATGTATATCAGGGAGGACTTCCATGTGAATGTCTCTTTTTTCAAATAATTCTAAGACTGGCTTTCAGCAATTGAACACAGTTACTTTAACACCACAGCTTACAAAAAGCTGGCATGGCCAGCTCCAGCCTGCAAGAGCCTTGATGCTGAGGTTTTCCTGCCCAGAAGGCACCCAAAAATAACTTTTGTAAGAGGATTTTGAACAAACTCCCTTCTGCTTCATGCAGCTGTGACAGACTGTAGAGCCAGGAAAGGCGAATGCACCAGATGGGTTTCAGGGGTCCCTCATGGTGTGTTTTGCATTAGGTGACAGGTAGCCAGTACCCAGACCTCTCTCTCATCTTAAGGATCCAAGTCCACTTTAAATCATAGAATCATAGAATCATAGAATTGGCTGGGTTGGAAGGGACCTCTGAGATCATCAAGTCCAGCCCTTGAACCAGTGTTGCAGTTGCTAGACCATGGCACTGAGTGCCACATCCAGTCTCTCTTTAAATTTCTCCTGGGATGGAGAATCCACTACTTCCCTGGGCAGCCCATTCCAATGCCTGATCACCCTCTCCGTAAAGAAATTCTTTCTAATGTCCAACCTAAACCTCCCCTGGCACAACTTAAGACCATGCCCTCTTGTCTTGCTGAGAGTTGCCTGGGAAAAGAGACCAACCCCCACCTGGCTACACCCTCCTTTCAGGTAGTTGTAGAGAGTGATGAGGTCTCCCCTGAGCCGCCTCTTCTCCAGGCTGAACAGCCCCAGCTCCCTGAGCCTCTCCTCATAAGATCTGTGCTTGAGTCCCTTCACCAGCCTGGTTGCCCTCCTTTGGACCCACTCCAGGACCTCAATCTCCTTCCTGAACTGAGGGGCCCAGAACTGGACACAGGACTCAAGGTGTGGCCTCACCAGCGCTGAGTACGGGGGCAAAATAGATCAAATGAGTGCTCTGAAGGCACAACAGGTTGCCTGTGGGAAGGGGAGGTGGGCACCCTTAGCTCTGTGTCTTCATCACAAACTTTGGGTGGAAGAAATTAAACTTAGCTCAGGGTTTTTCTGGTAGGTTTGTTACACTGATTTAGAGCTCTTTCTGGACTAAAGGGTAAAGGTGACCCCCTAGATTCCAAAGTTGAAAGATAACAACATAAATGCCATAGTTTCTCATCTTTATTTCCCTGCTCGTGCAAGTTTTCCTAGTTAGATAATAAAGCATACATTAGCACTTAAGCGTTCATCTTTCTTACTATGTCTTTGTTTAAATAAGCACTCTGATTATTTACATGAACAATAAGTTTATGAAATAATATTTTGTATGTTGCATTATATTTCTATTGGTAAGGTCATCCTTGCAATATTTGCATGGGGTTTTTTCCTTGAGATTTTTGTTTTTAATTACTTAGTTATTTTGTGGGGTTTTTTTGTTTTGGTTTTTTTTTTACTTTGTGGGTGCTGATTCTTAAATTTCCTCTCTTTCATAGTAATTGCCCCAAAATCTAAAATTATACCCATTAAAAGAAGGTGAATTGTATCAGCATACTTCACAAAACAATATTCATAGCTCTAGTTAAATTCTGGGGCTGAAATTATGACTGATAAAAACAAAATTATTTCAATATTAGGAAAATTGTATACACGGTGTATATCAGTATAAACCAACTGGTTTCTTTTTCTTGGTGTGAATTTTTTTTCTTCATCTTCTTGCGTCTCTCTGACATTCTTACTGTTTTAAGAGTAAAGAAACCCTGCATATATAAATATATATAAATATATATAAATATATATCTATAAATATATAAATATGTATGTATAGGAACGATGTTAGGCATGTACATATTACTTCTATCAGCTTCAAGATTTTTGATTTAAATTTATACACTCTTTAATTAAGCACATGAGCAGATTATGCTGTAACCTCTTAAGTGACTGGTAACTTTAAGACACTGATTTTTAAAACTTTCAGGAAAAATCTCCTGATTTAAGTAAGAACTTCTTTCTGTCTTACTTTAACTGATAATTATCGTCAGTTTACAAGCACACACATTTATTGTAAATGAATGGGGAATTTCCTACAAGGGATTTCATGTGTCAGACTTGTGTGTGCATATTAAATAGATTATCAAAATGCAGTTTCAGACATTGCAGGAGATTATATGGGTATTGAAAGGTTGAAGAGAAGATTTTCTAAGAAACAAGTTTCTAGAAATGCATGCAAAAGCTGAGTGAGGTCTTTGGAACCTGACTTGGTTAAATTTCCCATTTTGCTGACCTCTCCAACTTGCCTGTTTTTCTGTAAGAGTCACCACTTGCTTTTTCCAAACAAGACCTCCATCCAAGAAATCCTTCCATCAGTGAAATAATTTGCAGGCTGATTTCTTTCAGCAAGGCCAAGAAGCTCTTTTCATGTTCCTGTTTTCTTCAGCAAATCCTGAAACTGCATGTCTTAAAAGACAAGCAGCCTCCTTGGAGCATTATTGTAAATGGTTGTTTTGACATTTTATGACAGGTGAGGGTATTACAATTACAAATTCACTAGCCTCCGGTAAAAACTAAATTTAAAGAGAAAAAAAAAATAACATATGTTAAATTTCTTGCAAAAATTCTGTGTTAGAAGAAGGTAATTTAGGCAGCAGACAAGGCACTTAGGAGTTAGCATCCATCGTGGTTGCCTGAGCAGTGAGAGTGAGTAGACAGAAATGTTCTTTGCTGAGCCAAGGCTCTGCTTCTCTGCAGGAAAGTCAAAGAAGCTCCCCCAGAGCTGGGGAAGGAGAAGTGAGGAGGAGAGTTTAGGTAGGTGTCCTCGCTGCATCAGTCTGTCCCCAGCATCAGTGCTTCCAGACTATTTCTGGAGATGGGGTTGGACTGGGAGAATGCACTGGTGGGTTTGTAGGCTTGCAGCCGGATGGGGAAACCTACTTGATTTTTTTTAAGTGCCAGTTCTGTAGCATTCTTGGAAAGATCATGGGCAATAGAAATATCTGTGTTCTACATTTTCCTTTTTTTTCCTTTTTCTTTTATATGAGGAAAGCATCAGCTAAAGCAACTTCCTGATATTTGAGGTTAAAACAAAAGAGAAAAAGAGAAAGAAGAAGAGTGAAAAAGAAATAAAGTCTGAGCTTGCATTACAAATTGCTTAAAGGATGGGAACTAAAGCTAGACAGCTGGTGTAAAATTCAATTAGTGTCTAAACCATCCATTTAATTTTTAATTTTCTAACAATGTGAGATGAATTTATGTGTGCTAGTGACTGGTGTCTTTCTTGTGTGGCTCCTACAATTTTTCAGGTATGTCTTTGACATTACTACCCAACCTGTAAACTAAGCAGACCAAAAAGGGAAGATTTCTTAAACACTGCTCTGTTTCTGTTTTCAAGCCACAGGGCTGGATCTCTCATCTGGTGTTCTGCCCCATTTTTATGCTGATCTTATCTTCTGTATTGTACTGGAGCCTTACCCTTGCTGGCCCTGTGAAACTATATTCTTGCGTATTGTTTGTGTAGGTTAAGGAATACTAATTCTAGCTTCTCATCTTTAGTAATGCCCAGTCAGGACAAGAATTTGCATTACCATTTTTTAAAGATATGGAAGAACTGTTATACATTTTTGAATACAGCTTCTTGTTCACTGTAATTATGGAGCTTTTTGTTAGCTTCATTGTCTATCAGAGCAAGTTGAACTTTCTAGCTAGGATGATAACAGACTACAGAAAGAGATAAGATCCATAATCATTTTTGCAGTTTTCAAGCAAGGTTTTTTTCTGAAGGGCTTCTGGAAAAGGCCATATGTATTGGAACATGAAAACAGATACTTGAAGGGATTAGGTGAAAATGCAGAGGAAGGCTTTAAGGAAAGAAGGCAAATTATCAGTAACAGCTTTAACAAAAGCTAATAGAAAACATGTCAGAAGTTCTTCCCTTTCTGAGTCAGAGCTTAAGACTGAATGCAATTTGTGCCTTTAGGAATGCTTCATTTAACAGTTGGTACTAAGGGCAGTTTTTTACTGTGGCAAACAAGCATATTGATTTTCAGTTGAACCTCAAGATCTCTAGGTAGATAACAGTTATGTATCTCTGGAGTCTGGAAAATCCAAGCTACTTGACACACACAAAATGCACTGCATTTTGTATTTATGCAGGACTGTGCATACTGTGTTCCCATCTGGAAGCCCTCCCCAGGTAGATAACAGATATACGAATATTTTTTCTGATATAAACAGATGGATCATCTTTCAGTTTGGTACAGTTCACATTTTCCCCATGTTTTATTTCCATGGGTGATATTTTGCATGACATACTCTTCTCGTAGTGTCCTCCACAGTGGATATCCACATATAGTAATTATTACAAAAAAGCTTCACTGGAGTGGAGATTAATTTATAATGACCTTTTTTTTTGCCGTTACTGTGCATGTCTCGTGTCTGGTGCTGAACTGATGGGTTCTTCTGATTAGCAAAGACTGAAAGTGGCTTTTTCAAGAGCTGCTCATGATTGCTTAGGTATTATTGAGTTCAGCAGTAATCTTTCTCCTTCACAGCTCTCTCTCTTGCCTCGCACTGTGATTGAGGCTGAAGAAGTGAATTTAGAGCTGCAAGGATGATCTAAAATTCTGTCTGGTTGTCTATAAATTTTCATGTATGGAGATTCAAGCAAATTACTTCATTATCTTTTACAGCCCCCTGTGAATGGGAAGAAGTGGGATAAAATTGAAAAAAATCTTCTGCCTGTCTTCATTATGTTATGAGGTGAAATAAATCACATTTTTGTAATACCTGATGCAATATTGTCTTTCCTCATAAAATGAAAAAATTAACTGAAAGTGTCACTGCTTTCCCAGCTGACTCAGTGGCTCAGTTCAGTACTAATAGATACAAATGAGGATGCTTCCAGTATCATTGCTTCAATATGAAAGAGGAGTATACTATGAAGGTCCCCAGAGTCCTCTGTGAAAGACAGCTTATTTTGTCACCAGGAATGAATCCTGCTGGAGGATTTCCCTCTACCCTCCCTTGCCCAGGAGAAAGACAGGATGTTCTCCAGGAGGTCACTGAGCTCCAGGCCTGGGGATTGTCTGGCCACAGTCAAACTGCCAGTACCTCCTGCCTGGTTTGGTAAAATGGGTTTTTAATACGCGTCAACAAATTCTGGAGGATAAAATAAAAAGATTCATGTTTGTAGGGCTGTCTCTCTTACATTTGTGGGCTACAGGCCTACAGAGCTCTTTCACTTTTAGACCTCTCTGAGTCTGCATTTGGTTTTAGTGGTGTATTTTTTTTCTTTCCCATTTAAGTCACATCGAGTACAACAGAGCAAGAATCCTTTATCCCCTTTCCTATGTTCTGTCCATAATCACCCAGTGCTTGCTGTTGTCCAGGTGAATATATCAAGCTAGAAGGACCCTTCCTCTCACCCTATCTGTGTGTACTGTGTTCTTCAACAGAGTAGTTTTAAAATTTTGATGGTCCTACAGTGATTATATAAACAAAAAAGAGTTATATTCTGTTCTAAACCTACAAGGATAAACATTTCCTGATCTGCAATTCCCAGACTATTCCTGGATATTTAATCTTTTCTCACAGTAACAGCATCATTCTAGGTACTTCAAATTTTGTTTTAAATCCAAATGACATAGTTCTGTGCCCCATAGTTCTTTTGCAGTCTCTCTGCCTTTAACATCTGAAAAATCCATTTCTAGTTCACTAATATCCATAGTCTGTTGTGTTTATTTTATTTTATTTTATTTTATTTTAGCAGCTGTCTCAGAATGACAGGCTTTTCAATAAAGCATAGGTTACTTTTCCAGGGGAAGTCAGAGATCACTCAGAGAGATCTGAGCTAGTAGTGAATTTATTAAGTTTTAATCAGTAAATTTAGATATGTAAAATATTTAATAAGTACAGATGGATTGGCAGGCAATACTCTATTGTACTTAAAGTTAGTATGAGAAACAAAGATTATTGCTTAAGCTTTTTATACAGATCTAAGCATTACATGCATGCAAAGGATGCTACTCACCAAGCCATCAATGTGTGATGTCAAGGAAGGGATCTGCAATCCTGGGGCAGCCTTCAGAGCTTCCCTGCTCAAGGGGAGATCTCTGCAGCTCCTCCAGCTCCTGTGGAGGGAGAGCTCAATGAACTCCCATAGCTGCAGATATTTATTGCATAAAGGGGTTGATTTGCAGTTGGATTTTCAGCTGTATTAATGCAGTTTTGGCCTCCTACCAGCCCAGTCTCCATCCAAACACTTTTTTGGGGGGGATTGGTGCTGAGTTCTCACTGATAGCCTCACACAAAAGGATTAACCAGGGTCAGACATTCTTGCTGAGCACCTCCCTAGACCAAAGTCCAGTTAGTTCAAACATGAAAGTGCATCTGTCACAGGTACCAAAGCTAAAGTTAAAACTTCTGGAGATTAAGTGCTCAGAGATCATAGAATCATAGAATTAGCTGGGTTGGAAGGGACCTCAGAGATCATCTAGTCCAACCCTTGACCCACCGGAGCAGTTGCTAGACCATGGCACTGAGTGCCACATCCAGTCTTTTTTTAAATGTCTCCAGGGACGGAGAATCTACCACCTCCCCGGGCAGTCCATTCCATAGCCTGATCACCCGCTCCGTGAAGAAATTCTTTCTAATATCTAACCTAAACCTCCCCTGGCACAACTTAAGACTGTGTCCTCTTGTCTTGTTGATGGTCGTCTGTGAAAAGAGTCCAGTTCCCACCTCGCTACAGCCTCCTTTCAGGTAGTTGTAGACAGCAATGAGGTCTCCCCTGAGCCTCCTCTTCTTCAGGCTGAACAGCCCCAGCTCTCTCAGCCTCTCCTCATAGGGCCTGTGCTCGAGTCCCTTCACCAGCCTGGTTGCCCTCCTTTGGACCTGTTCCAGGACCTCTACATCCTTCTTAAACTGAGGGGCCCAGAACTGGACACAGTACTCGAGGTGTGGCCTAACCAGTGCTGAGTACAGGGGAAGAATCACCTCCCTGGACCTGCTGGTGACGCTGTTTTTGATACAGGCCAGGATGCCATTGGCCTTCTTGGCCACCTGGGCACACTGCTGGCTCATGTTCAGTTTCTTGTCAATGCAGACTCCCAGGTCCCTTTCTGCCTGGCTGCTCTCCAGCCACTCTGTCCCCAGCCTGTAGCGCTGCATGGGGTTGTTGTGGCCAAAGTGCAGGACCCGGCACTTGGCCTTGTTGAACCTCATCCCGTTGGAATCGGCCCAGCTCTCTAGTCTGTCCAGGTCCCTCTGCAGAGCCCTCCTGCCTTCGACTTGGTCCACACTTCCTCCCAGCTTGGTGTCATCTGCGAATTTGCTGATGATGGACTCAATCCCTTCGTCTAAGTCGTCGATAAAGATATTAAACAGAACTGGGCCCAACACTGATCCCTGGGGGACACCACTAGTGACCGGCCGCCAACTGGATGCAGCCCCGTTCAGCACCACTCTCTGGGCCCGGCCCTCCAGCCAGTTCCTAACCCAGCACAGGGTGCTCCTGTCCAAGCTGTGGGCTGACAGCTTTTTCAGGAGGATGCTGTGGGGGACGGTGTCAAAGGCTTTGCTGAAATCCAGGTAGACCACATCCACCGCCTTCCCCTCATCCACCAGGCGGGTCACCTGATCATAAAAGGAGATCAGGTTGGTCAGACAGGACCTGCCCTTCCTAAACCCGTGCTGGCTGGGTCTGATCCCTTGCCCATCCTGCAGGTGCTGTGTGATTGCACTAAGGATGATCTGCTCCATAACCCTGCCAGGCACTGAGGTCAGGCTGACGGGCCTGTAGTTTCCCGGGTCCTCCTTCCGGCCCTTTTTGTGGATTGGCGTGACATTCGCCAACTTCCAATCGTCTGGGATGTCCCCCGTGAGCCAGGACTGTTGGTAGATGATAGAGAGAGGCTTGGCAAGCTCTTCTGCCAGCTCCCTCACCACTCTTGGGTGGATCCCATCCGGTCCCATAGACTTGTGGGGGTCCAAGCAGCTCAAGAGGTCACTGACTGTGTCCTTCAATATTACAGGGGGGCTGTTTAGATTTTTATCACCTTCTATAGGCTCCAGAAGCCTGCTGTCAACAGGATAACCTGTCTTTCTGTTGAAAACTGAGGTAAAAAAGGTGTTAAATACCTCAGCCTTTTCCTCATCTTTGATAACTATATTCCCACCCATGTCCAGTACAGAATGAATGTTAAATGATGGTAAAACAGCAATATCCAGAGTTACTGGTGAAAGGAAAGGAAGGTGTTAACAGCTACTGCAGTTTACTTCTAACCAAGTATTGCCCTGTTGAGAAGAAAATTAATGTCTGTTGATTTCTTTAACGCTTCTTTGCTTTTTACTTTGCACAGCAGTCCCAAGCTTCAGCTGAAATGAATGTAAAGCTATTAAGTGCTGTGCTTGGTGTAACACAAATACATACTGGAAAATAATGTATAGGAAGTTATAAAAAGACTATTGTGTAGTACTGTTCACTGAATATGGTGCAGAATAGTTCTCAAACCTTTACTTTAGAAAGATATATTGTTAATTGCTGGAACTTTGATGAGAAATTGGTATTCTTTAAATGCATTTCATAAAACTGTTCAGAACCCTGAGGCTTTTTTTGTGTGAGTTATAGTTTATTTTCCACACAGGTAATAAATTAGGGACCAAACAAGTAGATCTTCATATTAAGCGTTGGAAGAATGACAGATTATATTGCATTATCCTGATTATGTACTCAGTAACTTGTTATTTCAAGAACTTCCTACTGGAGATAAATGTGTTTCTTGAAAACCAGTTTTCAGGTTAACTAAGACTTAGGACTGTGCAAGTATGTACTCTGCAAGAGTGTGAATGGAGACTAAAATTTAGGCATGACCGAATCCTTCAGTGCATGTGACTCTGTAAGATTTGTTATAAATATTTGTGTCCACAGATTCTCAGGAGTAGCTTACAAGGAAGTTAAAATAATAGAAATACTCATTATGGATGGGCACATTCTGAATTTCTGCTCAGGTCAGCAGCAGAATGAGGATTAAAGCCCAATGTCTTAACATGTACTCTTATTCAGTTCATTACAGAGAGAAGGGGTGAGCCTGGAAGTGCAATCATCATCTTTCTTCTCTGAGCACAGTGAAATATTTGTGACATTAAACTTACAGAGTTAAGGTGCCACCAGCAAGTTGTGTCTCCTTTCCACATGCATGGAGCATGTGGAAAGAAGTAGGACTGCAAGATTTGGTGAAGCTTTTTGAGAAGTTATTTTATTTCTAATCTCATAAATAATCATCAAATCACTGGTGGCAGATCAGATTTTGTGTTGCAGTAAACCAGAGCATAAGAAAAACAGAGTAGCAAGCGCACCTTGATTATACTACTCAAAGCAGTATAGCTTTGGAGCCTGAGTGCTTTGGTCTTTTATGTCACCAATGGAATTAGCATTGAACCCAAATATAAGGTCCAAAGAAAAACATTCTGTACCTCATATTCACATACATAAATAATTGTCCATTAGACTGTTAACACAACTTAAAATCCTTTGTGTAGTAGGGATGAACTACAATTACAAAAGGAAATAGAGGCATGGGAGAGAGCTGGAAATCTGTTACTTTATGTGGCCAACTTCTGAAGTGAGTGCTTTGGTTTTTGTGGTATGTTTGGATTGTGCTAGACCTTGGAAGCACTTGAAAAAAATTGCAAATAATGTTAGAGTCATGTAGTTCCTCCCTTGGATCCACTGATCAAGACATACAGTGGGTTTTACACCCAAACTGCTAAGAGAGGAAATGGAGATTTGGAAGTTGTTTGACAGTATCTGCAGCTGTGAATTTGAGAAGGTTTGAGAAGAAATCAAAGCAGAACTTCAGTAAAGATTTTCGAATCATTCTAGGGCATGCCAAAATTTGCTGGAGAAAAATGGAGGCTATATAAGGATTAACAGAAGTGATGCTATAAAAGAGAGAATTATATGTGTTAGACTAAGCAGGAGTTTGGTTATGGTGTACCAGCATGTGTCTGAGCAGGCATCTCAGTGTAATTTACTGCAGGAGAGAGCTTCTGCATCAAGTTTTCATTATACAGTAATAACGACTAAAAATAGCTAAATATGCACCTAAGCTTATTTTTAAAGGCAGTCTATAATAGCTTGTTATATCAAATAATCAGGAAAATTAAAACCACACAAGCTGACTCTGATTTTAAAGATTAATTTTGGTAGCATTCCATTAATTTTTTATTTCTATGCAAGAATGTAACTAACTGGAATCCCACATGTTTATGAATTGCAAGAAATCCTTGGGGAAAGCTGATCATCAGAGGCTGTTATGAAGGTGTGCATAAGAAATTCTACCAGAACTGGTAATTGAAAAATTGACACTTGAGCAAACAACTGAACCCTGTCTTTATTCAATTCTAGGTACTCCCTCTGGATCCGCATCAAAAAAGACTGCACTTTATTAGCAATTGGTGAGTTTCCATTTTTTCAGTTCTTTCATCCAGTTTAAAAATATTTATTGCTAGGTTTAAGAAATGAAGTGAAAGATCTGAGCTTCTTATTAGCAATGATTTGTCCCGGTGCAATGGAAAAAACAGTAAAAACATTGTTAATTCAGAAAATTATGCTGAACTAATGCACAGAAGTAGTGTTGTACTTTTGACCTCATCAGTGTGATTAGGTTTTAAATAGTAGATGTATTGAAATATGAATATAACACTTAACATCAACTGACAAGGTTTTTTGATTCAAATGCTTTTTGGGTTTGAACTGCTATGTATATGCATCAGTTCCAGTTTGAAGGCTGGCATAGTCTGTACTTCTGAGACTTTATCTGCCATGAAAGCCACACCAAATAAGCTTTTTGTATATATAATAAAGAAACATAGGACCTGATCTGTATTATTTTGGCTATTCAGAAATTATTTTGGTCAATAGCCAATTATTTTGGCTATTTTGGCATTAAAGAACCTTCTTGATTCTATAATGTATATGTTTGAAACATGAAATGTGGTACCTGCTGAGAGGTTAGACTAGGCTAAAGCCCTTCCTGTCCTGGCTCTGTATGTACACATTGTTGGGCAATGGGAAGCCCATAGCTCAGTGATGACTGTAGTGACTACATGAATCATTGTCTCCAGACTGAACACCCCCAGTTCCAGGGAGCCCAGACTTAGTCCAAGAGGAGGCTCAGAGGAGACCTCATCACTCTCTACAACTCCCTGAAAGGAGGGTGTAGCCAGGTGGGGGTCGGTCTCTTTTCCCAGGCAACTCTCAGCAAGACAAGAGGGCATGGTCTCAAGTTGTGCCAGGGGAGGTTTAGGTTGGACATTAGAAAGAATTTCTTTACGGAGAGGGTGATCAGGCATTGGAATGGGCTGCCCAGGGAAGTAGTGGATTCTCCATCCCAGGAGATATTTAAAAGGAGACTGGATGTGGCACTCAGTGCCATGGTCTGGTAACCGCGGTGGTAGTGTATCAAGGGTTGGACTTGATGATCTCAGAGGTCCCTTCCAACCCAGCCAATTCTATGATTCTATGATTACATGGCTGTAATGAAGCTAGTCTGGGAGGATGGGTAAACAAAAGTGTATCCTGGTTTGAGACAGGATAGAACCACTTTTCTTTCAGTAGTTTTACTTTTTAATTATCTCTTCTACATAACAGCACTTGCTGAAATGAGCAGCATGTTTTTTGGTCCATGTCTGCTTCTAGGGCTTAATAGCACTTGACGTTTATAGGTACTGCTGGAGACGGGTGAGTGCTGAGTGCAGCCATGCTGAGCTGCAGCTCAGCTGGGCACACTGATTTCTACTCCATCTAGCTGCATATAGAGTAGGCTTAGATTTTCATGAGGGGTATGCAGGCATTATTTTTTCCCTCTGAAGATAACTTGAAAGGTTGCATTACGTTAATGTATATTCCTAAGGCTATCGTTCATGGAAGAGCATAAAGAGACATTTTAATACAATTTGGGAAACACTCTCAGTATATTGTTTGAAATGCTTGAAGTGACATCCTCTATTCTGTTGTAGAATAGGACCAGAAGAAGTCATGGCTCCTTATTGGTTGTGGAGTCCCCTTCTCTGGAGATATTCAAAAGCCCTCTGGATGCAGTCTTGGGTAATATGCTCTAGGTGATCCTGCTTTAGTGGGGGAGCTGGACTAGATGATCTCTAGAGATCCCTTCCAACTCTGACAATTCTGTGATTCTGTATTGGCAAACCATGGCTCCTTGACTTAAAGGTTTCTTAGCACTGATTTGTTTAATTTCTCCATCTTTTACCTTCTCTAACTTCATTAATTTTCTGCTACTGGACAAGGATGGCAGCAGTCCAGGGTAGTGCTGTGGTGAACCTTACAGGTCCCTACCTCTAGCCTAATGCATGTAGGAATCTGAACCTTGGTGTCTTTGACTGATATATTGACAAACATATTAATGTTTTTGTGGTACTGAACTCAAGGGATCTGTGCAATATAAGCAAACAACAGTAATTCTAATGCATTTTGGTTGGGTTTTTTGTGTGATATACTTCCTTGCATTTCTATTCTATGTACTGTTTCAATTAATTTTAATTTCATGAAAAAATTCATATAGGTCAGACTTAATTGTAGTCATTGTTAGAAAACCTGCTCAATCTCTTTTTTTTACTGCTTTTATTTATTCCTATAGAGTCAAATAGGTGAGGCTTTGAGGATTCTCGAACCTGCGGCCTCAGGGTTGCTCAGGTTATCTTAGTTACAGCATCCTAGCTGGCTGCGCCACTCAAGCCTCACCCTGCTGGTCATGAGCTCTAGTGGAGCAATGAAGGTAGTGCAGTGCTGAAAGAAGCAGTTGAAGCCAAGCACGCCAAGATTGTGAGTTTCAGTGTGAGCTGAGTTTGTGACTCAGGCCTTACCTTTTATTGGCCACCTAATCATGCTCATGCACAGTGGGGGCCCACCCTAATTAGGCACAGGTGGGCTTAACACAAGCTCATGCCACTCCCTGGCAATTAGTGGCACCTGGTTGCCTCATTTCACTACACAGTGTCATGAAGTGCCTGTTGTATGCTTCTCTGAAGATCTGACTTATAGACAGGATTCTGTGAGCTCACCTGGTACAATGACTGTCATGTATATGTGCAGAAAATGGAGAGGTATATAACCAGTGGGTATTCAGCAGGTCTCATGGTAGTGTGCTGTGTTAACTATTGCATAAAATTTAGCATTTCATCTAACAAAGCACTTTTAAGTATTCTATATGCTAATTAGATGTGCAGACATTTAATGGAAATGCTTTCCATAAATTATTGTATTTCTACAATGCAATGCAGTGTCTTCTTATTTAAAGTAAGCACTGCAGTGACCAAATATGAAAGAGTTAGATCTGTGGATGTGACTGTTGCTTCAGACTAAGTACTTCTCAACAATCTTGCAGAATTCAATTTGAATATGTTTGAATGAGCAGAAGCAGTTAAAATCAACATTTTCCTGGAAAGGCTTTCATAGATTAGGTACTGCGTATTATACATTAATTTCTATAACTATGCAGCTGCCCTTTATATAGGACTCATTAGTTTTGGATTACTGAAGTATTTTAAGAGTGATGCTCTTAGTAAAGGCACAAAGTACAAAGGCCAGGCTGTTTTCCACATAGTAGATTGTTGTTGAAGAGTTTGTGCCAGCCAGTACAGAGAGTGCAATCGTGTCTTATTCCTCTCAAGTGAGATGATTTACTCAGCTGCCTCGGCTCCTGCTGCTCCACATTCTTATCCTTGAGCTGTATTGTTGGAGTGGCTGCTCCTCTTCATGGAGTAGCCATTGTGGCTGGCAGAAATGTAAATGCACAGCATTGTCTTCTTCATGAAAGGTGAGCTGGTTTGGATATGCACTAGCTTTCCCAACACTGTAGTTAATTGTGCTTTTGAGATTTATTTTTTTTTTTTTAATTTAACAGATTTTTTTTTTTCAGTTATCTCAATGCACAGCAGAATGTATGAAAAGTGCAGATTCTTTGTTATTGATACACTGAAACATTGTGACAGCCTGGGTAATTTATCTTGCCATTTTTCTGTTCAGACATTTTTTTTCAAGGTTGTAATTTCCTCAGGTGTTTGACACAATAGGGACTTGGAAAAGACAATGTATGTTCAACTAAGATCAACTGATTTAAGTGTATTTCTGCCTTCAACTTACTTTACTGTGAAGTAGGTAGCACTGCATGCCTTTAACAGTTAATTTCCTTTTTATAGTTTGCTTTTGCAGCCAGTACATGTTTTCTTGTGGTTATCACTGCAATTTCTTAACATTCCTCAGTACTTTTATACCCCCCTTGGGGTTAAACTATGACTGGCATGCTACTGAAAGGCAGCATCCCTTTAACTTTTGGGGGGACAATACTGAAGCATATATGTAGTAGCTATTGTGAAGCATTTGATAGGATTATTAAAATGTCAGCAGAAATGCTGAGGGTCAAGCAAAGACATTTCCTAATCAGGAGTGTGCAGAGAAGGCTTTGCTAGACTGGGCCAGGAAAGTCAGTAGCCTGGGAGCAAATACAGTAACTGGAGTGGCAGAAACTCTGTACAAGTCCTCAAAAGAACCCAAAGTCCTTCATATGTGAAGGGAAATTAAGCTGCCATTTTGTTCAAAATAAGTACTTGTTGCATAAAAAACATGATTTAGTGCAGGTTAGGGGTGGAATCCCTGCAGATGCTCAGGACATTGTCCTTGTTCATCTGTGAGCACGCTGCACTCCCTCTGCAGAGCCAGTGGGAGGAAAGTTGTCCTCATGTCTGTTTAGTCAGCTGCTGGTATTGATGCTGGGGTTGAGCCATGGGTATCACCTATTTTTCTGGAGAAAGGAAAGGTCTGAAAGGCATTTATGTGGAAGGTGTTGAAAGCTATTTGAATCGAGACATGATATTAAAGCACTTATTTTTGTGTGTTGCTGAATTTCATAATTAAATAAGAAGATATTCAGATGGCTGAAAACAGAGTGCCAAATAGTCTTGCAGGACTCTGGCATCTTGGTTATGTCACTTTTCACCTTGCATCAAGATGATGTTTTACATCAGAAAGAGACTGACCAAAAAAAATTGCTTACTAAAACTTCCAAGAATTATGCAAAGACACAAAAGCAATCCCTTGATAATATAAGCCACAGAACCTTTCCCCAATACAGACATTATTTTGAACTGAATGAATTTTTTTGAAAATCATTTCAGTAAGTTGTTGATACTTATATTGCTAAAAATTCTCATTAAATGTAAATGTTCTCTAATTGAAGAGATCGGAGATTAATGTTTATGCTACAGACTTTTTCAATGATAGTCTACATGAATCCCACCCTGTGTTAAAATATATTTAAGAATAAAATAAATGAAACATTGAAAATGTATAGATAGTATGTAATTTGTTACCTTCTGCCAGCATTTGTGGACTGTGCTATTTCACCTTAGCTTTCTTTTGGATAACCCATATAGGCTGAAGTTCTTTAGGTCTTGCCTGAGGCAAGTTTCATGAATGTGAGTGACTATGTAATTTCCCAAGAAATTTTTCTTTAGTTTCAAACATCCTTTTGAGGTGTTGATTTGTGGACTGAATGCAGAATACTAGTAATGACTTTGCTAATATGATGTACTGGTTCTAATTGTAACAAACGCAAAAGCATAACTTACATATTGATTGTATGGATAATTAAATACTAATATTTAATTCTCCCACCTCAAGGGTGGCTAAAACTTCACAAGACAAGTGTATGTCCAGCTGTTTTCCAGGTCCTTGCTGACTTCAGAGCTTTTTGGGATACAGAGCTCCATTTCATAGATAAGAGTTCATGCTAATCCTTTAAAACAATATCATTCCAAGGTTGAAAAATGAAATATGCTTCTTTATAACTGAATGGCAGAAATATGCTTTATAACTGAAAGCAGGATAAGAATTTGATCCAAATATGAATGATAAATTATTTACTAGTGCCTCGCTGGTTTTGCTGATGGAGTGTAACAAATTGCTGAGCTACATGTGCTCTTCTCATCCTTCATCACTCTAATTTAAACATCAGTGTTGCTGGCTGTTTCTTACCTCTTTTTTCTGTCACCTAGTTACACCTACATGTCTATACACACATATATTCAGACATATATATTGGTCTCTTCTGGATGAGATACGCTTCAGTTAGTCCAGTGGATATGATAGATTTGGTGATTTTATTTTCTTTTATCCAGAATAAGCTTCAGAGATTCTTGATAATGTATGTGTATGCTGGCTAGCTTCTTGAAAACTTTTAGCATCTGCCTTTAAGTGCAGAGCATTGCAAATGCCAAAACAACATTAGGATTTCAGTGATGACTTCTGCAAATCAGATTAGGAATCATTGTGCTGCTGCTGAAGTAACACAGAAAAAACTAATAATATTAGTTTGAATAATGGTGTTATGGTGTTATGAGCTCAGTTTCTGGATGGCCACCAGGTGTGGACAGGACAGAGACCATCTGCTGTCTGCTCTCTGCTGTTCTCTTACCGAGAACAACTGTGTTGGCAGCTGATGGGAAAGCAGTGAGTCTGTTTTGGCAACATCCAGGTTGGCTCTTTGTTCTCCCAGGGGATCAACTCTGAGGTAGCTAATGGATCAGAAAGGTGGCTTCCACGGTTTTAGGTGAGAATAATTTTCCTGTGTGACAAATCATGGGTGTGAAGCACTGATGGTGACAAGCCCACCTGCTCCCCCATCTCTCTACCAGCACAGGAAAAAAGGAAAAATGGCTGGAGATGCCAGCACTTTGCTTCATGGCCACAGATCAGATTCAATCTTGAAAATGTTCCTTCTTCCCTTTCATGACAGAGCTTGAAGGTGAAATTATTCTTCTAAATTAAAATTCTTCTATAGCCACAGCACATGTTGATGTTAATAAATAATTTAATCTCAAATTAAATAGTAACAGAAAACTGGAACATTGGTTTATGTTTTGTTCTATGGTGGTTAGGAAGATTGAGTTTTATTTGTCTTTCTAATATATTTTGAAGTTCAAATTCAGAGAAAAGCTGTGGCTTTTAATTGAAGTCTAACTGTTGGTTTGGCTATTGAACCCCGTCCTCTTTTGTGGCTGTGTGCAAGCCTTATGCACCTATTTGTGTATATGCATTTTTGTGCCTGCAGCATTACTTTACAAAACATTCAGTCAGTTTTTGGAGTGAAATTCAGCCAAGTAGTACTGAGCCAACTGGTTGCATTCTTGTTTGGAGAAGTCCTTGGAGGGGGATAGCATCTAAGTCTTGAGATTTCAGGCCTATTGTTAAAAAAATCCAAGTATTAAAATTGACTTAGGTTCTGTGGTAGACCACATATGAGTTATTACCACTACTAAGCTGCATTAACTTGCTGTCAATTACTTCTGTTTGGATAACCAGTTGTCACAAAAATTGTTTTCAGGATTATATTTAAGGTATACACGTGTAGTTCTGAGCTCTCTTTGTGTTGTTTCACAGAACAATGGAAAACCATACTTTTCAAAGTGGGTGCTTCTTTGTTCAGGGTGGGAATATGTCTGCTATAATTCAGTGTGAGCAGCATCTTTATCACCACCTCTGTTTTGACAGGAGGCTTTCATTTAGCTGGCAACCAGCTGCTTGTTTTACCTGTAAAGTCATCCACAGTGTGATTGCTCTTGTCACAATTTCCCAGCTGCAGTTTGGCTATTACATGCAAATGCTTCTTATGGAACGAATACACAAAGCTATAAATATTCTGGGATTTTCATAGAGTTTGTGTGCTGCCAGCACTGCTAGTGTAATGGAGATTTAATTTGGTGTAACATTTTACTGTTTCCTCAGGAAACAAGGATTGTGCAATCACTTTCTTTCTCTCAGTCCTCTGCCTCAGATTTTGAGCTTATGATCCAGCTTCTGCCACATGGGAAGGAAGGAATTCTTCTGCCAGTCTGAAAGATAATTAAGTTCTTAGGAGTTTCAGGATGGCCGTGGCTCAGTAAAGCCGAATAACCCGAATCAGTGCCCTACTGAGTGGAAAGCTGTTCTATATTCTCCTTGGCAGCAGTCAGCACATACATACCTCCAGGCTAAGCCCAGCAGGTTCTGTCTCCTGCCCAGAAGGGATGTCAGGAACTACATGTGGTGGGAGAGAAGCTGAAATTATTTTGGTTAAAGGGCATGAGAGAAATAGGACTCAAGTCTGTAGGAAATTGTTTCATTAAATCTGTTGGTCTGGTCACAGAAAAACTCTACTTTTTTTTTTTTTTTCTTCTTTTCCTTTGTTTATTTTTTTTTCTTTTTCTTTTTCTTTTTCTTTTTCTTTTTTTCCACCATTCCTATTTCAGTTTTCAAGTAATGTAATTACTGAATTCACCAAATACGCACTTCTATAGATAAGATGCCTCTGAGATAAGAATGACTGTGAAACTGAAATTTCATTATGCTTAATGCAGCTAAAGCTATTTTGCTTCATACTTTGTCTATAGAATTATTAGCTATGAACCATTTTTTGGTTTTGTTCTCTGGCACTAGTCTGACTTGCAGCTTCAGAAATCTTTTTTGCCTTAGCATTAGTGCTCATTGAAATGTAGTTAGCATGTCACTACAAGGCCTTTAAAAAAAAAAGATTTCAGTATGGAGTGAATATAAATACTTAGCAAATGGTATTTTTCTGAAAGCTGGTAATTTGTGTTTATATTTTCATTAATATCGATATATTTACTGGCTGCATTGCGACAAAATGATTTGAGCACTATAAATAATTTCTAACAACAAAGCAAAAAATTTATGTTTAGAAGTCTTGCTTTTATAAAACCTTGAATGGCCTTGAGCATCAAACTAACCAGAACAAAGCAAAGCTGAAAAAAAAATAAAAATTAAACATGACTGTGTCAGGCTGAGTGAACAAAACAGCCTTTTAAGAGTGCTGTAAAGTTTAAGTTTGGCTTCTGACAGGCAGCCAGAGATGGAGGTTTCCCAGTAAGGGGAGATCTGACTGCCACTGGTCTCCCTGGGGCACCACTGTGCCAGACAGCTCAGTGGGGATGGCTTATGGTACAGGGTGGAACACAGAAAAACTGGCATTACAGCTAAACAGGAGTTAGCTTTGATAAAAATAGGACCACTTTGAATGAAATACGAAGAAATGGAGCAAAGAAGGCAACCTAGGAACAAACCCAAAGATAAATGGTTTGGCAGCATAAGGGCAGTCAGTTTTGAGCTTTATCGAGTGGAAGGAAAGATATACTGGGAAGATGAATTTCAATAGTACTTTGTTCTGCTTTCAGTAATAATCATTGCAGAAATCTAGAGATCATGCCAGACAACTAAGAAAAAAACATTTGTTCAATATACAACAAGAAATAAACATTTATGTCATATAAAGAATGGAACAGGTTAGGCAATACCTTCTTGCTTGAATGTGTTCTTCGAAACTATGAATGGGTAAATATTTTAGAGAAGTGTTTTTGCACATTGGCTTATTATTTTGTGAAGTAATTAGTTGATTAGGACAGTTCATTTTGCAGATGCAATGATTCTAAGGAAGAACTGAAACTGGACAACTACAATATTGTCAACAAAAGCTGGCCATATGCATATAAAGTTCCACTTATTCTTTCAAATAATACCAAAAGTAAGTGACACAGAAATAGAATTATTTCAAAAATTAAAATTAATAAAAGTAACCATATTTTACTTAAATCATTTATTAAAGTCATCACAGTATATGATATCTAAAGAGATTAATAAAATTCCAAAGAACAGTCAATGATTACCTCTTCAGGGAGTATTAGAGGGATATACTTCATTGTGTTTAAGGGCATAAACTTAGAAAAAGTTGAGGACAGAATTATTCATTAAGGAGATCAATCCAGTTTTCTCATTAGTCTCCAAGTTTCTGCTCTTGACTAGGGTATTGAAGCAGGTGAAGCTAAGCTCTGGATGCCCACAAGTACACTTGCCATCTGTGTGGCAAAATCCTGATCTTGGGGTGCATCCACACTAGCAGACCTCATCTGCTAGCTTTTAATGTTAGATTTCCTTAAATTAAACATAGCTTCTTTCCAGCTTTCATTTGAAAGGCAACATGAATCTTGAGAGGAGAGGGGGAGAAGAAAATGTAGCGAAGAGATGTTATCATTCAGGTCTTATCTGAAACCAGGACATAGCTGGAGTGTGTCATTATGTCAGCGTAGTCATGAAATATGGAGATTTTAAAGTATGATCTAATTGTTGTGACACTCATTTTTCCTAACATGTTCCATCCTCAATTTGCTACCCTACTTTGTTTGTTCAGAGCTTGCACTGTATAAGCCAGCCTCTGCAATGCCAGGGCATGTCAGAAATGTCTGATATGTTTGTGCCACCAGCACAGATACAGGAAGGGCTGCTAGGTATAATTACAGTGCAGTGACCCCATCAAGTATTGCTTTCTCCCAGCAGGCTGGGTACAGCACTACTGCTTCAGCTTTCAGAGCTACCTAGTTATCTGCTCAATTCAGCACCACAGGACACACAGATAAACCTTATAATCTACACTGTCACCCTGTTTTTCTTTGTAAAGCATTTGTCTCAAATTTGGGAGCTATATACAAGTGCATGAAATTAATAAAATGCTCTTTGGTGGCATTGTGGGGATTTTTTCGCTTTTCCTTCCATTTGGTTTCTGAAGTCTTTAGGATTAACCTTCATTCTGCATGAGTCAGGCAACCCATTTATGTTCCACCAGCAGTGCACTGCCTTTTCAGTAGCTCAAATGTAATTTGTGTTAATTCGGTTAATGATATTTGTAATTGTATTTTCTGGTACTGAGCTATATTTAATAGACTTGAAACATCATGCAGCATGTAACTGATAAAATGGCCTTTACATCTTTTCTGGTTTCTTGACTCCTAAATAAGATGTCCTTTTGTTCTGGTTGTTTTGCACACTCTACATGGGCAGAGGGAAGTATGATCACAGAATCATAGAAAGTTAGAGGTTGAAAGGGACCTCAAAAGATCATGCAGTCCAAATCCCCCCTGCCAGAGCAAGGTCACCTACAGCAGGTCACACAAGAGTATGTCCAGGTGGGCTTTGAATGTCTCCAGGGAAGGAGACTCTACAACCTCCCTGGGCAGCCTGTTTCAGTGCCCTGTCACACTTACAGTGAAAAAAATTCTTCCTAATATTTATATGGAACCACCTGGGCTCCAGTTTATAACCATTACCCCTTGTCCTATTGCTAGTCACTCCTGAGAAAACATTGGTTCCATCTTCCTGGCACTCACCCCTTACATATTTATAAACATTAATGAAGTCACCCCTCATTTTCCTCTTCTCCAAGCTGAAGAGACCCAGCTCCCTCAGCCTTTCCTCATAAGGGATATGTTCCACTCCCTTAATCATCTTGGCTGCAAATCTCTTGATTTGAGTTTAAAGATTATAAGTATGAAATGTTGAAACCCATAGACATGACTTTAGGAACACTAAAAATCTGAGAATAAAGAAGGATGAAAAAAATGCATCTTATATAAACATACAGTGGATGGAGTGATGGGAAATGGGTGTCAGTGAATCCTGTGTGCATTGGAGTATAATCTAGTCTGCACTGGCTGCTCAGAAAGAGGAGAGGTAGGAACCCAGACTGAAAATTCAGTAGGTTACAGTAGAAAAGTGTATGTGGATGGAGCATTTAAAATATGATTTTATGTGAAACTCTTCATCTAATGTTTCATTTCTCATTGTGCTGAATTCATACATTCAGAAGAAATCTCTGCCTAGCAAAAGGCAAGGGACAGCCGAAAGATTTAGTCAGAAGTTTCATGATAAGATACTGGTGATAAGTTTATGAGTCTTACTATATATAAAATGAAATACTTTAATGTATACGCAGAGAATAATATTGTCCTGAACTGAGAGTAGAAATAAAAAAGCAAAAGGAGATCCCGATCAGGTGTTGCAGAATAAAAAAGGAAACACACGTCTCATGTTATTCTCAAAAACTGCTGAAGATCATTTTATTTGGGTTCTTCAGAATTCATTCTGCTGCAGCTGAATGCAGTTTAAATTCTATTACAGAATTCAAAGACACTCTTCCTTGACCACTACCCTTTTCATGATTGATGTGAAGAAAAGGAAGATTCATCCTTCAAAAAAAACCTGTCTACATTTCTGGCTCAATACCATGATTGTTTGAATTTTTATTGTGCTGGAGAGTCTTTGGTCAAAAGAGAACAAATTTCCACAGGGGACTCTGAAGAGGTTCAGTGTTTCTTTTAAGTAGATGAGTAGATAGCTTTTGGGAGTCTTGACAAGCTGTGACAAGCTTGCAGCATTAGAGGCAGCTTCTGTACATCAGACAAGATAAAAGGAACCAGATCCAGATGCAGGCAGGATCCCTTCCAGACAGATTACAGAGCCTTGGCAGTTTGTTTGTCCATAACTACTGTGATCAGCTTCTACCTAGTCCAAAGGCAAACACTGCCAAGATGTTTCATAAAAATAGGTTCCAGTGTGTCTTCCTTTTCTGCAACAAATTGCAACTGAACACCTGGATGCCTAGCCCAAACCTTTGGCTCTGAAGGAGCAGCTGCTTATTTAAGAGTGTGAGTAAAAAAGAAAACATTTCAAAATCAGATGTAGAAGACCTGCATCAGGGTTTGGGTTCAGGAAGACATTTGAATCTTGACCATATATACGAGGTATCGATTTTGTGACCATATGTCTGATATATATTGATTATAAGTGTGTGTGTGTGTCCATAATGTATTTATTTTTCCCCAAATTAGTTCCTATAAAAGTTCTTCATTTTACTTATTAGTCTCCCAGAAGAAAGTAGCTCCTAGGAGAATGCATGATAATGATGTAATATTGAGGCAATATTCTGGCAAGACTTCATGGCTTACTTTTATAATGCTTCTACTTGACTTTCCACTATACACTTAACAAAGCCAAGATTATCTTAACCTAAGTGTGTCAAGTCCTGTCCAAATCCACTTGATTATTTTCATAATGAAAATTAACATTTTTAAGTGCTTTACTGGATCGGGGCCCAGTTGACAGTTGCCTCTTTAAAATGAGCATTTAAGCTTTCCTTGATCATCATAATAATGGAATTATACCAATATTATCAATGAATAGCATTACTTTGTAAATTCCCCTGTGAATCTAACTGCATACAGTAAATAGAGCTTTGGTTCCAGTAATTATTATGTGTACCTTAGTAATCAGTGCAATTTATTTACTATCTTGCCTTCTGATAATACATTTATTACTGTTACTTGTAGAGTCATTCTTTGTGATTTGGAGGGGCAGTTTTGATGACATGGGGTCATAAAACTTCAAAACTGCCCCTGCTGGGAAAAGCAAGAAAGTCTGAGTTAATTTTTTAAATTTTATTCTTTTTTAAAAAAAAATTTTAAAATTCAAAAAGGTAAAATCTCTTCCTTTTCAAATCCAGAAAAAAAAGCATCGGAGACTGAGAAGTTGGGCTCCTAACTAAGAACCTTTGATCTAGGCCTTTGTTTCAGTAAAAGTGATCCTCTGGGAATAAGCATTACTTTAGTAAACATCAAACCAAGTCCTGGTCATTTTGATGAGCTTTTCTTACTTTTTTGGGAGCTTTTTTGCAGCTCTTAGAGGGGAATGTTGCAGCAAGATTGTAGCACTAACCACCTTCATCCTTCCTGGTGACTTATGCATCCACTTGTGCATCTCTGTTGTGATGAATGTGCTGGGAAAGAACATCAGCAGAGATACTGCAGGAGTCCATTGCTGTCAGTGGTGATTTTGAATGCTGAAGCAGTCCAAGATGGGTCTCATTCTGTTTGTGTACAGTTCCATATTTAAGCATAATTAAATGCTACTTGGTGGTCTATTTTTAAATTTATTTATTTATTTATTTATTTATTTATTTGAATGAACTCAGTATTAAGAGAATTGCAGTGAAACTTACACACATCAGCACACAGGACAACTCATCTCTTTTCCTCATCCATTTGGGTGACATGGAGCTGAAGCTTTTTCTCCTAGTAGCAGCTTCTGGTAAAGCCCCAAACTTGGATGCCTGCTGTTCTAGTGCTTTTCACAGGTCTCAGAACATTGTTCCCAGTGCAGGGTTGACTGGTGTCCCAAGGAAGCTTGACTGGTGTCCCAGGGAAGCGTGATGCCATGGCTGAAGGGAAGCCAGGAAGGACATGGAGAACATGACTGGATTCACATGTGAAGCAAATGGTGGGTGTTAAGTACCATGTACCAGTCAGAGATCCTACAAGTATAGTATACTACAAGTATAGTATAGTACCAGTCAGAGATCCTACAAGATTTATCTTTCAGGGTTTTTACCTAAGAATGGTAGGAGTATGAAGGAAAAAGCAGGAAAGTGACCTGATCTGTTTGAAGGGCAAAAGCTAGCACAGAGCCATGTTGCAAGTGTGTGTATATTTCCAGACAGGTTTTTAAAGTATTTTTTTTAAATTAACAGTGTACTGTTAATTTTAACATTAATTTAACAGGTACTTTCCAGGCACCATGTAGCTCTTCACAGAGTCACACAAGCCACATATTTTCTCCAGTTCGTCTCTGGTGGTCTTGGTCTTTGTTCTTCCTCCTGATGTGACAAACAAAATCTGGGGCTGTGCCATCTTTCTGACAAGTCCAGCACTGCAGAGCACTTGGTACTTTTATTGGTTTCCTCTTATACCAATTTTCATGCTTCTTTTCTTGGATGAAACTATGCATTGAAGTAAACAAGCCATCAGCCTACATACATCTTAAGAAGTGTTCCTTTGTGACAAAGAGATGGACTGAGAAATCAGAGGCTTTTCCTGTAATCCATGTATGTGACAAGCTAATGAGGGTTTTTTGAGAACTGAGGTAACAGAGCTTTATCTTTTTGCTATCTGATGGTATACTTAAATTCACCAAATAAGATTTTTAAGTTAAATTTCATTAGGGTTCAGTTTAATGAACTGGAACACGTATTTCATTAATTAGGAAAAAATATTGGTAAAACAGATTAAAATAAAAGGCTTTGAAAATGAGTCCCTCTCTCCATGTTCTTGCAGAGCTGGCTTTTTCCTCCAGTGTGGTGAAGCAAACAGGATGCAGTCCCCTGCCATTGCCCCTGTTCTTTGTAACTCCTGAGGGCTGGCTGCAACTCTTCTGCTTACTGCAGGGAAGTCCATGATCCTCTTGGGCTACAGGGTCCCAGCTAACCCCATGCTGCATGGCAGGCTGCTTCTGGCTGTGTGAAATCCTGGGATTTCTCTGGACAGAGACTACTATGGGAAGGTGGAGGGGACCACGTCAGCTTGCCCAGCTTGGGGAGCAAACCCTGCAGAGAAGTTGCACTCTTTCTCTCCCTCTAAAGGTTTTCAGTCCCAAACTCCATGTGCCAGGGCAGCACAAGCAGCTGACCCAAGTTCCCCCTGTGCTCTAATATCATATTTTTTTTCCTAAGAACATACAAATTAGTGTCATACTATCCTTCAAGGTATGTGTACATCACTTCGGAACTAGAGGTGGAGGTAGAGGAGACAGTCATCAGAGAGTTATATATTGTTTGGTTTTGACAACCTAAGTTGTCCTTCATGCAGGGTGTCCCTTATGCAGATTTTTGTTAGAGCAGCAGAGTCCCTGCCCATGATGCAGTAGAGTATTGACTACTTGCTGGTGCAAACCACCTCCTCCATCCAGCCTTAAGTGTCAACAAAAGTGCTTTTGGGTCACCCTTAGTAGGCCCAGTTAAAGTCATGCTGTTTCTTTTAAAGCAACAGTGGCATTTGTTGGTATCTCAGCTTGTTTTTAGGGAGATAGCAGATGTCTTTATATGTTTTTGTGATAAACATAACTAATTACATAGCACAAACATTTCCTGCACTCGAACAACTCTGCAGTCTTGCTGAAGTCGATAGAAACTGCCTGTAGATCTGTGGCAGAATTAGAGCCTGGGGGTTAAAAACATATTTTTTTTTCAAACTCTGACTGTGCCTTATAATCTTGCATAGGTCATTTAAATGTCACTAATTTATGCTTCATGTTTTGTGCTGAGTGGCAGCAATTTTGGTTTATATTAGGAAATAAGTTGAAGACTTTGGAAAAGACATCTAGAAAATTCAATGCTTCTATCACATAAGGTTGCCAGCTTTTAAGTGGTGATAACTTATCAGTAGTCCGGAGATACCCTGGTCATAATTGAATTGTCCAGAAGTTTTCTGTCCTTCTTTGTTGTCAGATTATCTTAGGACATTACTCAGCCTGATAGTGACAAAACCTTCTAAATGTTTTTTGGCATAAAGTACACTGAAGACAGGGTGGGGAGATGGATTATGGCCAGTTCTAGTCTAAAGTTCAAGACTAACTTAATTCTGTCCTCTCTAGAGAGCACTAAATACATTTGTATTTCATTCTGTAATGGATAAATTCTGTTCTTGATTTTTAGAGTTGCATGCCTGCAGTTTTCTTATTTTAGCTCATCATCATTCTTGAACAGATTACTACTTTCTGTGTGAAATTTGCTGAAACTTCTGTATAATGAAACTACTACAGAACAGGTGGACTGTATCAGTCACATTTAGTCAAATCTTAAGTGCCAGATGGTATATTTGCAATTGTATTTCAGGATCTGAACACAGATTCATTATTTGGCTATAACCCTTTAGCTTCTACTGCTGTTGTAACTAAAATCTTTGTTTACAGAATAGAGGCCATAATTTTTTTTTTTATTTATTTTTTTTTTTAAACCTTAAAATTATTATAGAATCATAGAATTTGCTGGGTTGGAAGGGACCTCAGAGATCATCAAGTCCAACCCTTGATCCACTACCACTGCAGTTATCAGACCATGGCACTGAGTGCCACATCCAGTCTCTTTTTAAAGGTATCCAGGGATGGAGAATCCACTACTTCCCTGGGCAGCCCATTCCAATGCCTGATCACCGTCTCCGTAAAGAAATTCTTTCTAATATCCAACCTAAACCTCCCCTGGCACAACTTGAGACCATGCCCTCTTGTCTTGCTGAGAGTTCCTGGGAGAAGAGACCAACCCCCAGCCGGCTACACCCTCCTTTCAGGGAGTTGTAGAGAGTGATGAGGTCTCCCCTGAGCCTCCTCTTCTCCAGGCTGAACAACCCTAGCTCCCTCAGCCTCTCCTCATAGGGTCTGTGCTCGAGTCCCTTCACCAGCCTGGTTGCCCTCCTTTGGACCTGCTCCGGCACCTCGATATCCTTCCTGTACTGAGGGGCCCAGAACTGGACACAGTACTCGAGGTGTGGCCTCACCAGTGCTGAGTACAGGGGCAAATTATATCCCAAGCATACAATTAAACTAACACATAAGAGTAATTTCTTCTCATATTCCTCAGAAGTTAAAACCTTCACCTGGAATAACTGAAAGGCTTGAACAACTGGTATTTTGATACAGATGTACTTCTTATTAATGTTCCTGCTTCTCTTCACAGACACATTATAGTGGGTTACTGTAGATGTCCATTCACAGTGTTCACTTCAGATTTCTTTCCTTTCAAGCATGCTGTGCATTTTTCTGTCACAGAACCAGACTCTAATGCCTCTTATACTTTGACTATAAGATAAATAAACAAAGCTTAACATCTGTAAACTCAAAAGCCCAGGCAGTTAATTTTGAATTATTATCTGACTAGTTAGATGAAGAGCTATAAAAAGGCAGTACTGCAACTGCTTTATTTTGTTGGTTTCTAGCTTCTGTATCCCATAAAGCACAATACCTAGTCTTACATGGTAGTACAGCTTGTATGGAACATATCCCATATTTTTCTGGGAGCTGCTGTTAGTTTTTGCAAACCTCAGTAACTGAAAGAAGAGCTTTCTTGTGGTTTTCTTTGATAATTCTTCATAGGACCATCCACACTGCAATGAAGGTATCTGAGTGTCTCTACAAGGAGTGGGAAAATGTTGCAGTCCTCCAGCCATCCCATCATGTACCTAAAAAAAAGGTTCAGTTAGCTTAATTTTTGTGTATTAAAAAATTTGGTGAACATTTACATCTGTCTACGTAAGGTTTATTTGTGATACTATATAATTTATTTTTTTTTATTTCTACTACTCAAATCAAACAAACCAGGCAGTATTAATCCTTTAATGAAAACATTAATTTTCTTTCAGAAGTAGATCATCCCCATTAAAAAGTATGTAATTTATGTACTTAGTGATTATTCATTAGAAAATAATATTCCCTCAGTATGTCCCTTACATGACAGCATTTCACTTTAGGACTTGAAACTGAGCTCACATTTCCTCAAAGATGACTAAATTTTTGTCCTGCTTAGGAATTTGGTTTTAGTAACTTTGCTTTTTTTTTTTAAACAAGCAAAACAGCTTGCATACCCTGTGTAGTGTTTGCAGCCTCTCATGTTTGGTAGTTCATGGCATGTGTTCCATTTCTCATTAAGTGTTGTTCTAGGGAAAGTCTTGTTAGACATCAGTTTATTCAGGTTCCAGCATCCCTCAGTAGAAATATCCTATTCTGTATGTGTTGGTGAAATTTGCCTTTTTCTGAAAAAAGAAAAAACAAGAAAATAAAGAAAAAAAAAAAAAGAAAAAAAAAAGACGTGAAAACTCAAAAAACTGCATGCAGGGTAACAGTTTGGGAAGGAGAGAATAATTCTAAAAGCTGTGCACAACAATCACATTGGTATAGATTAGAAAATAAGAGTGAAAGGAGAGAGTGCTTGTCATTTCCAGTTTTAAGGAGCTGACAATCTTGGTTTGGCTCAGTTTCAGGTTTCCCCTCACAGCGGTGAAATTTGCAGATTTAATTGATTTTCCACTAAATTCTGACTGATGACTTAGAGCTTTCCACTTGCATCATTTGTTAGGCTCTTCTCCCTGCAACCTGTGGTCCATATTTAGAGCTGCTTCTTTTATATCACTTGTGCATTTCCAGTCTGTAATTTCTCACAGCTCATTTCTAAGGAGAAAGCAGAGGATTAAGAACATGATTGCTTTTGGATCTGAGAATTCATCTTACTGCAGGGGAAGATCCTTCCTAGAAAACCTGCATGTCTGATTCACTTTTTATATGGAGGAACAGAGTTGCTCGCAAGCTGAAAAGAACTGGTTTTGACATTTGTATTTGTGTGTTTATTTTCTCGCTGGTCAGATAGGAGGAAGGGTGTGTGTTGTGTGGTGGAGCATCTGTTGATTCAGAGAACTGTGAACAAATGGAGATGACAAAGTCAAAAGCCATGCTCTGCCAAAGAGGAGAGGGCTGTGTGCTGGTGCTGAGTAGCAGAGGATGATTGGCACTGACAAAACAGGCTGTTGGTGGCAGGGACCTAGGAGGCTTTCTTTCTGTTTATTTTATGTCATTTTTGCTTCTTAGCTGCCAAGCTACTGATCTAAGTTTACCTGCATTTGAGAGCCTTGTGTGGCATGACTGGCAAGTATGTTTGACATGAGGCTGAAAATTAAATACTGGCCTCCCACCTCAGTTTCCCTGTGATTTGCATGCAGCCAAATGCTGTCCCATGCTGTGTATCAGGGAACACGCTGACATATCCTTCATTCAGAAGTGCAGAGTGACATGACAGAGCTAGCAGAGAATGAAGTAAAATCAAGTGAGCAAATAATGTGTTTCTTCTAGCGTGCAAGGGGATGTTACGGGAGCAGACACCCTCGTTTCCTCCATCAGTGTGACAGGAAGGACAGCAGTCCTCTCTGAGCAGTTTGCAGACTGAGTACAAATCAGGTAAAAATCCTAATGTACAGATTACAAAGTGAGCTGGAGAAAAACTCTCTGACTACTTTGTACTTTATTATAAGTATTAATTTGCAATGCAAGTTGGTGTCTTGTGGTTTGGCACCTGAAACACTTTTTTCAGGGCAGGTTAGTATCTGTGGCCATATGATCTTGCTGGATGGGGAGGGGGCTGTCCCCGAGGTTTCTGCAGTTGACTGGATTACTGGGCTACACTGGGGCCAAGTTGGCATGCTGGCACCATCTGTGATTTCAGTCTCTCACTTCTGACATGTGTTTTGCTCTGAGGATGTCAAGAGCATTGTACAGGTAGAAAAAAATTACCACCACAATCACCTGCAAACAGGAGGCAAGAAAACCCGAAGTGTGTGTGTGATAGTTGGATCCTTGCTCCTCGCTTCAGCCTTGACTACCCTGTTGGCTCTCAGTGTATCAAGCTACCTCCATGCTGCCATTGCATCTCTCCTTTTGTTCACCTCCACCCAATTTTATCACACCTGCCTCCCTGTTTTTTCACTCCCTCACTTTTCCTTGCCTTTGCAGTGGATTTCCTCTTAATATTCTGCTGATGTCATTGTCATTTTTGGTTGACTTTTCAATTTCACTCTTTCCATAACTTCTGTTCCCATAGCTTTAGAGCAAACCTCACATATATTTTAGCTAATTATTTTTATTGCTTTCCTTTTTTCTCCCCCTCCTCTCAACCTACCAGTCTTCATGGAAAATCCTATCATTTTTCATTCCTGCTTGTTGTGGATGTGAGTGAACCAGCAAGCTTTGCAGCTTCTTTTCCCTCCAAGGAGTTAGCTCCCACTGTTTAACCCAACTCTGAAATAGTGGAATTGGGATCAGATTTGTAGGAAAGTTGTGAGAACCCTTCTCTCCCTTTACTCCAGGAGATGCTATGAGGGTTGGCCTTGCCTGGGATCTTGCCTGAGCTGTTTCAGCTTCTGTCTTCACTTGTGTCTGGGCAAGCACTTTGCTTCCCCTGCCTCATCTTGGCAGGATCTCCTACCTGTCCTACAGCATTGGCTTTCTCTGGGAATCCTGACCCACAGCTGCCCCTGTTGCAAGCCAGCCCCAAGCTGCTTGTTCAAGGGCCTTGGGTTTGTGTTCTGGGGGTGAGGGACTGCCTGTGGCCCCAGGCTGCCTGAACCCCTGCCCTCACCCAGGAACCCCTTCCCATCCAAGCCTTTTCAGAGCAATCCCAGCAAGATCTTTGGATGCAGCCATTTGTCTCTTGTTTGTGTGGTGAACAGCTTGTAGTTAAAGCATTTCAGTCAGCTGGAAACATTAACTGGCTAGAACTGCACACTTTAGGAGCTGGCATCCTTGAACTTGTTGCTATGCTCTGCACAAGCAGTGGCCCTGAATTTCTGCTTATGGTAATGGATATTTGGCTTCTCCCACTTTTCACCAAAACACATAATTCAGTTGATTCCTGTGGTGTTCCCTGAATTTTCGGGAATCTTTGAATAAGGGTATCGTAAAGGTCTGGCTTTAAAGCCAATTAACTCAACAGGGAATTGCCACTGGGACAAGTATAAGAGCTTGCTTTGTTTATCCAGTGATGTAAGTTGTTAGTGTGATGAATGAGGACCAATAAACCGAATGAAGAGAGTTCTTAACTAATGATGGATAGAAAAATCAATCCAGAGGTCAGGAACATCACAGAAGAAACGCACACACAGTAGAGTGCAAGACCAGTGGTAATGAGTGTATAGGAAAAGAGAATTTCAGATTTTTTCTTTAGCACAAGAATTCAGAATCTACGAGGACATTCAGTGAGGTAGTGGATGTGGGCTGCAGGTCCAAAAAGAATGCTGTGACCACCAGAAAACCAGGTGAAGAAAAGACCTGAAGGACAGATTTTTCCTGTCAGGATTACAGACAGTCTGTAGAGGGATACACTACAGCAAGTCATGCTGCGCTTCGTGCTAGTTTTGGAACAGCAGTGATGTGAAATAAATCACTCTCTAAGTGTGGGAAAGCATTTGCAGGGAAGGTTTTTGCATTATCTTGGATGCAGTCTTTGTTGCTCTTTGAAACCAAAGTCCTAGGAGAACATGACAGCAGTATACTCTCCAGTTCTGTATGTGTGGCTAGCTCTCGAAAGCCAAATGACATTTTGAGTAAACACTGCCTCATATTTAGGACACCAACAGGAGAAGAAAGGCTTAGACTTTGTATAGGACATACAGAGTGACACTTTTCTCAGTATATATGAAATATTTTGTACTTGAAATATAGCAGTTATATGTATAGTCTGTAGTCTGTTGTAATAATAAAAGTAGCTACTCTAATACTGTATATAATTTTATAACTATATAGTATTTAGTATGATATTTTAAACCTGTGCTATATAATAGAATACAATTTAATATATGCAGTAGGGACAGTTACATTGGCATACAATTTATATAACTGTATTAAATATTCAAACTGTTTCAGAATAGTGATTAGGAAAAGCATTTTTATATAATTACTTAGTATCTTTGATAGCTCAGAACACTGATTTAAACAGTAAAGCAAAACAAGCCATTGTTTTGTTGGGGAACATGTTTCAGTATTGGTAGCAAAATGGTCCAGAGAGAAACAAAAACATGTTTTCAGCTTAAATGACTGAATTGGCATCCTTGATTTTATTTAGCTTTGTATGACTCCTCCATAGGAACTCTCAGCTGGCACAGATTCTTCTCCTGACTCCCCGGGTTGTGTTAGATAACCCCTGCTAGAGTCCACGTCCATCTTATGCTCCCTGGTACTGTTGATTACAGTAGAACTGAAAAGCCACAATCATCAACCAAAGCCCCCTTTGAACAAAGAAAATAGAATTTCTGTCCCTCTCCCAGTAAGAATTACTCATAAGAAATTATGAGTGGAAGTATAACACAAAAGGCAAAGACAGATGGGGAATTGCTAAGAAACAGTGAAAGAAAATCAGCCATGAGGATAGATAGTGGTTTCAGCTTTCCTGAACAGCCTACATGCTGTCTTTTTTTTTTTTTGTAATTATCATAGCAAACAAGATTTAAGAAAGGATTTGAAGGAGGGCAATGCAGCGACTTTGCAGGTGTTGCGGAGAGTTCTTCCAAAGCATGGAGCATAATGGGAGGAAGCTCAGAAGTGCTTAACTGAAAATGTAACAAGGAGCTAATGAAAAGTAACTTGCAGGCTAATTGTAACTTGACTATTCAGTACCGAGTGAGAATAACAATGAATAGCCCTTAGAAGGGAGCAGGAAGCTGCTTTTCTTGGAGATAACCAAGGACGGGATGAAGGGCTGCAAAGAAAGAAGTCACACTGTCAGAGTGATGCACCAGAGGTCTTTGCAGCAGCACTGATTAGGTGCTGTGTTTGTCCAGGCCAGAGGAAAAAACACTGTGGTATAGTAATCTAGCCCTGGGATGATGAGGATCTGGGCAAGGCTATTAACTAAGTACATATAAAGAGACTGTATATGAGCAGTATTGTGCAGAAAGTTTCTGCAAGACTTGTTCTGGATTTGATGACCTGAGGATGACCTGTGTTGGAGGTAGCATTCAGACAGGTGTCTTATGTGGTGGGCTAGATGGTGCCACTGCACATTGTAATTCAGGAAGGAGCTGGCAGGAGGAATTTGTGGGGGCAGGTAGTGCAACCCCTAATGTGGCTGTGTTGAAGTTCAGCTGATTCCTGAAATATTGGATGAGATACCAATTTGAAAAGAGTGTAGTAGTTTGGAGTAGAGGTGCAGCATCTGAAGATGAGATGGTAGTTGACCCTGTTACAGAGGAGATTACACAAGTTTTAAGAGGAAAGAAGACCAAATAATTTTCCACAGAGCATAGAAGACAGCAGGAAGTTGTTTCTTTGTATGACATCCAGAGCGAGAGTTAGAGAGATTGGGATAAAGCTGTTTGTGTGAATATCAGCTCTGAAAGCTGTGTAAAGAAAGACAAAACTTAAAAGTAAAACCTTAGGTCTCCTAACCATGTAAAGCAGCTGACACCTCAGGAAGAGTGAAGAATGAGCCCAGTTCCCAAGGTCTGCATAGCTAAAAATGTTGCAGAAATCGAGATTTCCTACATTTGAATGGAAAAGGTGAAGGGCTTCTGGAAAGGAAGAGAGAGACTTGATGCAGGAGTTTTAAAACTACATAGAGTTAAAGGAAAGGGGCAGGATGGTGGCTGCAGAAATAAATTAGGTTAAGGGAAATGCTCGGGAGTGGATTTTTGGTTTTTTTTCTTCTTTCTGAAAGGATAAAGCAGTGAGAATGTGAAGAATATTAAAGCTGACAAGTATGGGGAAATGAGAGTTTCAAAAGGAAATAATGAAATTATGAGATGGCTGTGGCTCTAAGGAGGGTGGAACATAGGCATGTGTAAAGGGAAGTAGAAATAGGAGAATTTGAGAACTGGAGCCAAGGAGGTTACAGTCATTGTGGATGTGATAAATGGTAAAATAAGAGCTGTCTACTTGGAAAATGTGAAGGAGATTAAGATTTGTAAGATGTCTACAAGAAATGGCTGCATTAAATGGCTTTGTGCTCTCAGAATATAGTCTGCTAGAAATGGTATTCTGCATGAGAGTAACTGACAGACCCATGACTGCGTCCCCATTTGATACTGGGTAGCAGATTCTGGAGTTTCTGCTTTAAAAGGGTAATGAATGGGCTGGGAGGGGTGGGAGGCTAAGGGTAGTGTGCTGAAACTGGAACTCATGATGAAGGAGGAATCTGTGTTTATGCCTGTGAGCTTCTGATTTCTACAGGGACATAGCTAGATTGTGAATGCCTGATATGATCATTCATGTTACAAGCTGGATTGGAATGGTCTAGTAAACCAAAGAGAGTAGGGTATTTTCATTTCATGTTTTTCATTACTGGTATTTTAGGAGACACTGAAAAATACAAGGCTAATGGATTGTCAGCTTTCTTTGGGATCAGTGCCTAATGGACTTAATGTGTAAGCTGTACTTCAATATAGTGAAATGCACCTATAACAAAGACTCGTGTCTATGTTTGTTAACACAGGTAATTTCATCAAAGCACTGATTTGCCCAGTTGCCAGACCTTGTCCAGCTGAATGGTGAAACCTTTCTTATCTTTGTGACCTTCCCAAGAAAGTGGCAGCAGTTTATCTTTTTATTGTCTGTGCTTCTTATGACTGTTTGTTGGTGGAGGGAAGACTTAGGTTTTTCCCCAAAGTGCCTAGTCCTGCTTTGAGGAACCAGGCAGATTACATATTCCAAACCAGGCAAAGATTGCAGATAGTCTAAGATATTTTCTTTTTTCTACAGGAAATATGTAAGACTGATTTATTACAGTACCAATAACTTCTGCATAGAGATGTTTTCCATTTTATATTTCAAATGAGAATATCAGCTCTGAATTCAACACATAATTTACCTTTAGGTCTTAATAAAATGTAGAAATTTAGTTTCTCTCTGAATCAATGATCAAAATTCATAGTCTTGACAGAACTGTCTAAAATGACACTTGTTTTATGATGTTTATGTAGTAAACCATCCCTAGGCAATTACTGAAATGCTCTGTAGTATTCTAAACATAGCCTGAATGAGCAGAGCATGAGGTATTGAAGTTTCCCTAAATGCCCAGAATTACCACATCTTCTGTCCTGTGCCAGGGAAATGTTCCATCAAACCAGGTGCAGGGTGGATGCAGGGCCAGAAGGAGATGTCTAAATTGAGCAGTCTACATGTCAGTATCTACATGTGATCTGCATATCTGCAGTCTTATCAGAATCAGCAAAAACCCAATCAATATAGGCAAGGCAAATGATTCAACTCACCTTTAAATAGATGGCAGGAGCTGGAGAGCCAAACAGCTTCTAAGAAACTCCTAGGAGAGGATGGGCATATTCCTTGTGTGTAGGCATGTGCTGTTAGTTATCCCATTTACACACCTTTATCTGGAGCAGAATCCCAACATGGGAAGAAGTGGCAGATGTCCACTGTAATCATAAGCATAGGATGAGCTGTTCTGCAGTGCCTACATGAGCAAATTTTTTTTTTCCCAGTAAACTTCTCACTTATGACTGATTAGAGTAAGATCAGAGAAAGCTCATGGGGACTGTATGACCTGGGGCATTAATCTCATCTCTCTGAGGTTTCTTCCCATTCTAATCTGATTAATTAAGCCATCAAGTTCACAACACCAGGTTTTCTGGTGTGGCTTGTAGCTTATAGTTTAATGCTTGTCATAAATGATCATGACCCAGCACTCAGGATATAGTAATGGGTGAAGAACTTGATCACCTAAACGGCTGCTTTTATTACAACCCTTGTACCTGTTGAGAGGGGATGTACCAGAAAGCTCAATAGTCATTTCTTGGTGACACCTTTCCCACCTCACTGAAATGTATGGGTGTACCTTAGCATAAGGGGAAACAGTAGGGTCTGTGTATACTGAAAGTTGATCACTTTAGTGAGAGACTGAGCAAAACTTCTTCCTCGTTTTCCTCTGAAAAAGCCTCTATTCATTCTGGTTTCCAGACTGTATGCCAAAGCCTACTGACATCAGACAATTTTCCATTGACTCACTTGAGAGGAATCTGAATGCCTACAATGCAGGAGAGTCAGCAGCTTAGCCCAGATTCAGGTTTCCATCAATATATGTAGAGCCCCTATTTGTGCTGCAGTCCCATCAAGATTTTTGTTGTAGCCAATTGTACCTTTGTCTACGCTAAGATGTAATTGTCATAGGTCTTACTAGCCTCTTAAATTTCCCTTCAAATAAACTACATTAATAATTCTTTATTTTATTGATGATGATGTATTTTTATGATAAAAGCTCATAAAAAAATGTCAGGGTAAAGAATAACCCCATTTATTTCAGGAAGCTACAGGTCTGTGTGAGTCATACTTAGGTGACTATGCTGTTTGTCAACAGCAGGGTAATAAAAGGTTCTCATTATTTGTTTGTAAATATTGCTTTGGAGTGTCCACAATGTCATGTCAATGTTTCCCAGTCATGGCTCCAGTATTTCCTTTTGTCTGTCTTCTCTCTCTGATTTTAATATTCTGAAACAGTGGGAGTCCTGGTTTTGCTGTGTGTGGAGAAGGAAGAACATGGTAAAGGGTGGGGTTGCTCTGAAGCTGCTGGAGACAGGGACTGAAAACAGGGTTGGTAAACTGTGTGTGAGGCTTGTGTAAGTGATAGGTGTGCAAGAAAAGTGAGTGTGCTGAAGAGGCTGAAAGATGTTCAGATCTGGGGGAAGAAGTAGCAACTTTGGGACATGCTTTAATTGATCTGACAGATACAGATTGTGTGAGTTGTGCTAGACAAAAATGACACATATGTGCATCCCTATTCATATTGACTACAATATATGCATTGTAATAAAAGATTTCAAGAGTGAGTGGTTTAATCCACTGGTACAAAGAAGGGGTTGGTGTATATGGGGCAAAGAATGTATTGTGGGGGAAGAAAGCTCTTACAGCTGCACTTTGCTTTTGGGTGTTCACTTGCTTTGAACATGGAGTTAGGAAAGCATACTCATGCTGTGTAAGAGTTAAAGTAGAAACAGGCTGCAGAAAATACAGACTTCAAATAAAAGGCTCAGATAATGCAGTGTTTTTCGAAGGTCACAGAAATGCAGAGTGCAAATTAAACACTCTGCAATATGTAAATGCCAGGCCATGTATGTTGGAGTTAGGCTTGAGTGCTGCAGGGAGGAAGCCTGTGTCTGCATCCCATTTTGGATGGAATATTGTTTGTTGCAGCAAACCAATTGCCCAGCCCCGATTGTTTTAGAGTTGATCTGATCAATATCCCATTACTGGATGTAACAGTTGCTGCAGGAAGTGCACAGAAGATTTTAATGCATGAATTATGCATGCTGTATTCATTCTTTAGTCTCAGAGCAGAGTGACAGAGATTGTAAAGATGACTGGGGCAGTTTCGTGCATAAAGTGACTGCAGTGAAATGCTTCATATTTTCATGCACACAAGCAGCATTGAGTGGGACGGCCTATTTAAGAAGATATAAACCCCTGAGTTTACAGCACCGAATGCTTGATTTGAAAGTGTTTCAGCCATGTAGAGAGGCAGTTTTCCTGCTGTCTAACCTGCTTTCTGCCGATGGTTGGCTGAGGGATGCTAACGGCTGTGCTTTGCTCTGAGGTCACAGCTTGAAGTCTTTTTTTTTTTTTTTTTTAATTTGCTTTCTGCCGCAGGAGAGGATCGGTGAAGTTTATTGGTGCAACCAGCCTTGTAATTTTCAAAGATACAAACTTGGAATAGTTGTTATGAACAAAAGGACAAGAAGGAATTCACCCTCTAAGGTAAAAAGGGGTATTTTTAATTTGTGTATTTGAGTGAAGAAGAAGGAATATGCTGAGGCAGGGTTATGATGATGCAGTGTGGTTACATTGACTCAGAGATCTGCGTTGGAATGCAGAGTAAGGATTCTCGGGTGGATATGGCTGCACAGATCCTACTAGCCGGGTTGTTTTAAGAGAATGGTGTAAATATTGCTGCGAATAAATACTGTTATACTTTTTGAGCCCTGCAGCTTGTTCAAGAGCATGCATTTCTGATCAATTTTTATCTGCTATAGATGACTGCATTGTGGGGAGGGGCAGGACATTCATCTAAGTAATCAAAATAATAGCGTGATCTATTTCATTAGAGATCCTAACTGAATAATGACAATGAAATTTCATTAACTTTTTTTTTTTTTTTTCCCCCTCTATCTGTATATTTTCTCTAACATTTGGAAGCTACAGTAAAATGTGTGTCAGACAAACAAGTCCCAGAATCTATTGCTTGACTTGTCCGGTAAATAGCTAAGATGATAAAACTGTTACATTTTGAATAAAAGTCTGTGCTGTCATTCATTGAGGAGAAAACCCTGTCCCTTTTGTCCTTCAGAAAACTATGGGGATTTTACATAAAAAGACAGCTATTTTAATTATGTAATTTGCTGGAAACAAATTTAAAAAAAAAAAAAAAAAAAAAGAAAAAATATTTTACAAACATCCATATGCTTTTCATTTGGATATTTGGCAATTTAGGAATTTTTAAACAATGTACAAATGTGCAGTGAAAACACCACCTTTGAAGAGAAGAGAAATTGCATTATTCTTGCTTATTGAATTATTTAACACAATAAATAAATTTTTGTATAGTTAAAATTTTGTGCATTTGTAAATTTTAATATTTTGGGAAACACTGTGTTTTGGAAAATACAGTACAAATACTTGAGTTTCTGTGGTCAGTAACTTGAAGCTGTACCCATACTTTCAAAGAGACGTTGTCAGAGTACGGAGAAATAGCTGGGTGAGTAAACCTGAAAGCTGTTTGCTGTTTGAAGGAGCCAGGTACAGCCAGAAACTATCACAGGCAGTCACAACAGGAGTTCCGTCTGCTACCATTCCTTGGGTAAAATGCCTTTCTATTTTAAGTTTGCCCTGCTATTTTTCATTTGCATTTAATTATACTTGATGGTCCAGTTAGGAGTCCTTGTGCCACAGAAACGCGTATGGACCCCCGCTTCGGTGATCAGTGCGTGTTTGGGTGTTAATTACAACAGGCAAGCTGGCAAGGTGCCGTAGCAGGGATGAGGCGTTGTTAATTTTGCTCCATTAAGAAAACTCCAAGCAATCCTCAGGCTGAAGCGGCATTCCCGAAGGCGCCGTTCCGGGCGGGATCGCTGCGCAGCCCCGCGCCTCGGGCGATGCCCTCCCGCCTCGGCATCCCGCCTGCTCTTGCCCAGGGGTGGGTCCTTCCATCGCCCTTCCTTCCCCTGCTGGGGGAAGCTTCCTGTGTCCTGGGGCTAAGGAATATATCCCGCTGGTGGGGAGAGGCAGTGCTGTTGCCTGGGATCCCGAAGGCCTGCTGGATGCTGAGTCACAGAGAGGTCTGGGAGGTGCTCGCTGGCCCCCTGGCTGTAGCCACATCAGCTATTGCAGCGAGATGAAGCCCGGGGAAGGAAAATACAGATACAGGGAAGAGGAGCATTCAGAGGGAAGGGAGACAGACGTTAAAAATCCTCCCTGGCAAACGCTGCATCTTGTGGTGAGTGCAGACACACTTCTGGGTGTGTGAACTCCAGGCTGGGATCCCGGGGGGGGGGATGACAGTGACAGCAGTGAAGAGCTTCACGCAGTAGTAACAAGAAAGATGTGCTTGCGAGCTGGCTGCTTGCAAATGTGCCAGTCATTCTTCCTTTGTCTTGGAGGATTTATTACATTTGCTGGGCTCCTGCCATGAATTATCACCTGAGGTGTATCATTTGCAGACTGAGCAGACTTGCAACCACAAAACCAGATACAAAAGAGAACAAATAGCAAGAGAAAAAAAACAAACTTTCCTGAACTCCTCTCATCTGCGTAATTAAGGATTGTCTTACTGTTTCTATCACAAAAACTAAGTAAAATAATGGAAACCTATTTTTGGTGAGAATGACACACATAGTTAAGGCTTGGACATTCAGAACTGACTTCTATGTGGTTTACTGAAATATGGCTCAGCAGTTTCAGTGCTTTGTTATTATTTCCAGATATGTCAGTGAATAAACATTATGTACATGTTTGACTATCGTAAATAAAAAGCATCACAGTGACACTCACAGTGACAAGGATGAATATTAATCTTGTAACAACATTTCCTTTTTTTTTTCCCCTGTTGATACTAAGGTACTTAAATTACCTGTATTTACGGATGGAACATGTACAAATAAATGGTAACAAGTGGAAATACTAATTTTCTCTAAGAATTAATGGCTGGGATTTTCTAAGACATTTGAGAGAGGTATCCAGTGTCCATTGAAATTCACTAGAGACTGTGATCTTTAGTCTTTTTGGCTGAGATTTTCAAAGAAGCATATATAAATATTTTAGTCACAACAGAAGTAAGAGCTTCAATAAAAAGGCAGGAAAACAAAGGTAGCCCAACAACTGCTTACAGTTAATATAGGTAATTAGAGGAAATGCAGAATTTGTTCATGTTCTTTTTCTCCCATATCTCCTCCGTTAACTGAGTAATTATACAACCTAAAATACCAAGAAATAATGCAGGGTATCATACAAAGAAAAGGGTAAGAAGGGAAGATCTTGCAGACATCTTATTCATAAAGGATATTGTTCAGAAAAAAAGCAGCTTAATGTAGACAGAAGTCTCCATTAATAACCTGTTGGAATATTCTCTTTCATGTTCTCATTATAATGGCCAAGATTCAATTAGAGTACTTGGTTTTCTCAAATTAGTACTTTGCAGATTTCAACCAACTTGGACTTAATTATGGAAACCTGTCTTGTATTAAATACATTTGCAATCAGATAATTGATGCCTACTACCAGATTTGATGGATTTTGTTCTTTTTCTGGGCTGCAGTGCAGATCTATTCATTGCAGTTAATAGCTGAAGGGGTGACAATACTTAAGAAAATCAGAAGCTTCAAGAGCTGATGCTAAGGCATCATGTGAGCTCAAACGGACACAAATCCATTTGTTTGAATTCTCACTGCCTGTTGCAGTAAAGTGGCATTGTCATGCTTTTGACTTATACCTTTATAATATATAAAAGGAAATATTTCTGGTCTATATTGGTTTTAATTTGTTGTTGGAAAGAGAAGGCAGAATTAATAAGAAGAATTAATAAGAGGAATCAGTGTATCTGAAATGATCATGCAGTTAGGATTGTTCCAAAAATGGTGAAATAGTAGATTAGAAATGAAGAAATACTTAGGTGTATATGCTTGCTAACTGAAGCATGCTTCTAAATTATTAATGGCACAGTAAAAAATGGCTTTTCATGTAACTTGCTGTGTTATACACCGTTACAATTGTTTTATTTATTTCCTGCTGTGGCAGAGAAGAGATCACTGAGAATTATCAGATTGTTTATGACTGATTGAATACATCTTCAGACAGTTAAAAATTGGTAATTGCATAGAATTGTTATAAGCAAGTAACCTATGAATACTTCATCAGTGCTTATTGACAGGAAACTATGTCAGTGTGTGTGTGTCTGTATGTAATACCTGCTTACTCAGCAAATCTGTTCCCTGAGCTCCAATTTCTCAGCAGTAACTAAGAATAGCCACGTTTTCCTTCTGTTAGCATTTCCCTGTAAATAACACTGAAGGAAAATGCAGGTGAGTTCTGTTAAACATCACTCATTTTTATAGCCAAAAACTTAACTGAGCGGCAAGAGAACTGGAACCCCTTCATACCATTTGCTGATGGTATTATTCACACTACAGTAATATTTCAGAATGTTGGAAACAAGGTCTTTAATCTCTTAGGAGAAACTGGGAAGATGAGCTGATGTGTTAGTATTTCTACTGGTAGCATTTTTACTAAAAAAAGGGCTGGTACACTAAAGATTACTTTATAAAAATAATTATTCACCTGCCTTTTGTGCTGGAAGCTATAAATTAAATGATTAATGTAGGTCAGTGAAACTATTTAGAATTTTTCAGCTGAGGTTTTTGAACTACATCTCATTCCTTAATTTAGAAATGGGTTTAGTGTCTTGAAGCATAGATTCAGTACAGATATTCTACTACCTCCTACAGCACTGATGCACAAGGGGCATTTTAACTGGAGGAACTGTGTGGCAAGAAAGTAAAACAGTCATAGACAGCAAAATCTGTTTGTCAAGGTTTAGTGTGTGCAGCAGGGAGAGTATATTACTATAACACAGAAATATTGAAACCTTTCAGGATGGTTTCCCCTCTGGGTGCTGGAATATGACCTGGCCACAGTGTTCTTCCCTCTTCAGCCCAGCAAATGATCTCCCACCCTTAAGTTTTCTTTGAAGGGGATGGGAATGATGATCATGACAAAGTGCTTTACAAATTTCAGTAACCTGTACCAAATTCTAGCTTACGCCCTGTGAGGGAGGTTCAACTGTTTTTAGAGACCAAAGTACATTGTCTTTCATAGTAGGGTCAGAACTGAACTCTTCCTAAACATGCTTTTTATTTAAGTTTGGAGGTCTGCACCCTTTTAAAATGTTCTTGGTGGGGGATACCCAGAATTTCATAGCTGTAAATGCTTTTTATATCTTCGGACTTAACTAATTGCCCAGCTGGCTTTCTAGGACATTTTTTTTTCTCTCCTGAAACACTTCATAGAAAAAAAGGGAGAAGAACTAATTATTTGAACTCATGAGTCACTATATTAATAACCAATGTACTTAAGTTTTTATCATTCTGCATTTGTTTGCAATGTCGCAGAGTTGTGTCCGCATACATCAAGTTCCAAATTTGTGTTTCAGGTTCCTGAATATTTTCTCCTAATGCAAGAGCTCAGCAATTCCTATTAATAAATTTATGATGGTAATGTAGCATTGCATTAAGTCATAGCTGCATTTGTAGAATTACTTCTGTCCTTTGTTTCAGCACTGATTTCATACTTGGCTTGAAGCAGTTACATAGTTTTATTACTGTTCTGGAAGAAAATAATACTTTTACTGATTAAGTTCCAAGGCTTTGTCTACACCAGAAGTGCTGTAATGGAAGTAAGAACGGTCAGAAATCCAAACCTGTTTTTTCTGTTCTTTCCTCACTGTTCCCAAACCTCATTTGAAGCCTGCAGTTGGAAAGTGTCTGAAGAAGGAACAGAGGACATGCATGCTTAGAGAAATCTCTGTGGGTAAATATGTGCATTGCCAGAGCACTTTGGAACCAAGCGTTTATGCAAATATGTGAACTCCTGGTTTTTCCACCCATTTTACATCACCTTTACTAGTTAAGCTCTAGTAGATGTAGTAGATGACATTCCACCTGCTGGCATGGTCTGCCATGGGCATGGAAATAGGCTCCAGCAGAGTTAAGTCACCAAGAAAAAGCAACATGTCAGTTTCTGCTGAGTTTCTCTCCCTTCTTCCTCTCTCAAGTCCTAGTCCCAGAGGTTGCTTGCTCTTCTCTGCTCCCCTACTCCAGGAGTCATGTAGTGATAAGAAACCTCAGCTCACAAAACACCCCAAGAGTTATCACTGGGGTGGTGGTACTTCATCCCAACTTTCTCGGGGAAATTTCAACCTCTCAGCTTCAGTATTTCATCCTCTTGTTAGACAGCTTGAAAGAGCCAAATAAGAGTGTTAACCCCTCCTCTTTTTCCTTTCTTCTAGTCTGCAGAGCTACTCTCAAACCTACTGATAGCTTTCTCATCAGGCAAGTTAATTACTTAATAATTTGGCACCAATGATATATAACACTCTCCTGTGTATTTTATCTCCATGATTTTTGAGATAAGAAGCAAGGAAAAATCTAGAAAGAGGGATTTATCATTCAGTCTATTTCTGGCTTCCCAAGGGTTTTTCACCTTTCATGTATTACATGAAACTGTAGCTTATTGGTTAACTCCCTAAATACAGGAGAAGAGATCAGTTTCTCATTTTGTTGGGAAGGAGCTGAAAGGATTCTGTTGTGTAACATTGTCAATAAAGGCAGAACCACAGCACTTCAGGCAAACTCTTCTAAAATGGGTCTGTCTTCAACTTGATGGCAATGGCACAAGTGCCTGCAACTCATAATACAGCTTCAACTGTAGACTGGTTAATTTATACATAAATCCATGTAAAGAAAGTTTTTCTGTGGAGGTTTACATGTCCTCTCATGATTCTACGAAAGCAAGAAAATAGAACAATCTTCTCCACTGGGAGTACTCCATGACTAGACCTGCTTGCCAAGAGGATACTTTTTTTTCCATGCCAAGATTTGCCCTAGTTCTGTGAGTAGAGTGTCAGCTGAACCTGCAGAGGTGGGGCAGGAACTGCCTCAAAAATAGCAGCTGACTGCTGAATGCAGTGCATGAAATTCAGCCTTTTCCAGCTGTATTTGCATTAAGCCCTTCGTATTTGCTTCCCTGATTTGGTCTAACACTGATAACAGCAGAATATGTGTAAATGTACATTTTACAGAAAAATACACCATATAATAGTGTAGTTTGGGTGGTTTTGAGTAGGTGCATTGTCTAGTTGACTAAGTTTCTGGTTTTTGTTCACTGTAGAAATTTCCTCCTGAATTCTCCCCATGAGCAAATCATTCTCATTGTGCTTCTTGCATATTTTAGTGTTAATCAGCTTCCTTATAGCAAGCACCAAAAAGAAATGTGTATTTGATTCATGGAGTAGCATTTTCTGTATTTCAGATGTTCTTACCTGGTCTGATGAGTTCTTTGGTATTGCTGGGAGGAGACAGCCTGATGTGACATTACAAGAAATAAAAACAGCAAGAGGTTGTTGGTTTTTTGGTGTTTTTTTGGGGGAGGGGGAGCTGTTTTGTTTTGTGGTTTTTTTTCAAGTGTACTATGTAACACTTGAAAACATATGAAATAGATGTATAGTGTCTTTAGGCTTGGTAAGAGATATCTAAATACAAATGAAGGGAACAAAGGGCATGCAAAAGGTGAATAGGAATCACTTGGTCCTTGGTTCTAGGAATTATTTCATACGAACTCCCTAAGGTTCAGAATAAACAAAATAATGTATTTTTCATGTGAGGAATAGTTAAACTGGGTGTTATTGCTACAGGGTTAATAGGTGAAAAATGTTCTTATATGGGCTTAGAAAGTGATGAGATAAATTTTCAGAGGAGCAATCCACCAAAGACCATTAGGCACAAAGCTGCTGCCTCTGATGTGAGAAGCCTCCAGATCCCAAAGTTCTGGAAGAAGAGGGTGATCTGGGGAGGCTAACAGGGTTACACACAACATCCTGCCTGGATTCTCTGAGGCACTGTTGGGGCAGGAATGGCAGGACAGATGCGCCATGGTTTTAACCTGCATGGTTGTTCTCTGAGTGTAGAGATGAGGGTTGTGGCAGTGGTGTGTGTGGCTGGCAGCAGAACAAGCTGCCATGTGTGGTGCTGTGGAGGCTCTGGGTAGTAGAGGTGTCCATATGCAGGTGATCACAGGCTGCTGGGATCCAGCCAGACCCCTCAGGACTTTCTGGGTTACACCACGAGCCAAGATTGCAGCCCCAAATCAGGAGGTTTCTATCCCTGGCATAGGTGATTTTTTTTTCAGAGGGTTTGTACCTTCTGTCATTTATTAGAATTACAGTGCAGGATCACCTTCATCATTTGGGGGTTTGCCTTTCTGGGATTTCTTGGTTTGTTTGGTTTTTTTTTTTAATCCTCAGTTTGCTGTGGTTTTATAAGTAAAGAAAAATCTTTTTAGTTGTTGCATGCTCTATAAAATAAATGGACGTGTGTTCACACAGGGATGCAGATGAAATAAACCACGACAAATTGGAACAGACACACAGAAGCTTGTATAGGAAAGTATAATGCTTACATACACTTCAAGAGCTACAATGAAGCTGTATCAAACATCACATAATAACGAGATGGAAACACCTTTCTCCCCCTTCCCCCCCAACACCTGCTCCTCTGAATCTCCACTTGGGACACATTTAAAACTAAACTAGACAACATCCATTTTCACCCAAAATGTAATCACTAATGAGCTAACACATTAAAGAAGTAGAGTCCAGAGAGCTGAATAGAGCTAACACATTAAAGAAGTAGAGTCCAGAGAGCTAAATACCATCTGGCGTAAAATATGACTGGCCTTTACCTGTTATCTGAGAAAGATCTGCCTGGGCTACAGTAATCTCAAGTCCATTAGTGGCATTGTAGCTATTCAGGCCATGATGCCTTTTTTTTTTTTTTTTTTTTTTTTTTGATGGGCTTTGTTATTAAAGAACCTTTTCCAAGGACTGACTCAAAGTAAGCATGCAGAGAAAGCAGTATTCAGAGAACTGGTAACACCAGGTTACTTTGCTGTCATGCTGCCTGCAGAGCATTTGTACCTTTATGAGATGCCCAGGACTGGCCCATTTTACGTGATAATTTGGGTGAAAATGGATGTGGTGCAGAGTTGTTGGGTGACATAAGGAAGGCCATACTGGACCAGACCTAGTCCAGCATCCTGCCTTGATCAGACACTAACACCAAACGTTTCCCCTGCTCTGTCTCCACATTTCAGCTCTCAGCTGCTCAGAGAATCCCTGATCCAGAGCAGTGTTGGTGTCTAATAGCTGCTGATCAACATGTCTATTGGGAATTTGTTTAATCTCTTTTTAAATTGGTTTATCTCTTCAAATGCTCATAGAAGTGTTTTCATGACACTCCTCTCTGCACTTGTAATATGTTCTTGTTTTCAGCCCAATGGGAGTTTAGACAATTGTGTCAAAAGGTCAGCAAATAGGGAAAATATAAGAATAAAGGAATTTAAAAACAGAAATATGTGCTTTCCCAGAGAAACGTCATTCTCTTAACTACCACAGTGTGTCTTGGATGCTGTAATGTGCTTCCTCTTTGTTCCCCATGGTGAAGATGAATGCTGTTCCTCAATACTTTTCAAGGTGACTCTTTTAAGAGTTTTTTCTGTTATTTTATCTCTGCTGTGAGTACAGAGGCTTTGCAGGTGACTTTGTTTTCCTAGTTCTAGTTTGCATCTTGTAATGAATTATAGAATTACTTATCCTGCCTATTTATAATACAGCTATATCTGAATCCAGAGCAAAATAAAAAGAGAAGTCAATGTATATGTGTTGTTCATTTGTATACTTGCCATGTTTATTTTCTTTCTTAGCCTGGTAGAAATGTGCACAATTGAGGCTTATATAACTTAAATTTTTAGTTGTAACATTATTAACTCTGATAATTAGGTGTAAATTCAGTTCAGAACTATACGAGTAGTGTTAAGGTTTTCCCTGTTGGTTCCTGTAGAAAATAGTCTTGCTATATGCAGCATCCATGCAATGTTCAACAGCCTACTTAAAAATAGTATATTCTGTTGTTTTTCATAAATTATTTATGATGTGGCTGAGAACAAAATGCTGGACATCAAGATTTTATACCATGAAAATCACAATTTGTGTTGTTCATTACTTCTTATGTACAGTTAATAAAACCTGGGCTAATTTCATACCCAGCAAGCAATTATCTTTCGTTCCTTCTCTCCCCTCAAAAGGTGAAGGGTGTGAGTTATAAGCTATGCTTAGACATCCACTTTTCCAGGACTTAATTTTAAAATTTTATTTAGATTGTAAATTTAGCTGGTTTTAATTAAAAAAAAATTAAGATGTTGAAAGTAAAATTATGATTGTCTAAGGGGTCCAGAGGAAAGGAAAAAAAAACCAAAAACCACTGAAAATTTTCTGGTTTTGTTTTGTCTGAGAAGTGGTCAACCGCAAATATTGTTCTTTTCTCAGCTCCAAAGGTACTTTCTGGAAAAGAGATAGCTACAGATCAATTAAATAACAAGTCCTGCTCATGAGCCATTGCTTAACTACTTTACAGTGGCCCACTACATCACTTAGATAAATCTTCTGATGTTGTGTTAGGTTGTCCTGCACACCTTCTATAATTAAGATACATTAGTTCCTTAGAAGAAGTTCCAACAGATTGCTTATGTCCATCTACTTTATATTGCACCAGTCCATTGAGAGAGCAAGCCCAAATATTCAGCTGAAGCTAAGGATGTTAATACCTCTCTATTTCCTTTATATCAACAGGTAATCTTTATTATGCTAAATTTTGTGGGATTTTTTTCCAAGATAATATTTCTTTATGTCTGTACCTTATTGATATATGCCAGAAATGTCTGGTGGCTGCAGATGGGCTGTGCAGGCAGGATGGAGAAGCAGGAGACCAGCCCTGGGAAGGACTTAACAGAGAAATCCATGTTGATGCATAGCTCTGAAATATAGAAGAGCATTTCTGTACTCATTTGATGCTTCCATGTGCTCAGTGCTGGTGAGGCCACACCTCGAGTACTGTGTTCAGTTCTGGGCCCCTTAGTTTAGGAAGGATATTGAGGTCCTGGAGCAGGTCCAAAGGAGGGCAACCAGGCTGGTGAAGGGACTCGAGCACAGATCCTATGAGGAGAGGCTGAGGGAGCTGGGGCTGTTCAGCCTGGAGAAGAGGAGGCTCAGAGGAGACCTCATCACTCTCTACAACTCCCTGAAAGGAGGTTGTAGCCAGGGGGGGGTTGGTCTCTTTTCCCAGGCAACTCTCAGCAAGACAAGAGGGCATGGTCTCAAGTTGTGCCAGGGGAGGTAAACCTCCCCTGGTTGGAAATTAGAAAGAATTTCTTTACGGAGAGGGTGATCAGACATTGGAATGGGCTGCCCCAGGAAGTAGTGGATTCTCCATCCCTGGAGATATTTAAAAAGAGACTGGATGTGGCACTCAGTGCCATGGTCTGGTAACTGCAGCAGTAGTGGATCAAGGGTTGGACTTGATGATCTCTGAGGTCCCTTCCAACCCAGCCAATTCTATGATTCTATGATTCCTGGGCAGGTCCCTCCACACACCATGATTCTCCACAAAAAGACCCAGAGGTGAACCTTGCAGACTTGCCAGTGTCCTCTGTTCCCCATTTGCCAGTTTTACTGTGGGAAGGCACAGTCAGATTCTCGTGGTTAATCTTTCATTACAATTATTTGAAGAATAATGGCTTTACGTTTCATTACAACAGTAATGATTTCCATAGACCTCTCAAACTTTTGATGCATGACAAGCTGATCTTAATCTAAAGTTGAACACCTCCATGTAATTACTCAAATAGTAGGTAGGGGTGGACTTTGATGCAGTGATTTGGAAAGCAGTGGGTGCCCATATAAGGGCTTAAGGTAATCAAAGCCCAGAAACATAAAACACTTCTGTATTCAAATTTTCTTGCATACTTTTGAATTAATTTCTTTGAACGTGATCTCTTCTAGTGCTTTTCTAAAAATAGGTTCATTTAAAAACAGGTGATTGTAGGATAAGGAAAGGCCTCCTGCTGTCAGAAAGCATTATGCTCTTTAACTTCTTTCAAAATAACCTCCATTTTTAAGAATGGTTGTTTGCTCCCACTCCTTCTTTGGAAAGTTGCTCCAGAATCCTCCTACCTTGATGGCTATAGAATTAATTCCAGACAAATCAATTTATTTTTCTAAAAATACCCCCTGAATAAAATGCTTTTTGTATGAGTTAACTGTGAAGCTGATTTCTAGCAACCGTTCCTGTTCTCATTAAGTGCTTGTACACATTTAATTGTCTTTTATGGTATGCCCAGGTGTAGAAATTTGTCTGCTTTTCCATCTTTTTACCACCAGTATATATTATACCAGAGACATGAACAGACATCATGCCCAGACATCAAACCAACTCTTTCTTTCTGTCTTGTCTATCAGACACAGTATTGTCCTCAGGCTCTTCTGTGGCTTTGCCATACACACATGCAGTACCCACACAGGTGATTTTTTAGTGCAATTTAATGCAAATCTGGTGACAAAGACTTGCTTTGAGTCTTTTTGATGCCCTTCTACCCTTGCCCCTTCTATAGGTCCATGGGAACCTTGTAGCCTTGTACAAGGATCACACATCTTTAAAACTTCATTGAAGTTGTAAGTGACCTTTCTGCCCCATCTTTATGTCATTATAAAACTATCACCTCTTCTTGCCCTTGCATTTCAACCTCACAGCTCTTAGGTCTTGCAGAGTCATTTATTCTAAAGCACAAGCAGGATCAATTCTGGCTTTTGTTTGTTGCTCTCCTGAAACAAGGTTGATGGGAAAGCATGTGGTATAACGTGCCCTGGTAATTGCAGGTCAACAAGAAGTCCTCATGACAGTGGCATCAACTTGAGTATTTGCTAGGTTTAATCTGAGTAAATGTCAGTAAACCATCTCATGGGGTACTTTTTCTTAAGGTTTTCTTTAAGGTTGAAGTTCCCCTAACTGGTGTTAGGCATATATCAGTGAAGAGGCTTGTGTGAACCTACTCAGTGAATCATTACTCTGAAAGCTCATCAAGCACACTTAGTGACAAGCAGGCATCCCCCCATTTGATGGACCCCTCTCTGTGGTATTTGGTTTTGTCTCTGTTCTGCACTCCAGCACAGATGGTACCAGAAAGTGCACTCTGGCCTTTGAGCCAGAAAAGAATTAAAATCCTCTGGACTACAGATTCATCTGGAGGCTTCTAAGTCTAAGGTAGAGTTAAAGTCACTCTTGCTCCATTCCTTCAGAACTAAGTATGTAAGGCCATCTTGTTTGTACAGAAACAGCACAGTACTGGCTTTTTTATTTTTCCATTTACATTTGCTGGCCTCAACATTGTAAAGATTTCTGTCCAACATGAATAAAGTGGTGTCCTCTCCTGATGCCCAGCTTACTCAAGCAGCACCTTAGATCAGTCCTTAAACTCAAGGAAGTCAGGCTTTGATTGAACAGTTTGTGTAGTGATGCTAGTAATTTTTTTCTAAAAAATCTGATTTTCCTGCTTAGCCTGTTTCAGAAAAAAGTCAGTTACAGAGTTATACAGTTAACTGAGGTCTAGTGGCCTTAGCAAGGCAGGTATAAAATGAGAGTGGGGTGGGAAACCTTACAGCAGAAAAACTTTTGATTGTTTTTCTGCAGGATGAGAATCCAATCTTTATCAAGCAGATGAGCATGACCCCTCAGTATCATTTCTCAGGTTATCAAGACTGCTGGCATAGCCAAGCACAGGAGTGATGCACTGTGTCATGGCTGCAGTGGCAAGCATCATTTTTGGTACAAGCAGGTGAAGCCTATGAAAGATAATAAGAAAGAAATGGAATTCCTTTTCAGTTTTGAGCTACTTTTTATTAGAATTTACTTAGAGTAGGAGATTAAGAATATGAGGGAGAGGTGACCCAATTTCATTTTTTCTTGAATCAGAGAAAGAAAAACCTGGACTGTGAGAAGTTGAAGGGCTTAAAAGGGAGATTAGTAAGTAAATAACAGCATATATATGGAATTTATTCTGCATTTTGTTTTTTTAAAAAACACAGGAAAAACCTGAAAATAATACTTTTTTTGGCATAAATTTATTTTTAAACCTGTCCTTTTTGATGCTAGTTCTAGCAGCCCTAAATTGCTGTGGTCAGAAAGGCTTTTTTGTGGTAACGTTTATACATAATTAAATATTAATAGATATATTAATTTATTATAATTAAACTAATATATTTTCAGACTTCAAATAATAAATAAGCAATGAACCAGAATCATAAAATGAAGAACTCTTTTTAGCTTTATATTAATCTTCTAGACTTGTGATACTGGAGTGTGTTTGTATCTGTATACCCGTTCATACATGAGTTGTTTAGGGATTTGGCCTTAGTTTTGTATCTTACTTTTTAATGAGTGTTCTCAGATTGATTAGGCCTTTTTAAAGAAGCTCCAAGAGCTATAAAAACCTCTTGAGATGTAGGAGTACAATAATTAGGGGTTGAATTATTTTGTTACGCAAATTGGAGCAGTTTACAGAAGTGTTTTAACTACATCATCTAAACTTGAGACCATAATAAAAAAAACCCAAAACAAAAAAACCAAAATAAAACCAAAACACCAAACCTGAAAACACCTTTTTTGTTGCATTTTAAGTGATGGATTAAAAAAAAAATAATAAAAAGAAGACTTTCCTAGCAAGCCCTATTATAAAACAGAATTTAATGTAGCATTGAAAGTGTCATTTTAAAAAAATCTTCCTGAAATACTAATTTGTAAGTATTGTCATAGGTCGATTGCAGGTTGCCTTACTTGAGCAAATCCACTGGAGAGGACTCATCTATACAGCAGACGCTGCACATGTGCAGAGTCACAAGCAGAGTATGAAAACAAAACAAAACAAAAAAAGAAGCAGAAGCAAAGAGGAGTTTAATTCAAACCAAATGAAAACACTGGAGTCCAGCTGCAGGAGCAAGCCAAAAAAAGAGCTTCAGGGATTTGGAACCTCCTCCAACCCATCTGTTTTCTACAAATAAATATTAGTTGGTGCTCAGACATTAAGTATGTAGAGCTTGTCTTGCACCACACATCACAAAATGGCACAGCAGCATCCCTGGCCATGCACTCAGGATGGACTCTGTGCTCACTGTACCTGAGGCTCTCACTCCTCTTCCATCCTGGAGCCTGCAGAGGTTTCTTAGGCTCAAAAGCAGTGGTGCTGCATCCCAAAACTGCAGAGCCTCACACGATTGCATGCAAATAGATGTTCAGATGTGGACATTTTCCCCTGTGGTTTCAATATATATATAGTGCATCAGTGTATTATACCCAAAAGTGCAGCCTAGATGAATTATAAATTGCTCTTTATGCAGATTCTTGATGCTAAAACTCGGGGGAGTTAGAAAACATTATGGAACTTAAATGAATTATCCCCAAGTTAAAGATCCGTTTTCTGTTGCACAAAAATCTAACAACATTGCAAATACCATGCAGTGAAGTACAAAACTAGGAATTAGAAAATTGATAGACTAGAAGAGTTAAATGGAAAATTGAAGCCTTGCAGTGATGGGTGTCTCTGCGATAACTGTTAATGAATTTGCTGTGTCACCTTTAGACCTTTAGAGGATGGAATGGTGTACCTGAGACTTTGCAGCTAAAAGAAGCAAGACACTTGCCTCTAAAATTAGTGTCTGAACTCCCTAAGTTAAATTAAATGTGACCAAGCTGTCAGAAATGCTGGCAAGCTAATTCCAATCAACTCCAAATGGATATGTAGAAGCATAACATGTTTAAACACAAGCAATTTCTATTTGAAAGACTACTGGTGAATTTTAAAGCTAGCTTTAAGGACTCAGGTTTACAAAAACATGAGCTATGAGTTACACCTGAGACTGGGTCAAGTGTGAGCTATTAGGGCGTTATTAGGGCAGTACAGGCATTCCTGATTGTCCTTCTTAACACAGATATTTTTACCTGTGGCCTTCATTCAAAACTGAAATACATCTGTGATTCTTTGATACTCAAAAGACTGAAAAATCGTATTTTTTTTTTCTCCTTGTCAAAATCTAAGTGGTAAAACAACTGACTGTAGGTGGAATGGATTTGAAATTCAGAAGGAGTAGGCGCTTAGCTGAGGAAATGACTTCCAGCATCCTGGTAAAAAAGGGTCCATTTGATTGACTTACAGGCTTGAAATTACCTGAGTGAGCTGCATTCTTGTTTTTTACCCTCCTCCAACAGACAAAATACATGTCTTGTAAAGATGCTGTCCATAGAGGGTTAAATTCACTGTAAAATATACATTGAAGTCCTGTCCTTCATCCAGGGCATATGTGCACCCTCACATAAACCTCATGCAACCAAAGAGTAATTGCAGTGGTTTTACCGTACAGGGCACTACTTGAGACATTGTATGCAACCCTTCTTACTCCTGCGTTAATGCAGAAGTCCTTAGTGGAACCGTGGCCCTGTTGTTAGCAGCTTGATTCTCTTTTTGCCAGAAAGCCTGGTAATCACAGGTATTTTAACAGGACTGAGCTCTTCAGAGCTCAGCTTGTACTCTGCACACCCTACATTTGGTCAAGGTGCTGGAAGTTTTAGCCTGTGGTGAATACACAGGTGTGGACTGAGCTCGGTTCTTTCTGTTATTTTAGCATAGAGGGACTGGGGAGACAATAAAAATATTATGTGTTGAAAGGCAATTGTCTGTGGAAGACAGTTTTTGTGTGGTCAGGAGGGAGAAATGTATTCCAGTGTGACTGTGTCTAAACCAAGAAGCCTTGGTATCCTGATTTTGCCTGATACTGATGTTTGAGTGTTTTACTGTGTATAAATGGGTCCTTTATAGCTCTGTAAAAATAGCTAACTTGTAGGCAGTATTTGAGCCAAAACACCTGTCTGGCTGAGGTGGCACTGTGACATGACAATCAAAGTAAAATCAAAGAAGCAGCCTCCAAAAAAGGCTCAGTTTTTGTGACAGGAAAATGAAAGGAGATGGTAGCAAAACCCTACTGCTTCTTTCTTTTCTATGCAGAAGAGCAGTAAGATTTACTGGTTTGTGAATAGTGTAAATACACACAGATGAAATTCTGTGTGGACACAGAAATTACAGAAAATTTTAGAAGTCATCCTTCTGGCTTGTTGTTATCTCTCTAGGAGTTTCAATTATCATATAGTGAGGATAGAGTATAAAAAGAGGGAAACAATTGTATAATACACTCCTACATTATTCTGTCTGTCCCCAGCAATTTATTACTTGGGAATTCCCAAATCATGGCTGCCATCTTTGGGCTTAATCATAGGTTAGAGATTTCTGTATTGCACGTTTGTGTAATTGCTTTTGAATTAATTCAGAAATTTTTGACATCCTTAGATAATTAGGGGGAGATCCACAGAACACATGTTGCTACCATGGAGGGAGCTTTTGCTGGCAATTGCCAAATTTTCCTTTTTCTTTGTAAAGCTGCTGGAAGCACATAAACTGAATTTCTTCTGATTAAACTACAGTGGAACTTGTGCTCCACAAGTGTCGTTGTTTTAAATGAAGCCTCTCTCTGGGATGCATTGCACGAGCAAAGCAACCTGTCCCTGGAGAGATCCTGTTAGCAGGATATATGCAGCTTAGGAGTACAAAGCAGAATTCATTGCTTAATCTATGCAGTAGATAGGACTAAAAACTACCAGCTAACATTCTCAAATCACCTCTACCCCTCCACCACTGAGCATAATGTAGAGAAGGAGAATGAAAAGACCAGAATGGCTTTCAGTGCCTAAGCTGCTGATCTCTGGTGTCTATAGATTGGCATTTTGACATTTTTTGCTATTTTTTGTGCTTCTTTTCTAGTAGCAATTTTTATTTTTTTATTTTTTTCAGTGTTAATAAGCAAGGAGTTTACTTTCCTATTGGCTCCTTCAAAGAGCTCCAACAGAGCTGGGGGGCATGGTTTTTCTGGTAAAATAAACCAAACTGACTTTCACTGGTATAGCACACAATAAATGGCAAAAATAGAAATGCATATTCCAGTCACTATTCTAGAAAAGTTGCAATGTAAAATAATTACAGTTTTTTCTTCTAACATACATGCCTTGTTTTCTTTAATATTTTTAACAAAAAAGGATACTTTTGCATACTGTGCTCAATCCCTAATAATTGGTTTACTGCTACTAAATATGAATCACCAATTATTGTAAAAGTGTAGACTGCAAAAATAGTGTATATAAGGACTATAAAAATACTCAGGTTTTTAGCCTTTGCACACAGAAATGTGATAAAGTATCTCTTACTAAATATCAGCCATGCCTTGACTACTAAATATATTATATTCTTATAAAAGAATATATTTTAATGCATTTGTATTAATTTTTATGGTAAATTTATTAGACATAGTACATATAAGTGAACTATGGTGTATCAAATCAATTAGTATTCTTAATAGTGAATCTCAAGTTATTGATGCTGAGCCCAGAAGCAATGCAGTAGTTTTTAATGAGATTTTACAAAGCTGTTTTGGGGGCTGAGTTTACAGAAAGAGAAAACTATTAAAAGAAAACCTTTTGAATTATTTATTGTAGCACCGTTGTAATTAGAAGCATAAAACTTAAGTGAAAAGCAACAGAAACAAATCATAACCATTTTATTTCTTCCCCTTTTTGCTTTTGGGGACACAGGAGCAGCTGTAATTACTGTGTTAGCATTTATTCTTGCCAGGGAAAAGCCAAATACATGTAATCAATAGCAACAGCTCCGTTTCTCAAGTGAGGAGAATGAATGTGCTTACATCCAGGAATTGCAATCAGTTTTCCCTTCCCAGTCTGCAGCTAGTGACCTTGCCATGGCTGTGATGAAAGAGAGATGAAAGAACTGATCCCTTGTTGGGGGAGTAGAAAGGCCAAAAATCCAAAAGATGGAGCTTACGGAAAGTGGAGTGACCATTTTCTAAATGAGGAAGCAGAAGCTTGTGTAAAATCATTCTCAGTAAAAAGTCTGTCTGTGCATGCTGAATTTGCCTTAGGTTGTAGCCTGTTGCCCCACAAGAGTATGAACTAGACATAGAGAGAGGATGCCAGCATTTGTTATGTCACATTCTTTCCAGTTGCTGGGAATAGCAAGATATATCCTTTCTAAATCTCTGTTTCAGATTGCAGACCAGCAACGACAGAGATCCTGGTTTAACTCTGCTGCTTTGAGAAGGGAAGTTAGGGCAAAAGAGCCTAAAAGAGGGAGGACACCCAGCATGGATCCTCCCCACACACCTTTCTGCAAGCAGCAGTTTTAAGGCATTGTGAACTCGAGGTCACATCTTAACCATTGTTTTTCTAGTGACCAAAAATTCAAATGTCTGCTTTCTCAGCATTCAGTGACAGGCTCCCTAATTATATCTTTCTTTAAAATCCAATGCCTGATGATGCCACTGGTTATATTACAAGATAAAGTGAAAAATCCCTCTCCATTTTCTCTACCTCATTCTCAAGGTTATATACCCCCTTATGATAGAAGTCATCCCTTTCATGAAACGAGTACAGGTTTATACAGTTCATTTGTGGAAGAGGTTTTATGCAACTAGTCCTCATCTCAATCTCTGTAATATATCAAGTTCTGTATGAGTGGACACAATGGACAGCTGGATCACAGAATCACAGAATGCTTAGGATGGAAGAGACCTCCAAGATCATCCAGTCCAACCTTTGACTATGGATGAAAACGGCTGGCACATTAAGTACAGACTTAAAGAGAAGCATAATGACTTTTTCTGTTCTCCTGAACTGGAAACATCAGCCTTAGGAGCTAAATGCAAGATGACATCCCTTGTTTTGAGATCAGCTTCAGTGTTTAAATTGGTTAGACTACATAGGAGAACAAGTTTGTAGCTTGAGGTGCAAAGTGGGGGTACTTACAGAAAAGGAATGAGATCGGTGGGTACAAGAACGAGAATCCTCAAGAAAATGGCAGCATTTGCTAGAAACTGGCTGGTAATTTAATATAGCCCCCAAAACTAATAACCTTATTGACTTCAATGGTAGATCGGTAGGTTTCCTGAGACATTAAAGAAACTGGTTTTATAAGGTATGTTTTCACTCTGATGATAGGATATTTCTATCCCTCATCAAGGACAGAATTTGTTCTGGTGCAGAATGGCTGTTTAGTGTAAGCCACATATGTGCACCTGATAAAGGCATTTGGGACATGGCATCGAGTGTATTGCTGGCTGTACAAATAGAGGAATTTGGATGATCCTTCTAGGAATGGCAGTTTGGTTTGCTGGTTGTGGAGATGGTCACCAAGCCTTACGTTTGCTGTCCTAGAGGGAGATGGTTTCAGTGACAGCTTATGTTTGTGTGAGGAGACTGCTTCTGATCAGGAGCTTAACAAAGCTGAGGGATTGCTTGAACTGTAGGAGCAGATGTTCTGAAAAAAGAGATGGGGTAGGATCATTTTTCCCTGTGAGTTATAATACTTAAATGATTTTTCTTCCCTGGGAAGTCTGTATGTGGCATCTGTGGATATATGACAGTGTGAGGCTTCTTTCTCCATCAAAGCAAGTTCATGGCATTTGGAAGCCTCATTTAAAGCTGCCCATAAAGTTAGTGTACTTAACACCCCCTATCTGCTCCACATGGTGTAACTGCATGACATAGTTAAGTTGAACTCAGAATTATTGTTCTCAGCTTGTAGTAAACTTTGAAGGCTGCTGCTACTTATAAGAGCTGAGAAAGAGTCAAAAAGTCTGAACACTTTTTAGGTTTTTTCCACCCATATTAGATACTGCTGGTTACAATACTGCCATTGCCTTTATTGAGAGGGCATTGCAGCTACAACATGACCAATATTATTCCAAAGTCTTGATCCCTTTTGGACCACTACTGAGAACTGGATTGATATTTTTAGGGACCTTATTCATGCTAAAATAAAGGGGTGTTGAGAGGTAATGACTGATTTAGACTCTTTCTGCATATAGCTTTGGGAAGTTCAATAATAAATGCAAGGCCCTGCACCTGGGTTGGTGCAAGCATTATTATAGGCTGGATGGAGAATGGATTGAGAACAGTACTGAGGAGAAGGACTTGGGGATGTGGGTGGGTGAGAAGGTGTGGCAGGACAAAGGGTGATGGTTTTAAACTGGAAGAGAGCAGATTTATTTTAGACATTAGGAAGAAATTATTTACTGTGAGCATGGTGAGATACTGGAATACATTTCCCCAGGAGGACTGTGGGTACTTCATCTCTGGAAGTATTCCTGGGCTGGCTGGCTGGGGCTGTGAGCAACCTGGTCTGGTGGAAAATGTCCCTGCTCATGCAGGGGGGGTTGGATCTTGATGATCTTTAAGGGGCCTTCCAACCCAAACCATTCTATGATTCTATGATTACTTTCTATTATCAGAACTGAATTTCACCTGCTGTTTTACCCTTTTACCCTCAGTTCCTTGCTTTTATGATCTCCACTAATTCTTCACAGCTAGCTTAGATCTTACATCAACTGAGAAGTTTAATTTTCAGCAGTCTGCATCATCTCAGTGTTCTGCCTCTTTTCCTCTCCTTTGTGGATCTGTTGCAAATATCTGAGGGATCCCTCTGGTAGTCTTATTCCATTGTGAAAGCCAACCCGTTCTGCCTTCATTTAATTTCCCTTTATTTAGTGTTTAATAATAATCAACAAAAGAGATTCTGGGAGGAGAGAATATTTGTCAGAGAACTGCCCTGTGAGCTGTGGGTAGAGACTCCAGGCACGTCTCCTGTATCTATTGCTTTGTTAATTTCTGGGTTTGGTTTCTTCACAGAGCCTGGGTCAGCAGACAGGGACTCTTTAATACAGTGCATATAGAATGCTAGAATGTTTTTCCCATTCTTTCTAGATTTGCCACTAGGTTGAAATAATCTGAGTAGTTTAAAGATACAATTTTCCTTATAGCTGTATCCCATATAGGTGAAACCAAGATTGTATCATGACTGAATTCTGAAGCAAGGTAAGAGTAGAATTTGCATGAATTCTGATGGTTTCCATCTTTAGCTGCTAAATCTATTGCAGCAACATGCTATTAAGAAGTGTGTATCCTATTTTTCCTTGCCAGTAAAATATATGGTGTGACCAAACACGAAGCTACTAGCATACAGTAAGGATTTTTTTCAAGTCTGTATGGAGTAAACACAAGAGTAAATAAAACGGATGATCATAGAATCGACTGGGTTGGAAGGGACCTCAGAGTTCATCAAGTCCAACCCTTGATCCACTATCTCCTGGAGAACAAAACAAAACAAGATGTTAGGATCAGGATAATTGCAGCAGTATAGTTGCTAGCTTTCTTCATTTCTTTAACTGTTATTGAGTCTTAGTGAACAATTTCAGCTTCTGAAATGATTTGGAGAGAAGATAAAAGTGACAAGCAAGCTGAAGAGAAGTCTTAGCATGAGAGTCTAACTCACAGTACTGCCATTTCCCAACTGTGCAGCCTGGTAAGTGCCTGGGCAGTGTTTTTTGTGTTGAAGCACCAGTGACATCCAGTGGTAGCATCCCACTAGACAGCCCCCAAGGTGTCAACTCATAGATTATCCAAGTATCTTTAATACTCAGCCATTCAAAGTTGGTAGCTCAGAACTTCTTGACCTGTTTTACTTCCTGACCCAACTGAGCTAATCTCTGTTTTATTGTTTTCATTTTGGTAGAACAGGATTTCTTTTATTGCTGCATTGACAATGAGGTTCAAAGAATGCCTCCAGCTGGTGTTGCCTTTTTTGTTGCTCTGCGGGATATCCTACTTGATATAGTATTCTGGAATCTGCTTGAGATTATCAACTGTATACTTTAGCCTCTAGGATCATTAAGGTTGTGTAGTTGACTTCCTGGAGTGCTTATTAGACATGAATTCATGTTTATTTGTAGTGTTGACAACAGAACCTCAAACCACGTGTGCCTCTATGTTATTTCATTTTTAACACTTCATTGTGAAGTAAAAATAGCCGAGATTTTTAGAAAATAAACCAACATATTTTAGAAATCTTAAATCTCAGCTGGTTGCAAACTGTTAATCCTATACTGAATTTCTTTTCAAGTTTGTAACAGGTTATGATCAGTTTTCTCTCTTGGTATTGTGTTAGCAAAAGAAAAATGCATTTAGGATGCTAATTGTCACACTTAGAAGATAATTTCCTGACAATGACTCCTGTCTGACACTCAGCTGTCCTCTAGATGTGTTATATAAATTAGAAGGACTTAATTATTTTAAAATTATTACATATTAAAAAAGAATTTTAGCGGTTTCTGCATTTGCTCTTTCCTGTTAGTTATGTGAATGAGGGCAGAATCTGTTTCACTTAGATGCTATTCTTCTTTCATTAGTTTGGTGTTGTTGTCTCTGTGTACTTTCAGCAGAACTGAGAATACTTAGTAGGGCTTTTCATATCAAAAACCTGGAAGTAGCAGCTCAAACAGGAATTATGGCATTTTATTTCCCTTTTCTAATGAGATACAAACTTTCTGAGATACTCAGGAAGAAGCCAGCTCTGCAAAGTGAGAAGTCATGTCTTCATTCCATTTTCCAGCATCATTTTTTTGTTGAATGTCTTCTTCTTTCTTAAGAGGACCATAACTGAGACTGTGTAGAGGTAGAAAGCATCATGGAAGACAAAACTAAAAAACCAAGCCCTTTCACTGATAGTTTGAGAACCCTGCTTTTTATAAGCTCTGCCCTACTCTTTGGGGGTGTGCATCTAAAAAGAGTACAAGACACGGATGTTATCCTTTTTAATATGACAAACTGTTAAGAGAATGAGGCTGATCACATCTAGCTTTGTATGCCTTGTTGAGGTGCAAGGTGTGTAGTCTGCTTTGTCCATCTTAGAGGAGGCAAGTGGAAGAAGACAATCAGGTACCTACTAAGAGGTTTAGATCTTAAGTAGGCTGAGCCTTTTTCTAGATGAGCAGATCTCTGTCCTCCAACTATAGATGGTGCCTTGAATGACTCTCCTGTTAATTTTGTCTTATAAGGGCTACAGGATTAATACAGCTCTGGTGTATTAGCCTTTACTTTTAAATTATGTAACCATTAAAAAAAATGCATTTGAAAAATCACCCATTAAAATGTGATTTCCCAAGCATTAACTTGATTAGATGGTGAAAATAAAATACATATTTAAAACAGGTAGCTGGTTTTAATTAAATTTTCTTTTCCCTAAAAGATACTTTAACATTGTACTAGCATTTGATTGTCTTTTCCACTGAGCCTGTAGAGCCCATATATATTACAGCTTCTATAGCAAATCTTGGGGTTTGTGCTGATTGTTTGTGGTACAATTATAGTAATAACCAGTGTCCTTTATATTTTCTAATGAAGCAGAACAAACGCTCTGACCAAGAGAACTTGAGGTCTTAACCTCACAAATTAAGACCCTGTAGCAATATAGATATCTTTGTAAATTTATATCATAAAGTAGTTAGGTGTCATCAGCAAACAAATTTTTTTTCAAGCAGTGTTATCTCTTTTTAATTATATGAGGTTCAGTTATCTTAAGAGTAACGATTTAAGGGAAAAATCTGTTGACTCAAAAATAAACAACAAACAACCAAGTAAAATATAAGGCAAATAGCTTTATTGATGAAATATTGGTAATTTGTAATAATGTTCAAGTTTTCTCATACTGCCAGTTCTGATGTGGCAGAAAAGATCCCAGCACTGATCATAATATCACCTGGGGGAAAAGCCCAAAAGAGCAATTTCTTAAAAGTCTTTGTCTTCCAATGTGCTAATTTGCAATTATTAGCTATTTATGTGTATTTATGACTACATTGCAAACCCAAGAAACAATATGCCTTTGATTTAATGTAACTTAGTTTCTGTCTCAGTTACACAAAATACTCTAATGTACAATATACATGTAAGGTGAAGTATATTTTGTATTCTTTTTATCAGTCTCATGTTCTTTCACCCATTGCAACAAAATTATTAAATCTTAAAAAACTTATGCAGGCACAAAGGCAAGCTGGCTTTATTTACAATAAATAGGTTTTGTCTGGCTATTGCCAGTCTAAGAGCTACTGTGTATGAGTAGGAGAGTAATAGCAGAGTAGAAGGAGAAAGAGCTGGGTTTCTGGATGCATCATAGAGATTGAGTCCCATCCTAAAAATACAATTGCAGTTATCTGGTGTTCCTGACAACATTAGATGGTTTGCTTTGCTGATGATCTTCTCTTGAAGTCCACCTTGACCTTAGTGAGGCTTTTGACAGTCTCCCATAACATCCTTTTGGGAAGCTCACAAAATGTGGGATAGGAGAATCTGCAGTGAGATGGATTAAGCACTGGCTAAGGAATAGAGCCCAAAGAGGGGTGATCCACTCCAGCACGGAGTCCAGCTGGAGACCTGTGAGTAGTGGAGTCCCCCAGGGATCAGTGTTGGGTCCAGTCCTGTTCAACATCTTTATCAATGACTTGATGATGGGACAGAGTGACTTCTCAGCAAGTTTGCTGATGACACAAAGATGGGAGGAGTGGCTGACACCCCAGAAGGCTGTGCTGCCATTCAGAGGGACCTTGAGAGGCTGGAGAGTTGGGCAGGAGAAATTTAATGAATTACAACAATGGCAAGTGGAGAGTCTTACACCTGGGTATGAAGGACCCCAAGAACCAGTACAGGTTGGGGACTGAGCTTTTAAGAGAGCAGCACAGGGGAAAGGGACCGGGGGGTGCTGGTGGAGAGAAGGATGACCATGAGCCAGCAGTGTGCCCTTGTGGCCAAAAAGGCCAATGGCATCCTAGGGTGTATTAGAAGACGGGTGGCTAATAGGTTGAGAGAGGTTCTCCTCCCCTTCTACTCTGCCTTAGTGAGGCCACATCTGGAATATTGTTTCCAGATCTGGGCCCCTCATTTCAAGATTGACAGAGAACTTCTTGAAAGAGTACAGTGCAGAGCCTCCAAGATGTATAAGGGGAGTGGAACATCTTCCTTATGAGGAAAGGTTGACGGAGCTGGGTCTCTTTAGCTCGGAGGAGAATGAGGGGTGACCTCAGTAATGTTTATAAATGCCTAAAGGGTGAGAGCCAGGAGGATGGTGCCAGGTTCTTCTCAGTTATGCCCAATGATAGGACAAGAGGCAACAGATATAAGCTTGAGCCTAAGAGGCTCCATATATACATGAGGAAATTTTTTTTTACGGTGAGGGTGAGGGAGCACTGGAAAAGGCTGCCTAGGGAGGTTGTGGAGTCGTCTTCTCTGGAGACATTCAAAATCCACTTGGGATGCTTTTCTGTGCAACCTGCTGTAGCTGACACTGCTCAGGCAGAGGAGTTGGACTTGATGATCTTTCAAGGTCCCTTTGAACCTTGAGACATTAGGAGAGATGAGGGCACTTGCTGTCAGCATTCCCTCTGCTGTTTTTAAACCACTCAGGACTTGGTTTCTTGTGCTGTCTAGCACATTACCTGTTTTGTCTCCGTGCTTATAGTGTGTTTAAAAGAAAAAAAGTCTCCTTGTAAGTAGAATTGTTAAGGTGGCCTGCAGTTCCACCAAAGCCCTATAGGTGTACATGGGCAGAATTTGTCAACTGAACAACTCAACAGAGCAGACTGGAGAAGTCTGAATTTTTCTGGGGTGCTTGATTATCTTACCCTTAAAGTCCTGCAAAAACACCATCACAATTTTTTCGAATTTACTATGACAGCAGAGAAATGGGCTGCAAAGACATCCATCAGAACTATCTCTCCCTTGGGATGAGTTAAGTTATATTCCAACATGCATATAGGGCATTTTTTGTTCCTTCTTGGGCAGCCAGCCTCCTGGGCTTCCTTCCTATAGAAAATGCCCCTTCATGACACTATCCTGCACTGGCTCAAAGCTGATGCAATCAATTCCTGGCAGAACAGTGAGAACTGGTCTCCTGGAAGTTAAGTATTTGAGGCAGGCCAGGCCAGATTTGAGGCCAGTCAGGGCTTGGCAGCTGTGACAGGGTAAGTCTGGCTGCTTCATCCCAGAGCTTGTTCTGGTGGTGGGCTAAGGAAATATTTATTCTCTCTTATTGCCAAAGATGAGAACAAAACAGATTCTAGGATCTAGCTTCCATCACTTGTGTCTTTTTTGTCTTATTTGTTTTGGCTTTGTTTTGGCATTTGTAACGCAGATGTTCATCATGAACAGAATATTAATTTATCCCTGCAAAACTTACAGCTTGTTTTTGTGAGAAAATCTGTGGGTTCATGTGAATCTTTCCTTTCATTGAAGAAAGATATATATGTCCTAAGGCAATTTATCTTTGGGGAATTATGTTACCTTGCATACATCATGAAATAGATGGAGTTCTGATTTAATCTCATGATGGTATTTTCTTTCAAATTGTCGAGACACACCTTTTTATTATGCTTTTGCAAAATAAGCTGTTGCTTTTCTGAGACATTTAAAAGGAAAGGATGTGTGGGAAATCCTTCCCTGTAGACTGAATGACAAGGAAAAACTAGAGGGAACTAAAAGGCCTTCTAGCAGATACCTATACTGAAATAGTTTTCATCTTTTTATTACCTTACCACTAAATAAAGGTCTATGTTAATGTGATTACTTTCCTCATAAAGCAGCTGGCCAGGTCTTCAGACTTAACCTGTCTGATTTGGTGCCAAAAGAAGGGACATAATGGTGATACACAAGGAGATAATGCAAAGAACCTTGAGATACAGAACCATGGCCACTGAATTTTTTATTTATCCCTGAAAAGACAGGCACTGTAGCAGGATTTTTGAACTGACATAATACTTTGGAGAAGAATACAGTATAGAGCTATATGAATATAAATCTTGATTTTGCCTAAACCATACAGAAAACTCTGGCTTTGGAAACAAGAAGAGGCAGGACCACTAAATGAATCATCTGTACCTGAATGGCTGTCATTGTGGGTGCATATTTTTTCTTCAACTAAGTGCTATAAATATTTATAAGCATTTTAAAATTATTTGTTTATTAAGTACAAGTATCATTCTATTTCCTGCTTGTATGGAAAACATAAGATTAGATTGCAGATAGTGGAACACTTTCTATCAGTATGTCCAGAATAATGACAATTAGGTTTTGGGTTAACATAACATCGAGAGGATAGACTTTTCTTACTATCTCTGTTTTCCCTCAATTTTTTTTTAAATTTGTAAAACAAGAATAATTCTGCATGTTAGTTTGAGTAAAGATAGAATGTTTTTAACACTTCCATTGTCTAATGCAGTATTTTTAAAAGTAAGATTGGCATTAAGTAAGCAAAATGAAAATATTTTTCATGTTTCTTTTATGGCTGATTAATTTCACCTCTTTTATTATATGTACATTGATGGGCAGTTCAACAATAGAGATTATAGAATGTTTTATATTCTAGCAGTAAAGAAAATCAAGTAATGGATAGTTCTAAAACAAACTTTTGAACAATTACTTTTATGATAAAAATCATCTTCACTTGTAAATGTTTGGTAGATTAACACAGACTATTGAAGAATTCCTACCTTGCAGAAAGATAGGAAATAGTGTGCACATCAGCTTTATTTTGCTGTAACTTTCTGAAACTGGGACAAACAAGCTTGGCATTGGGGCATTTGGAACTGAGAAGTCCCCAGCTGCTTTCATGACGTAGGAAACTTGCCACCAGACTACAAAAGCATGGTTAATGCCTCAGTGATCATTTTGGAGTTCTTCTCTGGCTTTGCAAATGGAACTTGAAGTTTGGCTGGCAATGAACAGCAATAATCCTCTGGCTGGATGCTTATGCAGAGCACAGGAAAATTTCATTTCATTTCATTTATTTCCTAAAGATGTACATAGAATGGAAGCAGCTCTGTGATGTGAAAATAAGCCAGCTGTCTTCAGAAAACAACACCCATCTAAACTTATATGTGCTGAACTGTTGGATATGGTAAATTCAGAATGGCTCTCCGTGACCTCATCATATGATACAAATTGTTATGGTCCATCAAAATTGCCTATTCTGAGTCTTTTCTTCTTTCTGTACCAGCTCAGCTCTTGTATGACTTCAGAGGAAGATCATGCATTCTCTCAAGGCTCGCAAGAGCCAGCTGCTCTATTGCAGAAGGCACACCAGCACCTAAGGCAGGGGCAATGTTCTTCACAAGACCACCACCACCCTTTTTTCTGACCTGCTCCCCAGCTTTGGCACACATGCATCAATTTGTGACAGTCCCTGTTGACACACTCAACCTTGCCATAACAACCTTCCCCACCCACCTTTCAGACAGACACACATGCAAACATGGGAATCCTTTTGTTTCTTATTGCTTAAACCATGCTCATGCTTGGATGTGTATGTACACAGACACATACCCCTCTAGAACTTTCTATACCAGTCTGTAACTGAAGAAGAGCAGAAAAGGGTCCAGAGATGGCAACTGCGGGTTGTGCAGACTCCAGATTGCTAGACAGGTTGGCAGTGATGGGGCAGGTCCAAGGTCAAGTCAGCAAGGCAAGGTCAGGGCTGGGCCCAGGTGCCAGCACCATTGCTCAGTCAAGAACCTTAACTCAGCAGAACCTCCAAGCCAAAGAGCAACACAAAAGTGAGTGGCACAAAAGTGAGGGGGAGGTTTCTCACAAGCCTTGCTCCTAACTGGGTGTGAGGTTTCAATCAGTAGAATTGTCTTTGGCTCAAAAGACAATTTTAAATGGAATAAAGTCAACTGGAGCAGAGCTAGCTAACACTGATAAGGGATGATGACTCGAGGGCAGTGGGGGTGACACATTGACTGATAAAGCCAGGTGGAGGTTCCCCTTAGGTGGGTCACTCTACAATGGCCTTCTTGGTGTGGCAACCAGACCTCCTGGGAGGCGAAATTCCTGGAGCCTGACTTAGCCTCAAAGTCTGGTGGAGGTCCCCCCCATCTCTACCCCCTCATGGTCTACCATGACCTCAGTGTGGCAACTGGACCCCTGGGAGGTGAGATTACCTGAGTCAGCCTGGAAAATGAGAATAAAAAGTGCTGTTGCACTTGTCGTGTTTGTCATCACCAACCCACCACTGACTGGGCCTCTGACCGCCATCTCAAAGAAGAAAGATTGATAGATGCCACTGCATCCATGGGGGTGATGTCTTTCTCACTCTCTCTCTCTCTCTCTCCCCCTCATTCTTTAAACTCTCTCTCTGAAAATATTTTGCCGTATCTTCATTGTATTATATCCCTTTGGCCTGTAATTGGTCAAATAAAACTTGATGCTTGCACCCAACCCCTGGTGGGGACTTTATTATCACACATCCAAAAATTTTAAGTTACTTGGAACCGTAACACTGGGTTATGAACCCAATGGAGTGTGTTCAAATATTTGTGCAAAATACAGAGATACAGGTTAATAACAGCAAAGCTACTTTTATAAAAGGCATTCCTACTCTCTGTGGTAAGCATATATTTTCAGTGTGGCAGGAACCAGTCTAACTCTGCATGTCTCTGAGCAATTCACCCTGAACTTTATAATGGTGAACTTGGCACAGTAGACTTTCACTAATGCCTACCATTCATGAGGTCAGTTGAGTCCTCAAACCTACTGATAATGTGTAAATTTTATCAGTCAAATCAGTTTTGAGGTTTAAGACTGGATATAGCTGTAATTGTCTTTGATATTAATACTAATGCAATCTTTTGTACTTTAAGATACATTGATCATTTATGTTCTGTGTGGTGGGAAGTTTGATATCAGACATTTAACATTGCCTGAGAATCTGTTTCTTGCATCATTTGGGTAACATAAGCCACTCTTTCCTGATAGAAGGTATTTGTGTTCTGAATCTCCAAGCCTGCTGTTATTTACTGTTGGCTGCAAAGGCAGGAAGCTCGTTGTGATGCAGGTTGAAGAACAGGATCCAGAGGAGCTGATGAATAAGTTGTTTGAGCTGCGTATCATCCAACCCTAGCACAGGCTAACCTCTAGTGGCACCACTCCTTCCCTTGCCACAGGACTCAGATTTTACTCCTATTCCAACAAGAAGATAAGCTGCTGACAGAAAATTGGTGATTTTCCTTTATGTTTCTCTCTGCTGCATTTTTACATATAGATCAAATTGAATCAATTGCCTTATGCTGTGAATTACAAAACCAGCAACACCACATGTGCTGGCATGGTTTCTACAGACTGAAAGATGCATGTAGTTACTGTGTTAGGACTGCCACTCATTATATAGTCTGTAACTTGGTTTGCTCTAAGCTGTTACATGTGATAAAATTGAATCTGTAGGAAAGATCTTTGTCATCTGCTTGTCAGTGTTCACCCCACTGAGTTACCAGGGGAACAATTTATGAACAAGATTCAGAGTAGGAGATGCTGCAGGCTGAAGCTCCCTGTCAGGACCACACAGTACTAAAAGCTCTATCTTTCTACTAAACCCACATTTATGGGGTAGCAGGAAGCAACTCTCTCCTTTGGCACAAGGCACTATAAAGCAAAGCTTGGGAAACCTTTGCAGGAAATGAACTGTGTCTAATCCAGTTTGATATAGCAAGCAGCATATTATTAAGCCAAATCACCATGTTTATCCTTTATTTCTTTGTGCCCTTGTCCCTGAGGCCAGTACCCTTCCCTCCTCTGGGCAAGCTGTGTAGGGTTTTATAATTGGAGGGATCAGGAAATTTTCCCTCTGTCCCCTCCCCCCTTCCACCCACGCTGCATCCCAAGTTCAGTCCAGTACTTGCTGTTGAATAAGATGCAGCACTTTAGTAACACCCAAATCACTGAAATAATGAACAGGAATAATTTGCCAGGGGCAAACCGCGGACTTTTAAGATACCAGAAAAGGTGCATAAACCAAGTCCACAGGAGCCTGGTCTTTGCATTTACTCCCACCAAACATAAAAGAAAGAAAAACAGCACAACTACTGGGAGACTATCCTAATTTTCTTTTGAGGCTTCTCCTGTTTTCAGCATTGAATCCACTTTTCCTTCTGGTCCAATTTTGTTTGCTTTCTGTAATCTTTCTGCCATCTTCTGTCATGTTCCTTCTTCCTTGCTTTTCTTTTCAAGTGATGCTGGTCAGCTGAGTTGGTAATTGGCTCCCTGTCAGGCAAGCTCCAGGATCTGCAATTTATTTTTGCCTGTCACCTGTTGAAAAAGGACTGAAGATTCCTTTTTGGCCAACAGAAGAATCCATTAGTAACACAAAAGAAGCAGCTGCATCACGGCAGGGATGCACAGTAGTTGTATACATCACTTACTCTTTATCTGCTTCAAGACATTAGAACAGATTGTTGCCTTTAATTCTCTACCTGGGAAAAAAAAAAGAGGCCATATAGTGCTTAAAATCAGCTGAGCTTTTTTTTAAGTCCTGAAATGAAATTTCCTATCCTGCAAAACCTTCTTAAAAAAACTATTTAAAAACAGACAGGAAATTGTACAGCTAAGACATAGCCCTAGTTCAGTGCTGCTTTGCTTCAGTTTTTAAGTTGTGTATCCTTATGCAGAAGGTGTAGTAACACAGTGGTAATTGAGGCAGCTTCTCAAGACAGTTGCAAAATCTGAGATTCACTCAGGCTGACTTGGCTGAGAATTCAGGTTACGGTGTGAAGCCATAATGGTCTTATTGATGCAGAAAAAGCATCAGCAGCCAACACATTGGTCATTCCTTTCCTTATCCTCCACTTGTTATATTGCAGACGGAAATACAGCAAATATAAATGGTTGCATTGTATTTCAGTTTCATTAAAAGGAGGAAGAACTAATAAAAATAGAAGCTGCAAGTTTTGTAAGTTGTTTATAGCTAAGAAATCTGAGGAATGCTATGGTGGGTTTTTAAGCTTTTTGTGTTGTGTTCTTTTTATGCAGCATCACCCTGACCTTTGGCAGGATACTCCCTATTGAGACACTGTTTTCACGATCTGTTAGCGTTCTTTAGCCTTTGCCAAGTGCTGGTAGTGATGGGTTTTCAAACACCCTTTCCAGTGATGGAATTTCATATACCCTTTTCTGTTGCTTTTACTCCTTTCAGCAAAAGTACTTTCTGTCCTTGTAACCTGGTAACATCAGCAGTGCATGCAATGTGGTATGTTGAACTAATTGCCAGTTAAATAATAGGGAAGACCAAGATCTAACAGAAAATCATTGTGCACACTTCATTAGCTGCATTTCACAGACCAAAATCATGCCACAAGATTTTTAAAAACAGGTTTAAATGAACAGTTTCTTCCTTAATAGAGAACAGATACTATGCAGAACAGAGTAGGGAGATATTCAGGCTAGCAGTTCCTGGGGTTTTTAGTTCTTCTCCCTCCCTGGAAGGTAATCTGTACAAGTCAGTCAGTTCTGTGGATTAGTTTATCTTCTCTGTGGGATGAGTGGCTTTAATAGACAGGAGAAGTCTCAGAGATAATCAGTATCTTAGCACTATGTGAAGAAAAGCCTCTTCTCTGATGTTCAGTTACAATAAAGAAGGAAATACTAAAATAAGATTGAGGAAAATACTGTAGATACCATTCAGGTAAATTTCAAAATATCTAAGTAGCTTCATAGAAAAATCATGAGGATAATGAAAGTATCTGAAATCATGCCTTATGATGAGGGGTATATACTATAGAGTACTTGACTTATAAAGAGAAAACTGATACATATAAGGAATGATAAAGTGCTAAAGAGTAATCTTTTGTTTTGCAGATAAAGGTAAAACAAGGCTGGTTCTTGATGCCAGACAAATTTAGACAAGGTATAGAATGAGTGGGCATGTGCACATCTCTATGCACTTGAATGTAAGTCAAAATGGTCAAAAATAAAAACTAGATGGAGGTGTTTTGGAAATGAGTGGAAGTGTAGAAGGTCCAAGAGTGAAATGCCATCTGGAGCAATGAGGTTTGAAATATCAGTGCTAAATACATTGCTGGGAATTACTTTGAAAGTATTTTAGGAAGAGTAAGGAAGTAGCAAGAATAAAAATTTTAAGAATTAATTTAAGAATAAAATTTTAAACAGATAGTCAGGTGATGGTCAGATAAGTTCTGACTTAATTTCTGTCCCCCTGTAGTCAGATCTGTAACCAAACAAAACTTGCAAAGTTGAGAGAATATGGGGTCTCCCCACATTTGAAGTATAAAAAATGAGTACTTGTAGTTCCTGTGGAATGTCATATTTTCTTTTGACCTTAGTGGGAGCCACAAACACACAGCTGAGAGTGAAATTCATTCCCTTAACCCTATAGTCTCAGCTCTCTGTCTCCTCAGCTTAAATAAGTATTTCTCAGAGTGACTGAGACTCACCTTATTTTTACAAAATACATGAATGTTTACTGCAGTGTACCTAATAATGGCTTCACAAAATTTTCACTATGAAGTTATCTTTTTCTCTAATTTTTCATCCTGTTCTCATTGAACTTAGCACATTTCACAGCAGAATCCTTGTCATTGCCTGGCACATTGACAGACTATGAATGTGCATCTTATGTGCACGTAGTAATAGGAATTCTGGAGCACTGGATGTTCTACCTTTGTCATTTTGGTGTTTAACCTCTGCAAGGAATTTTGATAATAAAAGAAAGAGCATCTGTGGGAATACAGAACCTTTTTAATCTATCCGGGTGCATGAATTATTTTGATAATACATCTAAAAGCAAATTTTGCAAATCCTCACCTTTAACATTTGAAATACCGAGATGAAAATCTCTCAAAATAACCTCTGTGACATAGGGTCTGTTGCATAAACTTAAAATCAACCGTGAACTTTGCTTTTTAAGAGAGGAGCAGTGAGATATAGCCATAATACATCAAGATCTGTTTTTAATTTTGCTGCCAGTGGAATGCTGAGTGGCTGCTTGTTGAAAAGATCTTTTTCATGCAGCTATTTTATTTCTCTGTGAATGGAACACCTTGCAATATAATTCATAACCTAGTATCATCTCAAGACCTTTTGTTATTGATGTAGCTATTTTCAAGACTTTTTTTTTTTACTATCAGTTCTTTCTCTATTATTGGTGTCTTGATCACAGCTTTGTTTGCACTTTTCACAGCTGTTTCTAATATTTATATGTGAAGTATATTGGATGGGTTTTGCTTGTTAGAAGGGATAAAAATTGCTGCTCACTAAAAATCAGCTGTTTTGAATCTCACTGGAGACTAGCAATTCAATTTGTGGTCTAACAGTGGCCTTTCCTGGAAGTATTGAAAGAAGGTGCCATAAAATTGAGTATAATTGGAGGTTCTGGCTTTGGGAGCAGGTAACAAGGCTTGACAGTCTGAAAACACGGGATCCTCCTCAGGGGAAGCACTATGCCAGAACATCAGTAGCATCCTGCTTTCTGCAGCTCGGCTTCTCAAAAGACTCTGAGAGCTCAGATGTAGATCAGTGACTTTCAAACAGCTGCCTCAGTGCTTATGCTTTGCAAGAAACTATTTAGTAGTTACTGAAAACCTCTACAACTGGGAATGTCACTGGATTCTTTGCTGAAATTTCACCATACATCCCATCTAAATCACTCTGGGACTGATTTCCAGGTTTTTTTGTTTTATGATGCCTTTCTCTAATAGATTTAAGGACTCTTTTTATAGTATTTTCAACCCACTCTTGTAACCAGTATATTCTTCAGTTGTCTCCTAAGTATCCCAGACAGGTTAAGCAAGGCAAGTTCTTGCCATAAGACATTTTCTCCACTCCTTTTTTGTATATTTATATATTTTTCATCTCTCCACACTCTTTTTTTTTTTTTTCCTTTCAGTCTCTTGTAATAAATATTATCCATCATCAATTATTTACAGTGTTCCAATATGATTCATGCTAATTCCAATATTTTTAATAAGCAAATTGACATGATAACTATACTCCTTAAATTTAATCCCTGAGGGTCTTGAAGTTCTTTTGACACAGCATTGTCCTGGAAATCCCAGTTAAATTGCTTGTCCACTGTATCCCCTAGATGCTTTTCAGAGTTGTCCAGAGGACACCCAGTCTGGTTTATGACCTCCATAATTTATCCCTTTCTGCACTGAATGAACTTGTTTTGTAAGCACTGAAGAAAACTGTGACTGCTTTGTTCTTATTGTTAATTGGGGTATTTAAGTCAGACTTTCTTCATCTGCAAATATAACAGGAATTATTATATATTTACTTCCAAAGAGCAGCTGCTACCAAGACGAACAGGTCAAAATCCTCCTGTGGTACAGTTTCCTTTTCCATTTTCTTTGGTCCTATGAGGTGGGAAATACCTGAGACTTCAGAGCTTTGGTTGTAGCATGCAGTTGAGTGCCAGTGTCAATAAAGTTTTGAAAGTTAACACATCAAAAAGGAAGTTTCCTGTGTCAAAGCAACCCTAAAATAGAGTCTCGGAAAGATACTTTCTGAAGTGTTTTCTTGAATTGAAGGGAACTTTTACAATGCCTGCTGGAAGAGACTAATGAGCTGTCAGACTTCTTCCACCTGTGGGTTCTTTTAAGATCTATCCTGGCTGCTGGGAATCAGGAAGAGCAGTGGGTTATCTATACCACATAGAAAATGCAAATTGAAATTTGCAATATTTATAACAAATTTGCAGTTTAAACACTAAATAGCCCTTCAGAACCATCTTCAAGGTACAGATTCAGTTTTCAATGCAAAGTTATTCAAAATATCTCCAAAATGCATACAGATTGTTGTGACGTGAATTATTTTCCCAACAGCAGATAATCAATTCTAGGTAACCCTTAGATTTTAAAAGAAGTTATTACTTGTTAATGTGATGTCAATGAAGGTTTAACTGGTCTGATATTTCAAATCAAGTTTATGAGGCATAGGATGAGCTACTTTTATTTCAGAATATAATGGACACCCTGACCTCTTGCTATTCATCACTTAAGTCTATCACCTGACCATATCTGTCTGTATTTAATTCAGATCCATTTGGTTTTCATAGGAGGTTTATATTCTTCCCAGGATAAATACAAATTACTAAATGCAAGCATTTTTATTAAAAAAAAAATAATGATGTGTTAGAACAACTGATCTTTAGATGTACCACGAAGCATAAAATACTTGTGATAAAAAAGTATGAGCAATTAATGAAATCATTTAACCCCATCATGTGTTATAGACATAGCACTATATTATTTTGTGAATAGTAATCTTGGACATTGGTTACTGGCTTCTTCAAACTGCAAGACAAGCATCAAGACAGGAAGATCAGTGATTAACAAAGGAAATAAACTCTCCTTGCTCTGTTTTTTCTCTTCAGTATAGTTGCTTGTCTTCTGATAAGACACACAGGCAAGTGTAAATTTTGTTCTCCACAAAATTTACTGGAAGAGAATAGCAGAGGGCCTTAAATAATCTTCTCAACTGTAATCTCAAGTTTCAAATACAGTAAGGTAGGTGAAGAGAGTTTTTGTGAATATCAATAAATCAATTCCTGACCATGTTACAATAGGTAGTTGCAGGCAAAGGGTGTTTTGCCCACATCAAAAAGGAGAAAAGTAGTGTTTATCCAGGTCTTATGTACAACAAAGACATAAATATATGTCTGTTATTTATCACTTTATTGTTGATGCTTTGGCTGTCATTTGCTCCTTTCCATCCATGATAAACATCCATAGAGTTCAGCATATAAATGACTGAGCAGTCCTTCCTCAATAAATGATTGAGTACCAAGCAAATATGCACTTCAGTGCAATCGTAGAGGAAAAAGCAGGAAGGAAGATTCATTGTTAGGGTAGGTCTTAAAGATCTCCCTGGTACCTGCCCTATTAGGGGAGCTGGTGCCTCTGGAGTAAAGGTTGCTGCATCCCTTCTGAAGCTCCTCTTCTGGTGAAAATCACATAACATGCTATTGACACAGAAGGCCTAACATAAGCTCCTTCTCAAACGTTTAGCTTTCAACATTTTTTTATGTCCAGCTTTTTGATCTTAATTCTGATTATATTCTAAGAAAGTTTAGAGACAGAGCTAAAATTGACAAGTAACAGCTTTAAAATGCACATTAAAATGACCACTCAGAAACTATTCATGATTTCCTGATCCTGAGATCCTAAACCATCATATTCCATTTTTTCCACTGTGCTGTTAAATCATTCAGTCCCCATACACCACACTGACAAATGTTCATATGCTCCTGTCTCTCTTTCTCATCTTGTTTCTGCTTGAGTCCAAAGAATGATCTGCAGAAGTTTGGACTTTAGATCCTGTGACAGGTCACAAATACTGAAATTTTAGCTCTCCAAAACTGCCAGTGCATTTCTGTGATGACTACAAGAGAAAAAACAGATTGCAGCATTAAAATAAGCTACCAAACCAAATATTAGGGTAAGATGCCATTTCTCAGTTGAGATAATACTCCCTTATTGCCAAATTTCAATACCTTTGAAAAAAATCAAGAAAAAAATCCGAGCTGTGACCTAGAGATACTCTGTGTTAATGAGAAGAAAAAGGTGATACATGAAACTGTGCTGCAAAATGCCTGGTGAGTTCAATTATTGATCATTTTTATTTTGCAAGCGTTACCCCCACTAGAATATTTTTCCTCTTGTTGGTACTATAATGAGAATTAGAAAATTTTCTTATCAAAAGAGTCCCCCAAAGTTCTAAGAATGTTTCAGAACATAATCAATACTACAGTGCAAGTCCTATACATTTAAAAATTGATTTATTACAATACTTTGAGAAATAAAAAGACCAAAAGACTGAATCTGTGTTGGCATAGTGATTCATTTGATAGATGCATTAGCAGACCACAGAGTGTAATATACAGCAGGTTTTGGTAGTTATAAATAGCAGCATCTTTCCCATTGCCTTTTTAAATGTACTAATAGTGCATGCTGAGCTACATTCTCTTTTTATCTCCATCAGTATAAAAGCACACAAATGCCAGTGAAGATAATGATGCTTTTTCAATTTCTGATATTGATTACCATGCATGAAGTTTTGTCTGTTCCTTTCTTGTCATTTCTGCTGTGCAACAGGGAGGTAATTTTATCAATTATTTTTTTCCAAATAAATTAACTGTAAAGGATACCTTACATGCCTCTCTCCAGTTAAATTAATTCACTTGAATATTGGAGGCAATAAAGAAAAGTTGAGAATTTTAGGGAAGAGGTCAAGGAAGAAGGATGAAGGCAAGCATGGTAGAAAGTATGCATAAAAGTTAATAGATTAAAGCATTTATGATTGATTTTCTTTAAAGATATTAATGTGTGGATGTTCCTAATTTGTAGATGCACTAACATGTCACCTGAGATACCAGAATATATACTGATTACTTGGCTTTTACTGGATATAAAAATGAGTGCAGGTGATGTTGTGCTTTCCCTGTCCTTTCATAATGATTATATTTTTCTTCAATTGTGGAGCCAGGTAATGAAAGCCAGAACAGTTACTACAATGTGTGTACTTAACAGTACAATTTCCATGACTACATTGGTTTTGGAGTGCTCTTGGTCATTTTTAACCCCTCAAGCCCCTATATTAATTGAAAAATTAAAATATAAAAATAATTTTAATATTTTACCCTAAAGTTTACCATCAAGAATTAGGAAGTTTTACTCTTTGGCCAAAGTATGAAAAAAATAGGATGTAATAGGGTAAAATATTAAAAATTCAGTGCATTTTCACAAAGTTTGTTCAAGTTGTAATAAGTAAAGACAACGGACATTGTAATATTTGACCTGTTTAGTGCTGAAAAGCAGGAGTAGTAAGCACATGAATACCAAAACTACTGCATGCTAAAAATCAGAGGTTTAATCAAAACAGGTAGAATGCAAGTTTTCAAAGGATTATTTCTTTCAGAAATACTTGACTGCAGTTTTCATTAAACCTTTTCTATCAGGAGCTCCTAAACTGGTGAAGGCCCTGTGCTGGAGAGGGGGTTGTGCCTTGGTGTGGCCACTTCCAGGTCTGCGTCAGAAGTGCAGTAAATTCAAAATATCTGTAGGCAGTTGCTTAACCAAGTCTATAGGGACTCTGTTTTATTGCTTGGAAGAACACTGAGTTGCTTGTGGTTGCAAGATGTTAGGGCATTATTTTGCAACCAACACCTTCCAAATGAGAAAGTTATATTGATTTCTTGGCTTCTTGCCATACTGAAATAGCATCTGTGAAAGAATGCACTCGTGTTGCATTCAGTGGAACAGTTATCAACTAAAACATTTGGGGTTATTTGAAATCAGTCTGTTGGAATGGAATTACTTACTAATGCAACTTTGTTAACTAGTGAGAAATATAAAAATGTATCTTATAAATGTATATAAATGTATCTTATATAAATATGGAACTTGGAACAAGCACTCTAAAATGCAATTTTCTAGGCTTCAGACCTGCAGAGTCATGAGTGCCTCCTGTGATTTTCTGTATTTGTTCATCCTATACTTAAATATTTGCAGACTTTTCAGTAGATCAGGCCTTTGACTCTCACATATTCCTGTTCTTCTTTTTAGCTTTTTTCTCTATGATATTTAAAAATAAAAGCAAAGCAGAATGGTTTGGATGTATAAAATCAAGTGCTTCTCTCTTTTGACTTTATTTATAGACTTATTAATTGCATAGAAGTGATTTTAAATGTTTCTCTGGATTCAGTCATTACACAAATTAGTCATACTTTTATAATATAATTTTCATACTTTAAACTACTTTCTATGTGAATAACCATTAATTTATAATAGATATTTTATAAAAGATAAAATACTGGCATTTTCTGATGTATTACATTGCAAAGATAAAACACTCATGCATTTGTAGAGCCAGTCCTGCACATCACTGTAGAAATTCAAGGTAAGAGCATCTCATTGAACTCTCTGGTTGGTTTTGTTGGGAGCTGCCAAATCCAGTCCTCTGAGAGAGCTGGGACTGCAGCAGGTCCCTGTGTCCAGGACCAGCCAGCAGCCCTGCTCAGCACCTCCCACAGTTCATCCATCCATCTGTATGGGGCTGGCCACATAGATCAGCAGACTAAAAGCAGCAGAAACTGCAAACAGGAGCAGCCCCAATACCCTCATCCTGCCTGTCTGATGAGGATGAAAGCCTGTGAGTGGAAAGCAAGTGTCCAGACATAAATGTTTATCCCTCCAAAATCTGGCCTGAGGAGGTTGTGGTGAGGTGGGTGTCAGTCTCTTCTCCCAAGTAACAAGAGAGAGAACAGGAGGAAATGGCCTCAGGTTGTGCAAGGGGAGGTTTAGATTGGATATTAGGAAAAAATTCTTTGCTGAAAGGATTGTCAGGCACTGGAGGAGACTGCCCAGGGCAGTGGTGAAATCACCATCCCTGGAGGTATTTACATGATGTGTAGATGTGGTGCTTAAGGACACAGTTCAGTAGTAGAGTTGGCAGCACTAGGTTAGTGGTTGGACTTGATGATCTTAAAGGTCTTTTGCAACCAAAATGATTCTATGATTCTGTCACCTGGCCCTGAAGCCCCTGCTATCCCCAGCTACTGGCAATGGACACTCTAATACCTGCTCTTGAGCCTCTTGCTTCAGAATGCAGCTAAATCTACCTCATGAATATACTCAGAAAGTATCCTTTAAAACACAGAGGTTCTTGGAAATGGTGGATGGGAGCTCAAACCAGTAAAAAAAGCCCATGGCTCTCACCAGTAGCTATTCTGATGTGTAAGCTTAAAACCAAAAGACACAAGTAATGTATTATTCCAAAATCCAACAGCAAATCCTAGTAAATATTGAATTGATTTTCCTTTTTTTCTCCTTTTTGCAGCTGCTAGTCTGATTCAAACTGCTTATTCACAGTATGAAAGAGATGTTTTTTAAGCATTCTCAACAGTTCCAAGTGATTGATGTAAAAAAAGCCACTCTGATTTAAAGAGAGTTGCTAGGAAACGTGCAGTTTGAAGATGAAATCTCCCACAGAGCTTGTCTTTGCCTGTACAATAGGAAGTATGTTATAGAGTATCCTGAGTTAAAGATTATATGGATAAACTGTTACATTTTAATGTATATAAATACATCTGCTATCAGCTTACTGAATTCATGTGTTTCATTCCTATATCTTCATTTAGTGATGAATAAGAAGGTATTGCTAAGTGCAAGAAAATGTACAAAATCAGATGGGAAATGCCAAGAGTATAATAAAGATTTTTTTGAAAAGTCAAGGGAATATTTTTTTAGAAATTTATCTAGTGTGTTTAAGATTTTATTTCATCATCACATTCTAAGTAGTCTTATCTTCTCTTTTCTTTTATAAACTTTAATAAAATTGAAACTCTGAAACATACCAGCAGTTATATGATTAATTTTACCAAAGAGTTAGTGGGTTTTTGTCCTACAAAACTTGTTGGCCAAAGTATCCAAAAAATCCTCTTTAATGTATGAAAGAATGTCCAGTTTTAATCATGGGTATTTATTTGTATTCAAGGTTGATTCTCTTTGTCATGCTGGGTTTGTTTGGTTATTTTGGAGTCAAATTCATTCAATTTTCAGACACAAACAGAAGCTGCTGCTAAGTATAAGAACAGAATAGGAGGTGTAATCCTTGGTGCTTTTCAGATTTATTGATTTTTGTTTGCTGAAATTTTTGACCAGGCAATTTTCAAACAGCAATCCCCTTACAGCATGCTTTCAGAAAAGTGTGAGCAGTGCCTGTGAGTTATGGCAGGAGTAAGTGATATTTTTCTTATATATTACCTCAGAAGAAAAAATGACTGGTTGCTGCTAGAGCAAATGGTGTGAATAAGGACTTGGAGGATTACCTGCCTGACCCTTTGCTGCTGACATGATAATCAAAATCAGTATTTAAGTACCTCTAAGCAGCACTTCATTATCTGAAAGTATTTCAAAACAAATTTTTTTGCCACTCAGTGACTCAAAAATAAGTAACAAAACCGTAGTCATAATTAATAGTTAAGCTGATTTATTGATCTTACCACGAAATAGGAGATGCCTAAACTTCCTAAAAATATATATGATCTCTTGTTACAGAATCATTGATTAACTGCAAGATGAGATAGATGTGTGACCACAGTAAAACCCTTTTAGGGAAAAGAATTAATGTTGATTCATAATGAATCTGTGAGTACAAATAAGAAAAATAAGATGTCTAATTAGTTGCATGAACTCTCTGAGAGGAGAAAATGACAAAAAGCCAAAACAGAGTGTAAAAGAAATGAAAATGGGTAGGATGATGTAGCAGGCAAGCAAAGTCCCAGAGAGCTTCTTAATTGCTTAACAAGAAAGCAAAAGTGCATCCTGAGCAACTGACTGAAGAAGTTAATGGTTCTCAAGGTCTAAATTCTTTGATGTGTAAGTATAAAGGAAGCAGGAAAGCTGAATTCACAGTGTAATTAACTACCAGCCTGCTGTCCTACTTGAAAATATGATGGGTTAGAAAACTGCCATGGAAAACAGGCATCTCAAGCAGTAAAGTTGCCATTCAGATACCTTCTGTACCTCCTAAAGATCTCCTGCTAATTGTGCTATAATGGGTGGTTTGGTTTCTTGTTACAGGCACTATGTTTTCTCCCTCTGTAGATGGAACACGACTGTTTCCAACTGCAAAAGGCATGCCTGGCTCAAAACATGTTTAGAAAAGGAATTTATTCTTTTTTGTGCCTGATTCTTAGGGAGAAATCACAGCTTCCAAAGAAGGAATCAGGTAGGGGAAGAAAAGGGTACCTCTGAGCCAGAGTATGTTGCAAGTCATCAGGATGCCAGGATACTAGTCCTTTTAAGCCTATTGACAAGAGAGTTTAAATAGAAAGGAAGGCATAAAGAGTAAATTTATAAATATTTGTAAAAGAAAGGAAATTTCCTATTATACTCCAAACTTAAGATGAGATTTTCTATAGAAATGTGGGCCAAACCCAGTAACAGCCCTGAAGTCCTCATCATACCCAAGACATTAGTTCTTCATGTTTCCAAGACAATGTTTATTAAGCAAAAATACAGAACTGGTTGAACTGTCCAGTAGTGGTAGAATCATGTATTAATTTAGACTGTCTAAAATATTAACTGATCTTGACATTTATTTATTTATTTAGCATCTGTAAACAGTAGGAAAAAAAGGTGAATAATTGAGGAGGGGGAGTATTAGACTACTCTGCTCCAACTCAGTGACTTTTTGGTATGTTTATTATTGGATGTTGCCCTTGAAAGTGTAAATTCAGTTCAAGTAGAGTTATCTTATTTATGGTCCATCAAATTAGTGGGCCTCTTAGCTGGCTTTCAAGCATTTGAAATGGAGATAATTGCTGTATTCTTTAAATAGGATAGTGTGGAAAGTACTAGAAGCTTAACTGTTGGTGACTGAGTGGGCCGGTGGCTGGTATTTGGGGGGCAGTGAATTTGAACTTGTGTTTACACTTGAACAAATCTGTGAAAAATCAAAAGTAGAAACCAAAGCTCATCAAAATGAATGAAGAGTATTTAGAAGCCTTTTGTGAAGGGCATTAAAGCCACTTGTGGCCAGATATCTAAAATCTTCTGTAGACACAGTAGTGCTAAAAGAGCAGGGTTGACTTGGAATTTTACTTCCAGTTATCCCAGACCACTATAATGAGATAAATCTATGCAGTGGCAAGGAATTTGACTGCCATTACATTTCTAGTAATAGAGAGGATTAGTGCTAATACTGGTGGCTAAGCTTTTGGTAAATCAAAGGGTTGTGGTTGATGGTTGAGAAGCCAGAGTTTTCAAGAAGATGCAGTGCCCTTTCTAATTGCCAAAACTTATTGACTGATCACAAAATACAGACCAAAGACCAAACAGTAGAACAAGGTAAAGGGTGATACAATATATAATATGAAATAAACATAATATTTTTATTAAATTCTAAGTTTTCTTGGAAATTCTAAATACTGAGCAACCAATGAAATTTCCATGGAGTTAGCTATCATAGCAAAAAAGGTGAACTTTTTAAAGAAAATCATGAAAACAAGCAATTAGATGCCTGCTAAAATCACTAGAAGAGCCTGAAATAAAAACAAATACAAAACATTGATTTTGTTGAAGTATTGTGTGGCTGCTAAAAAGCTTTGATTATAACTTACCACTATGTTAATTTACAAGTGAATTATTGCAATTATATGTATTCTTGTTATGAAAAAGGATGGAGAACCAGAGATTTCTTCTAGATTGTTGTATCTATTTATAGGCTAATCTGGATGGAATCTCTACCAATTCTAAAGCTTGAATGTGTATAATTATCATAATTATACCATATCATAATATACCAGGAAATGAGAATCATAACAAGCATCTTGATTGACCTCTCCTCACTAAGTACCAAGCCAGAGTTTCTAAACCCTTCCCTTTGCCCCATCTCTGCCTGTTCAGCACCTGGGCTTCCTGAGGAGGAACCTTTAATGGTTGTCAGGGCCCTGTGCAGTGATCACACAGCTTCTACGCTGAACCCTTTGCTAAAGGATGGTCAGGGGAGATCTTCTCATGCTAACCACTGAGATTTACTGACAGGCAACTTGATTACCTTTCTTCTTCTACTACCTTCTATCTTCTGTTACTTTTCTCCTATACAAGTGCAACCTGATTCTATGCTTTCCCCAGCTCCTCCCATTTTTCTTTGTGCTGGTCTAGTTAAACAAAATACAGCAGATGAAATAACCTTCCCCATCTGTATCTCATCTATTACTTTAGTCCTTTGGTCTCTTGCTGTGGTTACAGCAGACTGTATATTCATGTACATTCATCTACCTTCATCTCCCTCTCCATTACTTTTCCTCTTGACCTTTCTTTTTGGACTGCCCTTTTGGGTCAGTTTGTACTTCCAACCTCCCACGCATCACTTAGATGTCTGCATGAAATCCCCTCTCCTCTGTAGCACTAAGTCCTGTTTTTGGGCTTCTTCTTCTCCCTTTGGACATCCCCCACTGTTTCTCTGCTTTCCCTTGTCCATTCCCACTCTTCCTTAATTTCAAAACTAGTGGATTATGTAGCTTGTTTCCTCTGCTTTTGATCTTATGGTCTTTATTCCACTGGCTTCTATTACCTGCTGTTTGTAATTTTTTTTGTGTATGTCTGCATTATGATTGCTTTATGTCCATGCAACACAATGGTGTCATCTACCTGTTTGGATTAAATAAGTTCTTTTCATAGCTCTAAAGCAAGTATGTTTTTCTTCCAAATGAAGGCCCAAATGTGTGGTGAAGATATGAAGAAATCCAGACAGAATATGCAGGCATTCTCCTGAAGTGCATTTTTAGAGATTAAAACATCCTTAAAATTGGGTATTATAGAGAAGCAGGTCTTCCCTCATGTCCTGGGAACACTCCTCATCTTAATGAAGCATCATGAGACAGTGCAGGCCTCCAGAAGCATCCTGGGAGGTCCCTGTGTTCAAATTTGAACATGCTTTCTATTCAGTAGCCAATGTCCTAGTTTTCCCCCACCTCCTTTGGGAGGACTGCATTCCAAACTGCTCACCAGAACGAGTTTTCTTGAATCTGGTAAGGCAGAGGCTCTGTAGTGGTGACTGGCTCTTTTGGGAAACCGAGCAGTCAGAAGAGACTTAAATGTGTTAATGAGCATTAGATAGTAATTAAACTTGACACAGTTGCAGTTAAATGCCTGATTATTTTATTACATATTTTCAAAATGTCTTACTAGTTTGCTAGAAGTATGATGCTTTGCTGTGAGAAAGGAAGGACAGTGTACTGTGCAGACTGTATGACCAGGCATGCAGTCGCTCTCTGCTTTTACAGGGGAGACAAGTGCGTTGTACTAATGATTGTTCTTTTTGTTCAGGGGTGTTTTTTACTTAAGCAACAATACTCAGATTGCAAAGGAAAAAGGCTGAGAGCTGTAAAGCAAAAGAGGCAGTAGATAACCCTGTGTGAACACTGCAGCCCACAGTGCTGCCACCAGCTCAAGGGCTGCTGCCTCTGATGCCCCTGGACTCATCCTTGGGCAGCTAGGCTGGTAGCATCCTGTACAGGCAATACTACTGCAGACATGCAGATGGTGACCTGGGTGCTATCTCATCTCGCAGCAGGCAGTTCTGCCAAAATTCAGCAGGGTGATGGGAAACAGCCTCACTTCTCATCCACATGCTGAGATGGATGTGCTATATGTACAGAACCCACTCAGCCGAAAAGTGAGAGCAAGGAAAGGATTTTAATCCTGGCAGGGTGGATATTTTTATAGCTGAGTAAAATGAGGTATTTATAGCATTTACTGACAATTTTTATTTACAGTAATTTGAACGAGTGTTCAAACCATTTTTTTCCCTGAGCCAACAGAAAAGAATTTTTTGAGAGCTAGAGGACAAAGTAACTTTTCAAAATGGAACTTGGATTCTGCAAAAGAGAGGGTTGAGGGATATTCTGTCTGCAGCTGTGCCTGTAATGCCAGAGGGAGAACCCAGGTTTACTCTTAACAGTTTTATCCATCAATACTTTTGAGCACAGTTATTATCACCATGAGCTACTGTCTAATTACAATTGTTCCCAACAGAGTTTCTGTTTCATTGCTGTCTAATTGTGTGCATTATTTCAGCCTAACTATGCAATTTAGCTGGTATCACTTGGAAATAAATGTTCAAAGCAAGACAGTGTCATAACACAAGAAGTTTCACAGGCAGAGTGTGGCTGCTGGAAAAGTATACAAAGTTATCTGTGGATCTGACCTACAGTTGTCTTTTGGAGCATATAGCCACAGTAGTTCATACCTTGGTCATTTAAGGCAGGTGTCTGAAATAGTTGTGAATATCCTTTGTGTGATAGAATGAAGAAAATTTAGTGCCAGCAGAAGGGGGAGGGTGAAGATATTTAGTGATTTCTTCCCCTTGGATCTAGATACAGTACGCATATGCATTTGTTTATAACATGAGAGCCTTTTTCCAGGGAATATTTCTAAATAAATCTCAGTTCTGGGGATCGCTGTTTAGCTCTATTGTTTTCATAGAATCATAGAATTGGCTGGGTTGGAAGGGACCTCAGAGATCATCAAGTCCAACCCTTGATCCACTACCACTGCAGTTACCAGACCATGGCACTGAGTGCCACATCCAGTCTCTTTGTAAATATCTCCAGGGATGGAGAATCCACTACTTCCCTGGGCAGCCCATTCCAATGCTTGATCACCCTCTCGGTAAAGAAATTCTTTCTAATGTCCAATCTAAACTTCCCCTGGCACAACTTAAGACCATGCCCTCTTGTCTTGCTGAGAGTTGCCTGGGAAAAGAGACCAACCCCCACCTGGCTACAACCTCCTTTCAGGGAGTTGTAAAGAGTGATGAGGTCTCCTCAGAGCCTCCTCTTCTCCAGGCTGAACACCCCCCAGCTCCCTCAGCCTCTCCTCATAGGATCTGTGCTCGAGTCCCTTCACCAGCCTGGTTGCCCTCCTTTGGACCTGCTCCAGGACCTCAAACTCCTTCCTAAACTGAGGGGCCCAGAACTGGACACAGTACTCGAGGTGTGGCCTCACCAGCCCTGAGTACAGGGGCAGAATCCCTTCCCTGGACCCATTGGCCACGCTATTCCTGATACAGGCCAGGATGCCATTGGCCTTCTTGGCCACCTGGGCACGCTGCTGGCTCATGTTCAGCTTCCTGTCAATCCAAACTCCCAGGTCCCTTTCTGTCTGGCTGCTCTCCAACCACTCTGTCCCCAGCCTCTAGTGCTGCATGGGGTTGTTGTGGCCAAAGTGCAGGACCCGGCACTTGGCCTTGTTTTCATGTAATAGCCATTGTTTTGGCAACTACAGTTTGTTAAAGATTTCACCTCCAAAAAAACCTCAAACCCAAACAAACAAACAAAAAAAAGAAGTGCAACAGCACCTGCGATTTCTGAGCCAAAAGATTCTCTTGTAATACTGCGTGTAATTTTCCTACACTATGTGTTTCACACCCCATCAAACTCACTTCTTAGGAAAACTCACTATTTAAGGCACTTTCAAATAAAAATTTCTTAAGTGTTATTCTGAGGAAACAGACTTGTTCCAAGCCACCTGAAGGAGAGACATGAGACAAGTAGACTGAGCCAGTCCTGTCTGACCCACACATACATACAGAGTCAGATATGTTTGTACCTTTGCTTTGAAATTCAGGGGAAGATGGAAAATGGGAGTTTCAAAACAAGAGCTAAAACATTTGGATTTTGCAAGAAGAACAATTCAGCAAAATTTTTGACCTGGAAAGAACAAGAGTGTAGGGAAAGGGTAGAAGCCACTGGAGGAGAGGGAAGCTGGAAAACAGTAGCATCAAGATCACATCCAGCAAAAATGACAATGCTATCTTAGCATGCAAGCATGTCCTAGTATATCTGTAGGGTTTTCAAGCATGTGTGAATGTATTCAAATAATGAAATAGTAACAAAATTAATAAACTGAGAGGAATGGATAATATCCTTATGTGCCTGAGATAGAGCAATGTTCTGTCAGTGATAAGCTGGAAGCTTTGCTTCATTTGAAAGACATAAGTCAGGCAGTGTTGCAGCAGAACCAATCAAGAACTGTGAAAAAGATGTGAAGGAGATAGAAGATGCATTTATTTATTCATGGCCAGAAATCCACTAAACAGAATGGTAAACTTGCACACTTCAAGTATTGCCATAAAGAAATGGATAACAGCCACCAGCCAGAAACAAAAAGCTAGGAAAATATTCTGATTGGAAGAAGTAAAAAATATTATAGTAGTATTCTTTAAAGTTATATCTAAAATCTTAGTATATTAAAAACAACCTGGATGTTTCTTTTGCTTGCTTATAGTACATATACAGAGAGACTTTCTCCCACAAAGCTAAAGGAAAAAGAGAAAACTTCAAATATGATTATATTTAATATTTAAAAGGAAATTCATAAAAACTAATACTGCTTTTTCAGAGGATCATGAACTGTATGCTGGAAGATTAAAATGAATGATATGCTAGACAAAATAAATGGATCCTGAAAGAGATTCATGTATTTGTTTCATTTCTTTAGGGACTTTGAAATCATTAATTGTAATGCATTATTTACTGAGTAGAATGAGGATAGAATATGGACCTCCCATATCATATTGCACACTGTGTATTATTTTAATATTTTAATAATGTGAAGTGTTCTCAGAGAGAGGATCTAGATCCAACCTAATGAAGAGTTTTGGTTCAGGAAGATGAGTTTGGATGAGGATGTTTGGGAGTAACATTTACTATATAATTTGCTATCACCAGAAAATCTGGGTGCTCTTAAACAGTGCTCTCTCTGTACAGATCATTAATTTGATCCAGCAAATTTGAGAATGCATTTATTATTCAAAAGTTTCTATCCTCTATTAACTCTTAAGTATTTGGTTTAGACAGAAAATATGGTAAGTTAAATGTGACATGAGATAAAGCTTCATGTCAGAACTGTTAACTCCTCTTTTCTTTTTTTCAATCAGGTAGTTTTAGCTCTTTGAATGCTGGTGTGGCACAATTCCTTTTGAGATAATCACTGAACAGAAGATAACCATGTGGCTCTTCATCTATCATCTTATTACACTGCCCTCTTTCATCTTCTGCCTGACAGGTAAGATGACTTCCCATGTTAATTCATTTAAATGTTTTCAGTTTTATATGTTTCAAGGTCAATTATTCTGTTTGTATGTCTTTAAATTCTTTCAATACAATGTATTTCTAAATATGAATAATGAAGCTGAAAGGAAGCATACTTACTACAATGGAAACCATAATTCAAAGCCTGAAAAATTGCAGATCTGGACTTAACATTTGTTTTTGTTTATTCTAACTCAGTATACAGAATTATTTCTTTATCTAGATCATAAAAAAATATATCAACCATCTCTTTGGGCACAGATGATCAACATGGTTAGAAAAATGGAAATATACCCACAAGAAGAGACAACAGAAATTTCAGTCATAAACATCATTTAAAATTCATAAAGTCCTACCAGCACAACATAGCAGTAATCTTCATAAAACAGATACATCATATATAATGTACAGTGCTACATATACTGACTTCAGCTTAAAATTACAAATGGTAAAACTTGTCATAAGTAGAGATGTGGTCATAAATTTTAAACATTTAGGAATCGTATTTTTTACAATTGAAACTACAGATTTTTGCAACTGAAATTTGTTTGTGTTCTAAGAGATGGAAGGAGCATTTTGGTAAGTTAAAATTCAGGATTAAAATATAGTTCCTAACTGTTCTGAACAACTTTGAGATTTGTAAGGCCTGTTTCAAACATCCGTAACAATTTAAATGAATATTGTTTCTCAGTTGCTATGATGTGATGTATATTGTCATCTGAGCTTACTCCATAGCTCACAGGACCACTTTTTGGTTTAGTGAGAACTTAATTTTAGTCTCAGTTATTTATTCCGTATTTCAGTTTCCTAGAGAATATACTGACACCTAATGAAGACCTTTAAAATGTTATGCTCTCATCCATAAAATGTGTTTAGTATGTGTTTCAAGGGTGTTGCCTTTGCTAAGAGAGAGGGATTGCTGCCGGCAACAAAATTAAAAATCAAAATTTATCACTTGAATTTTATGTTGGTACTCCTGAAAACAGAGGCTGTTGACTACCAGCAGTGGAGTTACACGTGATTTCACTCTGTACATGTTGACACCAGTTGCATTAGGCAAGTAAATGATGGGCTAATGAGTAAGTGACATAAAAAGAACAAAGATGGATATGATGGTGTTGCATGCAGTTTGAGTATGTACCAATATATTCATAGCAACAGTGATTTGTTCTCTCACTTTTACTGTAATTGGCTGTGTGAAGCTATGACTCCTGTAAAAAGAGCAGGAGGCATTGATGTGAAGGGTTTTGAATGTGGGAAGGTTCTAATAGTGCCATTCCCAGTTCAAAGCAACTTCCTAATTTATGGAATAAACCCAGGATTTGCTTGTATTTTTCATCAAAAGCCCAAGTTAAGATATGCTACCACCTCTGAAGATATGACACCATCTTCCAATGGGAAAGATTCATGGTTTTATACAATCAGAGGGAGTTTGTTATTTTTGGTGCATTATTGCAAAGCTGAGTAACACACACAGACACAGACACAGACACACACACAGACACAGACACAGACACACACACACACACACACACACACACAGAGACTCTGTTCTTGGAGCTGCTCTACTTTGCATAAATAAGTAAATATCCATTTTTATTGACAGAAAATCTGCTTCTATTACCAAGGGATTAGGACACAGTTCTGGATTATATCTGATATTGCAGTCATTGCAAGTGTCACAGCACTTGAATCCTGCTGGAGGGTTTCTCATTTCAAATGAGTGCTAGAGCTGCTGGCAGTCACTCTTATCAATTTTTCCTTTTGATGTATTCCTTGGTAATGAAAATGCCATGGAAACCAGAAAATACATAGCTGCAGTAACCAAGCTAAATTATAAGGAGTTGATTAGGCAGTGCTCACATTATAGTTAGAGTAAAGATAGAAACTGTAGAGAAAAAAAGTGCAGAATTATGTTGAACAGGTCAGGTTTTAGGAGGTGTCCTTGCAAGGGGCTGTCAAGGGGAATGCTGGCAATGTCAATGTGGGGACAGGGGATGGGTTTTGAGGAGAGTTCATGAGTTCTCATTTTCATAACAAGACACACCAAGGGTCAGAGCTAAGAGGGAAGTTATTTGGAAGCAGATGTTGAAAGCAGATTATTTTAAAAGGTGCTCTAGCACTTTTTAACAATATATGGGGTTTCTTTGTCTCTCCTTGCCTCCTGTGATGATGCACCCACAGTTCTACCAGGTAAGTTGCCTTAAGGCAAACCAATCTATCAATCTGAAGCCATCTATTAAGGTTTATATACTAAAAAGATTTTATATACTAAAAAGATTTATATACTTACAGATTTATATACAGGTTTATATACAGGTTTATATATATTTATATACAGATTTATATACTAAAAAGATTTTATTTACTGAAAGAGTAGTCATACACTGGATCAGGCTGCCCAGGGTGGGAGTGGAGTCATCACCCTGCAGGTATTTAAAAACGAGGACTTCAGGACATGCTCTAGTGTGATAGTGATAAGTAATTTTTTTTAATTATTTTTTTTTGGAGGGGTGTCTGCCTGTTGGACTCAGTGATCTGAGAGGTCTTTTTCTGACCATGACAGTTCTGTGATTCTATTTTGGTAACCCTACTATATTAACTGTTCTTGAGCCAGGAAACTGATAGCAGCCAGGGCCAATGTTCTTTGAAATACCTCACCATATGGTCTGTTCCCAATTCAAAGGCGTCAGCCAAGAAGCCTGAAGGTACTGAGAATTCATGTACTCCTTTGACTGAGTTCTGAGAGCTTGCAGAATTACCTGCTAGAAGTATTTGGGAAACAAGGAGCTGTGCAGCTGAAAACCTGAAAGCTGTGCTGTCTTGAAAGGTTCAGAATTTGGCCTGAAAGAGTGACAGTAATTATGATGAGCTATGGATTTTCACCTGTTCTCAAATATATCTTTTTCCTGCTGCAGGAAATTGAATTTTTTTTTCCCCTAAGCTGAAATATGTATTTATTAGAAACTTGGAGTTTCCCCTAGAATAAAAGCCTTGACTTTTAGCCACTTCTGTTTTGTGGTAGTTAAAGGCAGAAGTTTAGGACTGTGACAATGACTGAGCAGTTCCCATCTCTGGAGGATGTGAACTTACAGTGCTGCAGGGAAGCAAACATTACACAAATCAGTGCAGTGGAAGCCATCTTCTGCAATGAGACAGGAGCAATATTTATTTTCCAGGTAAATAAAGGCTTGGAATTTAGTCTTGCAGATATAAACTGATGAAAAAGCCGTAAGTAATTGGTCTTTCTCTTACTGATAGAACAGACAGTTCCAATAAAGGTTGTTTTCCAGAGTGCACTTTGAGCAGTGTGAGGCAAATGAGATCAGCAAATCATTCCTCAGGGAACATAGTGATGATTGTCAGTACACTGCCAAAAAAGTTATTTCATGCCTATTACTGGTATGATTTGACTCTTCTTCTCTTTCTCCTGACATCTGGGCTCTTGCCAACATACTTCTAAGTTGCCTCTGACTTCCTGTTAAATTCATATCCTATTCCTAAGTCTTGACTTTTAGACTTTTCTTTCATCTAGCACATCCTGTATAAATCAATGAAACAAAGTGTATCTTCACTTGAGATAATAACCCTGCACCAAGAGAATTGAGAGTCTGTTTCAGCAGCAGGCTTGGTTTGTTTCTTCCTCCAAAAGATAAACTAAAAGCTGCAAAAGCCCCATATTTCATTTTGCTTAAGGAATACTTTATAGCATTTGGCTATAAGAGGAATCAGTATCAAAAAATGCTACTGGGTTCCTTCAAGTTTTTTTTTCTAATAAACTATTCCACTTTTTACCTTGGGATTTCATGGTGCAGAGCCAGGCAATACCTGATCTTGGCTTAGATCAGACCCCAAAAGTAGCTTGACACTCCAGCAACTCTTGAATTGTGCAAAATGAGCTGGTCGTCCAATCTTCATAAAAATTGCTAAAAGCACTTCTACTATTTAGGGAGCCTAATGACTTATTTTCAAAAATCCCTAGGACCCCAAGCTTCAGTGAAAGCCAGCAATACACAGGGCTTCTCAGTGCAGGGCAGTGATCTGGTGTGATTACTTAGCATGCTGGATTTCTGAGTGTGTTGCTTGTATTTCATATGCACATAGGAGTCTTGTGGGGAGATTGTGCAGAGTGCCTACTGCACTTCACCTTCATCCCTAATTTACTGAGCACTGGCTTTCCCATGGGATTAATATGTTAAGCTCTTAAGTCACAGCTGAAGTAACACTTGTGTTTTTCAAGAAGAATCACCTAAATGATTCAACTATCTGATAGGCAAATGTGGGCAAATTTGAAAATAATCTAACAGGTATTGCTTGGCATTCCTCATGACAGTCTAGGAAAACAACCAAATTGTCATGCTAAGGCATGAGTGGAGAAAGCTGCTCTCCCAAGGGTTGAAACCTTTCATACTGGAAACATGGTGTAAAGAATAAACGGCATAATAACTATGTGTCTCCTCAAGCACCTGTGTCACATGAGATAGCAGAAATTCTCTTGCTCTTTTTGGTCTGGAAAAGCAGAGGCAGCCTTCCTAAAGCCAGTCTAACCTTTTTATATAATAAAAAGTGAGGTTGCCTCAGTGGTAACTTTTCCTGTTTCTGTGCTGATTGGTCCTTGGAAACTGATGTCCCTTTAGCATCTTGACAGCTTACACTGGTGCCACTTCTCCATCAGGGTGATGGAATCTTCTTTACAGACTGTGAAATGATACATCATGGGTTTTATGACATGGACATATTTCTGCTTCAGCACATAATCTTCCCATGAATGCCCAGTGCAGCTTTTCCCACTTGATTATGAGTGAAGTGAAAAAATCCAACCCTCAAACCTTAAATTATATATAGATTGGTTTTGGTTTTTTTTCTGGAACAGTAGGTTCAAAACACGTGTTGTGAACTAAGGGCCAAAATCTACATTATTTAAAGCCTTCTTCCAGAAACTGTGGCATTATTCACAATTGCTAAAGAAATCTGTTTTCTTCTAAAATACAGAGTGGGTGAATATAGTTAATACTTGTTGTTTACCTTGTCTGCCATGTCCCTGCTTGGATCTTAGATGACCATTTCATGTCACTGAAGAGTGCCTGACATTTGGAATAGCCTGGTTGAGATATTTTGGCTCATTCCTAGACTACCTTGCTTCTGAGCATGAGCTTCTCTGATACCAGTAGGTCCTCATTTCTGTGACATACTGCAAACAGCTCAAGTTCAACATCTAAATAACAAATGGTTTCCAGTCTTGCTATGCTGATATGGAGCCTGCTGACTTAGTAATATTTAAGATAATGAATAAGTGCATGATTCTTCTGTTCAGCTAGGTTAACCTAGCTATCCACTGTGTCAACAGATCTTTGTCTCTCTCTCATGTGAAAATATGGAACAGGATACAACAGTATCGATCAGATCAATACTGATGGGAGTCATACCAAATGACTGACTCGAGCAGCAGTGTTACATTCCAGGGAAATAGAGATGTACAGGAAGCAGGACAGAAAGATGAGAAGGCACATGAGAAAAATAAAGATGCTGATGAGAAAAATATTAGATCAATGCACAGTGGAAGTGATGGGATCTTAAGGCTTTACACTTGTTTCAGCTTCTTTCTGGCAATGACCTTTGTAAGATTTTTCACTGTAATTTGCTATTGATAGCCATGTCACAATCTGCATTGTTGTTCGAATCCAGTTGAGTCTTATCCAGCAGAGAACTTGAACATGTGTTTAACATTGCATTCATAACAAAGATTTTTGATTTGACCCAACCTCTGTCCTTAAAATTTGTGATGGGTTGAGTTCCTGAAAGAATAAGAGAGGCCTTTGATGAACTTAAATTAATTCTGTCTCATTGTTACTTGCTTTCAGCAAACAATATTACCATTTTACATTTCTTAAAGATGAAGTTAAAGATTTTAGTATTTCCAGGAGGAGCTTTTGTAGCTATCCTTTAGTAAAACTGTTACCAACTTTTTGAAAATGTGGTTTCATTACAGTAGAATTATTAGGCAATTTTCCATCAAAGAAAAGTACTGCTGACCTTCTTACAACTATCTTCAAAACAAATTGGTTTATGTACAGATATTCTGAATAGAAAATTCATACTAAGTGCCCTAAGTGCTGGTTAAAAGAATGTTTGCTCCATTTTGCTTAATCAACTGTTTCCCTTACTAAGATTCAATGACTTTTATCTTTTTGTGTGTTTTAATTTAAGGATTTAGTGAGATTAGAGACACTTTCATCTACCTTCCCAATGAATTGCCACAAAAATATATATCCACCATTTATGATTAATCACTTGAAACATAGAACATTTTTTAAATTGATAAATCATTAGTAGCTTTGTAAATAAGCAGTTAAAAGATTATTTTTTTTCCTAAGTGAAGAATATTCCACACCTCCTGCATGTAATATAGTTTATTGCTACACTATAATACAACATGAAAGGTATTTCCTGTAAAGAATGTAGAAAATGCTTGAAATCAGTATGGAAAATTAGAAAGTGGGAGTAAATGTTAATTTATAACATTTTTGCTAATACTCATACTAGAATGCTGCACAACTGTCCTAAAATGGTTTAGAGACTTGTCTTTGAGAGACATCATTATAAAAGACTAACAGTAAAATTACAGTATTCTATTCCCTTTGGGAATTTTCTGTTTTCTTCTGCTTTCCTGTATCCAGATTAAATAGAGAACTGATTATGCAAAATGTGAGAATGATTTTATGAAGACAAGTTGCAGTTTGTAAAATTGTTTAATAAATAAATTGCAAGTTATTCATTTCACATTCCCTACAAAATAACTTCTCAGATTAGGTGTAAAGTAACTCCCTGTGTACTTGTGGCAACTATCCATGAGCAGAACAATATGTGTGTGTGTATATATATATATATATGTATTATTATATATTATATATATATATTACATATTATTACATATATAATATATATTTTTTTTTTCTTTTCCAAATTTTGTAACATGTGAGTACTAATTGACATCAGCTCTTTCCTTCTTTAGTGTGCATTCCCTGCTTGTGCAATACATCTCAGCCTTGTGATTCCCAGTGCTGAAAGTAGCAATAAAAATCAGGGGAAATTCACTGCACTGGGTCTGCTGCTTCTTGTTTCTTCCTTTAATCCGGAGTCCTGAAAAGCAATGCACCAGAAGTAAATTTTCACCTGATCCAGGAAATTCCTAACTCTGTGAAGCTATCCAAGTGCAGAACGGACAGGGAAAAGACATCATGATTGAAACTAGAAAAAGTCATTAAAAATTGGTGGCAGTGGTGATGAGTCTGACTCTGTTAAATGAAGTTCTACAGCATGAGTTCTGTGCCTTACTTCAGCCACAATCTGCCACCTGCCTGGGGTTACCATTTTCTCAGCTCTCATTATAAAATAAGAAATTGCTGATCTCAGGAGCTGTCTTCAGCTTCACACATACCATTTGTCACATCTAATGTCATCTTTCATCTGAACACTAAATTCTGCTTCATAAATGAGTTTAGGAAAGCTCTCTGGACTTTACAGTCCTGTGAAGGCAGATATCCAAAGAGATGGTAATTTTGTGCCCAGAAGCTTCGCAGATTAAGCCTACACTTTGAAATTTTTTATTTATAGATCCAAATGAAGTGTCTGTTCTGGCAGCAAATGATATACAAAGATATTGTATCAAAAATGTTTGGAAAGTTTGGAAAAGAACCTGATGAAATCACAGAAATCACTGAGTGTTAGGGGTTGGAAGGGACTTTGAGAGATCATCCAGTCCAACCCCCCTGACAGAGCAGGGCCACCTAATGTAGGTCACCCAGGAATGCATCCAGGTGGCTTTCGAATGTCTCCAGAGGAGACTCCACAACATCCCTGGGCAGCCTGTGCCATTGTTTTGTCATCCTCACAGTGAAAAAGCTTTTTCTTATGTTTACACAGAACCTCCTATGCTCCACCTTGCATCCATTACCCCTGGTCCTGTCATAGGACATCACTGAAAAGAGCCTGGATCCATCCTCCTGACACTTAACCCTTTACATATTTGTAAACATTACTGAGGTCACCTCTCATTCTCCTCAAGCTGAAGAGCCCCAGCTCCTTCAGCCTTTCCTCATAAGGGAGATGTTCCACTCCCCTTATACATCTTGGTCACTCTGCTCTGGACTCTTGCAAGCAGTTCCTGGTCCTTCTTGTACTGAGGGGCCCAGATCTGGACACAATATCCCAGATGTGGCTTCACCAGGGCAGAGTAGAGAGGGAGGAGAACCTCTCTCAACCTTCTAGCCACCCCCCTTCTGAGGCACCCTAGGATGCCATTGGCCTTTTTGGCCACAAGGACACATTGCTGGCTCATGGTCATTCTTCTGTCCACCATCACCCCCAGGTCCCTTTTCTCTGTGCTGCTCTCTTAGCAGCTCAGTCCCCAGCCTGTACTGGTACATGGGATTGTTCTTTCCCAGATGTAGGACTCTCCACTTGCCCTTGTTGTAATTCATTGAATTTTTCCCTGCCCAACTCTCCAGCCTGTCAAGGTCCCTCTGAATGGCAGCACAGCCTTCTGGGGTGTCACCCACTCCTCCCAGCTTTGTGTCATCAGTGAACTTCTGTCCCATCATCAAGGTCAAGGTCATTGATAAAGATGTTGAATAGGACTGGATCCAACACTGATCCCTGGGGGACTCTACTAGCTCCTGTGATCATATCATAACTAGATGAGTTATCCAGTATTGTGGAAATGATGATTCTTTATATTATCTCTTGATAAAATCACTATTTCAATACATGTCTGCATGAGGTTCCTAGGTACATTAAAAAAAAAGAAAAAAAAAGTGTGTTTCTGTGATATCCAGAAAAGGATGTTCAATTTTTGCTAAGAAGGAGCAGGTACACTGTTATCTTTTGATTTGTGAGGATGTGAGGACAATGTATCTTTTTGTGGTTGCCCTTCTCTGTGTTCTTTGGGTGTCTAAGACCTCAAAAAGAATTAAGAAGCAGAAAGTGCAGTTGCACTTCTGGGGCTGCACTTGAGTCAGGTAAATGCAGGTTTTCTCATGAGAAGATTCATGATGCTTTATTTTAGTCATCTAAAGGTTAAGCTTATAGGTTTCAGGTTTCTCTGTAGCTGATGAATAGAGAATAGGATATCAAAATTACCTGCTGGAAATGCTTGTCTCACCCCTCTAAAGGAAGCCTATATGATGACTTCAGACAAAATCCCTAGCTTTTAAAATTATATGAGATAAATCCCACACTTTAAAGTCTCACTTTGAATTTACAGTACACAAGAGTACATTTAGCAAAAAGAAAGAAGAAATTATGAATTGCTATTGTTGCTATGACTTCCTTTCTTGAAATTTTTACCTCAGTGTCATCTCATTAAGATTTGAGATATTTGAGTGCTGCAAGCCAAGGTTATTGACAAGAAAAGCCTTTTAAAGCATTTTATGTTTTCTTATTTGCCACAAATAATACAAAGCCACCCTGCAAACTATATCCAATATGTGCAATCTGTGGCTGAGAATGAGTAAAGCAAAAGTAAGCAGTTAAGTTTTATTTAATTTCTGTACTGGGAAAAATAAACCCTATGAACTAAAAAATTCACAGTGTCTTTAATAAACTGCATACTTTTAACTTATCTTTCTGATTGTGCTCACACACTCAGCATTTCCAATAATTATTAGCAGCTTTACTTCATGACATCCTTAATCTATGAATAAAATCAATTTTCAAAATAAATTAGATGCACAGAAGGGCTGAATTAGCTGATAATAAAATAAATTGACTTGTCTGAAAGTGATTTGGATGACTGGTATTGAAATAAGAAAATTAACCCTGCTCTCTTCGACTGAGGAATTAGTTGCTCATCATTATAACCCACTGAAAATGTTGTTTTGAGTTCAAGATTCTGGATAGTCTATGGCAGTAGCAGGTTGATGTAGTTACTTAGTATTATGCAGAACATAATTATTGTATTTATTATTGTATTATTTATATGACTTATATTGCACGTGATGAACAAGATGAGTGGTTGTGTGCACATACTTGGTGCATGTTTTTTTCTTACTAGCAAGAGGAAAAATCCAAGAGGCAGGTAAAATACTACAAGATGAAACTCAGATGTAATGTAAGAACTTTCAGTAAAATTAGAAAGTTCAACAAAATGGCTCAGAAGCTGAAGATCTTTACATATTAAAATTACAGAATCAGTCAAAAAGCATCTTTTGAGATTATTTGGGATGGTTGATCTGGAGGATCCTTCCTGTATTTAAAAGAAAAACTCATGTATTCAGGAAAATCAAAAGTGAAGAAATAGAAGACAGGTTGCCCTGAGTATTAGGAGTATGTATGTCTTGTGTCAAGTCTCAGAAAGGCTGGGACCCAGACAAGAGAGGTCTAGATAATTAGAAATGTTACAAAAGCTTGTTGTCACAATGGGCATAATGCCAAACCAAGAAAACACAGAGTATTTATTCAGAGTAGGGTTTTCCAAACTTTGTCAGGACTGGATGAGTAAGAAGGTTGGAAGAGAGTAGGTGGCCTTTTTGTGTATAGGTTCATGTGCAGCTGAGCCCTGCCCACCCTTTCCCAAATGGTGAGAATTTCCTTCACTTTTCCCCTAACCCTGTCCCCATTTCTTACAAAAGTCATGTATGATGATGTCTACACTGGACAGTATTTCCCTGGCACCTCATTTATAACCCTTAAAGTTTCCTTCTACTCTGGTTCAGTTCATCTGATTCCTTTCACAGTTGTATCCCAAGCATTTTTCTAGTTACGACATTTCCTCTCCTTAGACATCGATTTCTTTTCATCACAATAGTGTCCAAGCAGACCAAGATCACTTTGCCATTCCCACATCTGCATTCTCCCTTTTTCACAGTATCCCAGGCATCATTCCTGGGAAGCTCTTACCATGTGTCCTCTCCACTTCTCAGGCTCCTGATCCTCAAATCCCAAACTGACCATGTGATTGCACTCCCCTTATCAGTATTCAACCTTTCTCCTATCTGCAGCAAGCACACATAAAACACTTTTAAAGAAGCCCTTTAGTATCATGAATGTTTCCCTAAATGTGTTTCTGAATGAAGACCTGTAAACTAAGCTGGAAAATTACTTGCTTAATTTATGGTATTTTTAATGTAAACCAACTGCATTTGGCTTTGATAAATAAGTCCCTTCCCTTCCCAGTGTTAAAGTGACTTATATCCAGGGCAGCTTTGCTTCAGTCATTCATCTTTCAAAAATCAAGTCAAAATTTATCTTCTATGTTGTTCAATTTATGCCAAATTTACCCAACATGAGTAAATTGTCAGTGCAGTTATAGCATTACACAGAATTAATATGTTTATATAGAATTATATCATTAAACTGAATACAGAATGAATTAAATATACTCTTTAACAATACCAGACAGTGATTAGGCTTTTATAATAAAACACAAGAAGTGGACCTACATGTTGCCTATACTGAAAAGATTTCATTACCTTTATATTTATAGATTAGCATAATGTCCTTATCCAATCTGAGCTGGACATAACATGGAGAATGAGGAACAGGGTGCATAGAGGCTGCAAGACCATTTGAGTGTCCAAATGTTTTGGACATGTAATGTGAGTCAAAGGGAGATCAATAGAGGATTGCTACAAGAATGATTAGCTGTTGACTTGTTTTTAATTTTTCTTTTTATGACTTTAGTAGTATAACAGAAATGTGTATGGGCTGGAAAGCTTCTTCGTCTCTGCATTACAGTAGTGTTAACTGTGCAAAATTAAGTAATTTGAAAGCTAATTCATTTTTTAAAAATAGATTTATATCAAGAGCTTGGACATTTCCTCAATTAAATATATACAGAGCTAGGATGAACTGAATGAGCCTTCTTATTGTGCCTTTTCCCTCTTGTGATGACATTTCTTGAGATGACTTGAAAATTACAGCCTCAGGTGGTTTCTGATTGTTATTTTCAGACATCCCTTGGGTATCCTTTCCTGAATTTGTTGGGTATGTTATTTATGATCTCTCATAGGACTGTGCAGAGACATAAAGGTAGAGTAATATAATTTTGTAGCCCATCTGCAAGTAGTGGTAAGGCTTTCAGATGATCCAGTTAATAAGACAACTATTTTACACTCAGTAGGTACAAGCCTGTACTGCTACTTCTGTTCCACAAGCACAAGTCTTCATCAGTGAACAAATTCACATCCCTAAAGTGGCAGAAATCTAACACAGAAAGCTGGAAGTTAATAAATCTCCACTTTCTTTAGCTTTAAGAGCTACCTAAGAAGTCAGACAAGCATGAGAGGCATTGCAGGAGCACCCAGAGGGGGAATGGTGCTGCCCACCTGGAGAGGATCTCTTGGGCCTCCCTCCAGCAGCATTGTTTTTTTTATAGGATCCATGATCTCATCAGCTGTTTGAGTTTTACTTGATCTTTGCAAAGACTTCCCAAAGTATTCTAGTAGTGTTGAAAAGTTGGAATAATCTCATTTGTAGAATGCACTTAAGAATGCATTTTTCTCCAATGATGGTACCTTTTTTCTCCAATTAAAAATACTAATCCAAAGAAGTGTGCCCAGAAAATAGGGCAGTAAAGGTGTTTGAGAGTTCCTTAAGACCATCATCGTGTCTAAAGTGGACCAGGACAGATGAAATGTGCTTTTTTTCTCATCTTTTTAGTTTACTTAATGCATCCATTTCCTTCTTCTTTTCCCAACTTCTGCTCTTTTCCAACTTCAGTCAACTGATCCTTTTGTTTGTGGTCTTACTCCAACTTTCCTCACCCTCCAAACTTAGTCACAAAGGCATAGTGCTTCACCTAAAGTGTGAACGAACATTTCTTGAACCCTTTCTTGTTCCTTTTCTGCCTCATGCTATTTACGTATCCACAGTCCACGTTCACGATGGAAATGGAAAGGTTTATTCATTGCTAGTCCTAATATGCAGTGTGCACATCTTTTTCTGCTCAGCTAGACATCCAAAACCAAATTCATGCTAGATTGCAGCAGAAGTGCCATTATAAAGCATATTTGATATGTGGGAGAAGCAGACATTCACTCAGTATAATTAATAGTGCTGGCAGCATTAAAAATGGATGCTACAAAATGCCTAAGTGGTCTGCACTATCATTTGAGTCCTAAGGTGGAAAGAGTCAGCTGCATATGATCTGGCCATTTGCTGCTAGAGGCTTTTTTTTTGTCTGTATTCATATTTAAGAACTGAACAGAAACTGCTGTCAGGTTTATGGCTCAGCCATTCCAGGCTCTAATCAAATACATGACTCTTGCCCTTTCAGTCTGAATTTACTCTTCTTTTGATCTAGCAGTTCGTTGATTTTTAAATAGTGTTGTGATTTAAAGTAGCAAAGAAGGCAGACCATTTTTCAAAAGCTCTGTCTTTCTAGTTTTCTTTTTTCAAAGGCTTCTCATCTCATTACATGAATTAGTTTTTAAAACTGAAGTTGCCTGACCGTACTTGCTACAACACAACAGTGCCTTCTGGACCTGCTCTTGTCCCTTAGGGAAACAGTGATTTATTTTTTCTCCCAAACTTGAACTGAGCAAAATTAAGTCATTTGAAAGCTAGCTCAACTTTTCTGCTATTGCTGTAATACAGTGTCTATCCATGGATATAGAATGTAGGAAGAATATAAACCTACCTGCTTAAGAATTGTTTTATATCTCTTTTATATTTTAATATGGACATAATTTGCATTCCTTAGTTATATATATAGATTCTTCCTTCTCAGGTTCTGTAAACCTGCCTGATTTAGTATAAAATATTTTAAAGCCAAGGGCAAGAATTTTAAGAAAGACCTTGATTACTGACATTCATTTGTTACATCACTAGTGTATGTCTCAATCTGAATATTTTTAAATATAGCATTACAAGACATGGAGTGGCTTTTTCCATCCTTAAACATTGCTTTTGGAAATGTTTAAGATAAATATGTTAAATAGAAAGTGAACCTGGTAGCATTCATGTAGTACTTTGCTTTTCCCATGACTTTGCTTGCAAGTGTCCACACTGTCAGTTCAGTCTCAAGAGAGACCTGTGAGAATTAGACAACTCTATTGTCTAAATTTCTTGTCTAGCCTTAGATTGCACCAGCTTCTCCCAGTGCCATTCTGTACCTAAAGTGCACATTTGCCATTTTCACAGAAAGTAATAGTTACATCCTGGTTCTGCTGAGCAGAATTTTCCCATAGTGTTCCACCATTGCTCCTCTTCTTACTTTTGCAGGCCCCGAAGAGCACTCTTGTACACTTGGAGGAGATAAATGAGAAGAGAATAGAGCTGAGGCAAGCAGAGCCTGAAGACTTTATAGCAGCATCAGCCAATGCAGGATAAAGATTTTAAAAAATAGCCTATTGTCAGACTTATTTGACATTTATTTGCCTTCAAGTGCTTGGCTTTATAAACTTAAATTATGTTTTATTTGATGCTGTCTTAAAGTATTATTTTGGAGAGAGAGTTAACATATATCTCAGTATGAAAGGCAGGGCAGAAATTTATTATGGAAGCAATGTAATGCTGAGCTGTGATCTCCAGCATCATTTTTTCTTTGTCTGATACAATAAGGGTTCTTTCCAAATGTATAAAACATTGAAGATTATTAGATTATAAGTTTTAAAAAAATTTGTTTGGATAGTTGTTTTGTACCTGGACCTTTATGATGAGAGTTTGTTGGTCTCTGTGAAATAAGTTGGTCTCACTTCATTCTCAAAGGGCATATTTTCTATTCATAATTATCTTCATCAAATAATTGAGGATGTGAACAGAGAAGGCAGAGAAGGTATTTCTACAGGAACATAGTTTAAATTACATTAGTTCACAGAGGGCAGGAATGAAGCAGGAGTCAGTGAAGGAGGTCCAGCACTTCTACTATCCAGACTGCCCTGGTTTTGCTGATGCAGATAAAACTTGATTTTGCAGAGCTCACTATTTAGCCTTCACATTTTGAATGCACAAGGCATGATGTAAATTCATCTTCAGTTGCCTAGTAATTTAAAAGTGATTCATTTCAAACTGTTTTTCAGAGGAAGGAAACAAAGGTTATGGACCTGTTTTTGAAGAGCAACCCATTGATACCATCTACCCAGAAGAGTCCTCAGATGGGCAAGTTTCAATGAACTGCAGGGCTCGAGCAGTTCCTTTTCCTACATACAGGTAACCTCTCTCATTTTGATTTTCAGGTCTTACATATTTTACTTTGTGAATATTTCAGGCTGTGGTATTAAATGGGTGACTGTCTTCGCAGGTCAGTACAAAGTCTTCAAGGCAAGAATTTTGCAATTTTTGAGGAAGAATCAACCTTGATTTAAACTGCAAAAATGTCTAAACAATACTAAAAATAGTATGTTCCTATATATATATACATATATGCACAGTGGAATACTAAAACATGCAAAACAAGTGAAAAAGGTGACCTTAGAAAAGTCATTAAGAGGACATCTTTCTAGTTTAGGTTACGGTTGACTAAGGTTAGAGTCCTTGCTCTTGGTTGGTTTTTTGTTTTTTTTTTTTTTATTTTGCTCTGAAAGAAGTAATACTGGCTATTTAGCCTGGATATATTCGACATCCTATCTTGCTTCTGTGTACACCATATTGTAGAGAGATGCTCATGAGTGTATCAGCTATGCTGCTGAAGACATGGAAAAATTAATCCTGAGAAAGTTTCAACTAATTTCAGTAGAGATTCACACATGTGACCTCTTTCACAATAATTACGTTGTTATTAGCAGAGCCATTCTGTTTTGTTGTGGGAACTCAGGGCATTTGAATTAGTTTATTGGCTATTATCTAGTCATTATGCACTGAGAAATGTACTTAAGATTGTCCTTATTAAAACCATGACCAATTTACCACCTAATCATGGGCAGAGAACTACTGTCATAATACTGAGGGCAGATGCAGTTTCTTGCTAGCAAAAGAGATCAATTTCATTTAATTATCCTATGATCCTCCCCCATTGCTCACTTATGCATCTTCCTAAATTCTGGTTTCTAAGACAGCAATAGTAGATTAGTCTGCTGGCTGATATTTTAAATCTATTACAATCTATTTTGGTCAACTATGGTATTCTTCCATCAAAACAGCTTAGACAGTCTCCATTGCCTTCTTTTAAAATACTCTTACAGTTTGTCTACATGTGAAGAACCACCTATGATTGAAGAATTTGAGGGGAAGCTAAAGTATCTCCATGTTTACAAGTTTTTCTACACAGTATTCTACTGTTTCACTTATTTCCACTCCATATGCTTGGAAAGGACTGGAAGTATGGAGACATCATATACCTTTAGATTCAGTAGCCCTCTGAAATACTTTCTCGTCACTTCCAGCAGTCCAGAGATGTGCTCACCCTCTCTGCAAGACTTTGTAAATACCCCATCTATAGAGTGACAACAGGCTCTACAGAAATTTTAGCATTATCTGTCATGGGCTCTGCAAAATCTGACCTAGTGAAGTCACTCTGGAACATCTGCCTCTCACCTCCAGAGCCCTTCTATCTCAGAGCAGATCTGACTGTTATTGCTGATAGTTGATGTGATAATTGCAGTACAGGATGAGGCCACTTTCCTTATTTCCTGACATCATTATTTTAGTCTACCTCACTGCATCACCTTCATTTCTTAGCCCTTCAACAGCTCATGAGCCAAAGTTCTCCTATTTCAGAGAGAGATAAGTTATCACTGCTACTTTAATTCCCTCTGACCACCTTCTTAGTCTTACGTTCTTATTTTTACTGTTAGTTAAGGATTAATCGACTCTCTCTTCTGTTATATAATAATATAACCTTGCTATTTATTTGTGTTTCTGGGAATCTATTTTAAAATATTTTCCTATCATTGCTGGAGCCTTCCAAGGCAAGGGAAGGAAATCTACTTTCATGGGGACAAGACAGGAGTTCTTTAGTCCCTTGTCCTGTCTGCAAATCACAGACCTCAGCCTACTATGCTGTTACTCTTGAAATGACCTTTTCTGCAAATACATGCTAGTGATTAACAGTGACCTTTTCCTGTAGAATCTCCTACCATCTTTAGAGATTTCATTGGTCTGCTGGGGTTCTAGAATTCCACAGATTTCATCAAACTTCTCTTTCTATAGCCTTCCTTCAGAAATAACCCTTGGATTGCTCCTAATTCATCTGTAGATATTTTTATATGTATATTCTTGCAGTTTTACATATCAGCTGGAAGAAACTCAGACCTGCCTTGAAAAAAGAGAAGAGGAATAATAGATAACTAGAAATTTTATTAATACACCTTTCCAAACTACAAGGCAGTTTATAGGAAAAACAGATTCATTTCCAGCTTAGTAGAGAGACAAGTTTTTTTTTTAAATTCAGTGCATCCCATTGGATGTCATGAGGCATCTTACTCTGCTTTTTCATGTATGTGGAACACCATTCATGTGAGAAGTCCAGCTGAACCTGGTGAGAACTGCCTGTGTGCATGGAGCTCCTCACAAACACAGCTTCTGGGGAATAGAGCAGCTGCCATTTAAGAGGCAAGGTCTGAGAAAGCAGATCTCCAGAGTTCCTGATGTGCCCTCACTTGGGTATCCTTGTTGAGGTTAATTTTTTAAACTACAGAGTAGGGTTTTTTACAAATGAACATAAATTATACTTTACTCAGAGAAAAAAAAATATTTATAATGGAAATATGATTGTGGTTTGATTTTAAATTAATAAATTCAGAAGAAAAAATTTAATGTGTTTTTTTAATTCTTACTCCTCAGTCACACGTTTTATGCAATATTATCCTAATCTATTTCATTGCAGCATAAGGTATCCTCACGAGTTATTCCTAGGTATTTCTCAACAGGAGATTTATTATTTGTTGTACAGACATACAATATACCTCACAAGACTGAAGTGATATTCTAAAACCTAAATTCTATTTACTTCATCTTGAAAATCCGGAAAATTCTGTATTCATTTTTAATTATTTGTTTTTAAATACCACTTATACTACTGTTTCTTTCTATGATGATTGCAATTCCAGTTTCCAAAGTATTCTGTGTATTTCAGTACATCTGCAGTAAGGACAGAACACATAGGGTATGCTCTTTCATTTTCAAGCACTAATACCTGTCTTCCCCTTGCTAAAAAAAAAAAAAGGAAAAAAAAAAGATATTTATACTGAGCTGATATTAAGATCTTTAAATGTATTTGGTCGCATCTTCCCTGTTCTTGAGGAGGAAGCGTGCTGTTCCTTTCAACGAAGGTTGTGGGCTCCCTCTTGTGGGCACAATAGTAGAACCATGGTTATGAGTCGGGGGTACTGGTACCACTGCTTGGTAAGCAGCTTTGTTGGAGTCATTAGAAGTCAGTAAGGGCCATTGAGTTCCTCTCGTCATCATTGAAGTGAAAATTACATTTACTCAGCGACCGGGCTGCCAGGTTTTATAGTAATTACTGTCAGCAGACTGAAACTGCAACTTTTGGAAGACCTATAAAGTTCATCAAATTATGCCTCTTGCTTAAGAAAAAACAGTGTATATATAAAAGCATATGACTAACTTCCTGTATAGTTTATTTTAATATTTTAGTTATTTTTCAAATATGAAAATTTACCAGGTTTGTTTTCCTGATCCAAATCTTATGTCTGGTTTTTGTTTTTTTAATAGGTGGAAGCTCAACAACTGGGATATTGATTTAACCAAGGAGCGCTACAGTATGGTGGGAGGCAGACTTGTTATCAATAATCCAGAGAAATCAAGGGATGCTGGAAAATACGTCTGTGTAGTGTCAAATATCTTTGGAACTGTCAGAAGCAGTGAAGCCACTCTGAGCTTTGGATGTAAGCTGGTATTTACATCAAAATGTTGAAACATGGTTAGCTTGAAATGCCTGATGTTTTACACTGCAGTGTCCCCTGATAAAATGTATTATAGCTGTATTACTCTGTAAAAGCAATACCTCAAGTGCCTTAGTCTGCAGAGATGAACACAAAATACCTTTTGTAAGCATTTTTGATTCTTTAGCATTCAGCTGACATGACAACCCTCCTAGTAAATATTAAATTCTTAATTGAAGAGACTTATGGAGCCAGATCTTGAGGTAATAATGTCCAGACTCTCTTTAAATGATGGTAGAACTTGAAGGGAAATAGTCACAAGAAAGATGCAAATGGGGGCATATGATGATGAGGCTCTGCTGCTGGTGCAAACACAGCTGGTGTACCTGCAGGAGGAAAGCCTGGCATTCCTAGGCTATGATGACCCTTCTGGGGAACATTTCTGTCAGATTCAGACATGCATGAACTGGTCTTGGGAATACATGCATATCCACACACCTGCACTCTCAATAAATACAAACATTGTAAAGAACTGATATGCTGCATAAAGAGTAATGTAGCGTTTCACAAAGTGAAGACAGAATCTGAGATTTTTATTTTGCCTTAAAATGCTTTTTTCCTGGGTATATTTTTTCATCAGAGGACAAAAAAAAAGGAATCCACTCTTATCTGGTGACCATTCACAAAGTTCTGTGTGTCCCTTACTCTGATGTTAAGTGCTTAGTGCCCCTCTTGTTTTTCAGCAGCCTCCATGAGCAGAATTCAATCCTTACAGTATAAGATCAGAGATTATGTGAAAAGTTCTCATTTTTGCCAGTATTTGGACTGTGGGACCACATAGAGTGGGAGATGTCTCTGCCCATGAAAGAGCATTGGAACTTGAGGATCTTTAAGGTCCCTTCCAACCCAAACCAGTCTATGATGCTATCAAGGAAACTCCAACTGTAATGAGGTGATGAATCACATAATGATTGATCTACTCTTAGTGTTTTATACAGTATATTTTCTGGAATGAATAAATTATAAGGTTGGTATTTCCTACTAATGGAGAAAGCATCAAGATTCAGTTTAAAGGATATTCAATATTTATTTTTTACCTAAAGCAGGCATCAGTGGTTCCAGTCCTGAACGACTAGGGGGATAAAATCTACAAATAGCTGTAGCTATGTCAAGTTGAACTGATACACATAATAGGTGAAAAAGTACAACCAAAACAGTCCTGAGACACCAACTGGCAGATTGCATGAACGTAACACTAATAATTAGTGTACTGAACAATTACACTGAGCAGAACATTAGTATGTAATAGTTAAGTGATAATAGGGCAAGATGATGAAGAATAGAAACTAAAAATCCCACAGTATTCCTTCCCTTCCCTTTTTTAACTAGATCTGGATCCCTTTCCACCCGAGGAACGCTATGAGGTTAAGGTGCGAGAAGGTGTTGGAGCAGTGCTTCTTTGTGAGCCTCCTTACCACTACCCAGGTAATACAGCTCAAAGTGTTTCATTTTCAACTACTTGAGAGAGCAAGACAGAATAATTATTTTTTTTTTTTAAAAATCTATTAAGTTTACTTAAACAGTAGCTTTCTGTAGCTTGATAATCCCTATTTAGGTTAGGTTTCCATATTGAATATATACTTGTAGTTGTTCATATGTAAAGGATAAGGTTAGTAAACAGTTTTTTATTTTAAAAATAGCATGACTCAAACTAATCTGGATGATTTAGGGGAGGTTTGCCTACTACTCAAAAGACTTGAGTACCTATCACTGTGTCACTACTGCACTGGCCTTCCTACTGGCCAGGACCCAGCTCCATTCCACCTAACAAAGTCACCACAACACAAATTACAGTGGTGAGGTGATTTATGCTCTGGAAGTGCCATTCTCTGAGCAGTAACTGCTGAAGAGCTCTGCAGGGATCATGTCCTCAAGCATCTGAAGTTCCATCATAAGGGCTGAATTTGGCTGTTAGCATCTCTTTAACCTCATAAAATGGGATAATGTTTTAGCTTTTACACTCTAGCTGCAACACTGGCAAGGCCTCCCCAACCTCTCAGTTGGGCCAGGGCAAGACCCTGCTGCCCATCTCCTTCCACCCCACCCCAGTTCCTGTGGGAAGGCTGTGCCCATGGGGATCCATGCAAACTGTATCCATGTGGACTGATCCATGTGGACTGTAGCTGGGTCCACAGTAATCTGCACTCCTGGCAGCAGTTCCCCAATGTTCAGTGTAGGTGACTCCTGAAACGTGTACATTCTCTCTGACAGAGCTGCCTCTCCCAAAGGAAAGATCTGGATAGGAAGAAACTAGAAATCAGCGTGAAGTGATTTATATGCAGACAGCAGTCCGTGGCTTAAGTAGCTAGTAGTACTTTTTTTTTTTAATATTGACTAGAAAATATTTTCCTCCAGATGATCTCAGTTACCGCTGGCTGCTAAATGAGTTCCCGGTGTTCATTGCTTTGGACAAGCGACGCTTCGTGTCCCAGACGAACGGCAATCTTTACATTGCAAATGTGGAAGCATCAGATAAGGGCAATTATTCATGTTTTGTGTCCAGCCCTTCAATAACTAAGAGTGTATTCAGTAAATTTATTCCACTCATCCCACAGGCAGACCGTAAGTATTTGTTGGAAATACTGTGTACATGCAATATTCTAAGCGTATTTTAATTTTGCTTAGTCATAACTAGATTCAGGTCTCTGAGGATAATTATATGGCAAGTTATAGTGGCTACTGCACAATGTTATTTTGTTTCCATGCGCAGAGGTCCAAATCAGTACCATCCTTGGTGAAATCTCTGTGAAGGAAATCTCCCTTGCTGGGTTAGGAACTGGCTGGAGGGCCGGGCCCAGAGAGTGGTGCTGAACGGGGCTGCATCCAGTTGGCGGCTGCTCACCAGTGGTGTCCCCCAGGGATCAGTGTTGGGCCCAGTTCTGTTTAATATCTTCGTTGATGATTTAGATGAGGGGATTGAGTCCATCATCAGCAAATTCGCAGATGACACTAAGCTGGAGGGGAGTGTGGATCAGCTGGAAGGCAGGAGGGCTCTGCAGAGGGACCTGGACAGACTGGAGAGTTGGGCTGATTCCAATGGGATGAGGTTCAACACGGCCAAGTGCTGGGTCCTGCACTTTGGCCACAACAACCCCATGGGGAGCTCCAGGCTGGGCACAGAGTGGCTGAGAGCAGCCAGGCAGAAAGGGACCTGGGAGTCTGGATCGACAGGAAGCTGAACATGAGCCAGCAGTGTGCCCAGGTGGCCAAGAAGGCCAATGGCATCCTGGCCTGGATCAGGAGCAGCGTGGCCAGCAGGTCCAGGGAAGTGATTCTGCCCCTGTACTCAGTGCTGGTGAGGCCACACCTTGAGTTCTGTGTCCAGTTCTGGGCCCCTCAGTTCAGGAAGGAGTTTGAGGTGCTGGAGCCAGGTCCAGAGAAGAGCAAGGAGGCTGTGAAGGGATCCAGCACAAATCCTGTGAGGAAGGGCTGAGGGAGCTGGGGGTGTTCAGCCTGGAGAAGAGGAGGCTCAGGGGAGACCTCATCACTCTCTACAACTCCCTGAAAGGAGGGTGTAGCCAGGTGGGGGTTGGTCTCTTTTGCCAGGCAACTCTCAGCACGACAAGAGGGCATGGTCTTAAGTTGTGCCAGGGGAGGTTTAGGTTGGATCTTAGAAAGAATTTCTTTACGGAGACGGTGATCAGGCATTGGAATGGGCTGCCCAGGGAAGTAGTGGATTCTCCATCCCTGGAGATATTTAAAAAGAGACTGGATGTGGCACTCAGTGCCATGGTCTGATAACTGCAGTGGTAGTGGATCAAGGGTTGGATTTGATGATCTCTGAGGTCCCTTCCAACCCAGCCAATTCTATGATTCTATGATTCATTCACAAATTTTCTTTCGTATTGTTGAGAACATTGTTCTCACCCCGAGAATCCGTATATCTTTTATGTAATAAGCCCCTTTATTCATCCCAAAATCCTTAACAACTTCTCTGATCTTGGCCTTTGTTCAAAGGGATATGACTATGAAGCAGAAACTTTATTTAAAAGTTGATAAACACCTTGAGAAATTGTTGGGTTGGTTTTCTTTTCTCCCTAGGAAATCCCCTATGAACATGGAAAATCCTTTTCCACTGTTGAAATTTCCTATCCAACAGTGGCCTAAGGGCTTTGTGTCTCATGGCCAGTCACCTAGGACACCCATGTGACTTTATGTCACTGAATTTTTCTCTACCATTTCTTCATGAAAACTGCATGTTTTCCAAATGGTAACCAAGTCCTTTTTTGGCATTTTAGGCTGTCAGTCACTAGAGCCTCATAAATCCATCACCAGGATTTCAGTGCCCCTTTTATCTGTTAAATTTCCCATATTACAGTGAAGAACTGTGACTGAATTTGGGTGATTACAAATCAGTGATCTTTATCTAAATTTTCCACGGCCAGTACTCACACTGAGATCTTCATCTAGAAGAACTGAAAGAGGAGTCCTGCAGGGATCACCATTAGGTAGATTTTATTACATTTACATCCCTGTAGCCTCGTTAAAGTGTAGATTTGCTGGCTCTGTCTCCTTCATACTCCTACTAAGATAATGTTGAGCGTAAATTCACAGTAATTCAAAATACTCCTTCCAGTAAAAGCATCTGTGGAAAATAGAGACTCAGACTTGTCTACCCACACGTGCAGTACATCATCACAGTTCAAGTGAAGTAAGTAAGCCTATATTAAAGCATTGTGCTGTAAATAATGTTAGGCATAACCATCTCAGTGAAAAATAACTCATTGCTGAGTAAAACAGTTCTGCTGTATTATTAAAAGTTCAGTGCTAAATCAGACATTGTGGATGGCCAGGCTATTTATTCATCATGAAGAATTGTAAGAACAGTTTTTTTGAACTGTTGGAAGTTTTTATAGCTATATTTCTGCCCTGCCTTTTCTGAGAATCTCTTCATTTTAGGTGCAAAAGTATATCCTGCTGATATCAAAGTGAAGTTCAAGGACACGTATGCTCTCCTGGGGCAAAATGTGACACTGGAGTGTTTTGCTCTTGGGAAGTAAGTATGTTTTAAAGTTACTGTAGAGCACTGCTTGCTTTCATATTCCAGGGAATGAAAATACATGTTTCATCATCAAACACATTTTTGTAGTCTACACTTTAACAGCCAGTTCTTGAACATGCTGATTTGTACTTTATTGTACCTTTTCAAGTCCGGTTCCTGAACTCAGGTGGAGTAAATACCTTGAACCCATGCCAGCCACTGCTGAGATAAGCATGTCTGGTGCAGTTCTTAAGATCTTCAACATTCAGTATGAAGATGAAGGACTTTATGAGTGTGAAGCTGAAAACTATAAAGGAAAAGATAAACATCAAGCAAGAGTTTATGTACAAGGTGGGTAGAACAGTTTTATTCTTCATGATCTATGTTGCTTTTACTTATGTTGGAAGGATCTTTGTTCTCACACTTGATGTCAGTTCTGGCTCATTGCATCATCCTGACATGCTGCTGTTCAAGTTACCAGAGCAAAATGAAAATCATGCACTGAATGGCAGGAATAACATTTGTGTATTAATTGAACACCTATTCAATTTGTCTGGCTATGGTAGCACTATATACACCTTGGCAGCAATTCCCATTAGTATTAATATAATTATGCATAATGGAAACTAAATACATTTAGAGTACTTGAAGTGAAAGAGAAGCCAGGAACAAAAAAATAACATTAGATATGTTAATACTCCCTTGTTTCCTCATTCCATTTGTCTCTTCTGTCTTTGCTTTCTTACTAGCTGAAGTTAATTCTTTATTCCTTTGGCGTTTGTCCCTTTTCTCTTATGCCACTGGTTAAATGACAGAACCAATACTATATTTTACTGCTCATATTGTAATAATCCCAAATAATTTGGCTCCTCGGCAGAGACTTCTGTCTCTTTTAATTGACTGTATGGACCATTTCTTGGGTTTAGATCCTCAGCTAACTTAAGCAGGAATAATTAAAAATTGGTGTGGGAAGGTTGTGACAGATTGTTATAAGCAAAGTTAATAAATAAATTTGTTTCCTTTGCAAAAGCTGGGATATTTTCAATATTAATTTCCAAAATGTATTCTCTAGACCAACAGAATATTTTTCTTGGAGACTCTTTCAGTGCATACATCACTTTGCACAATTCTATGTAATAACTATAATTTTTTTTTTAGGGCTTTTTGCTACTTTTTCAGATTAGCAAAAGCAGTAGCATCCTGTATCTTTGGATATTCATGGTGCATTATTTCAATTACATATTTTCTTCTCATAAAAAATAGTTTGAAGTTATTATGAGTCCAAGTGGTAAGACAAAAACATCATAGTTCTTTCTTGTGCTGATACATTTCTGCATTATCATTGTTACTTTATGTGGCCTGTGAAGTATCATGGAAAAAAGCCTGGAATTAAGAGATTGTAATGCTAATTAAATACATACTTGCTATATTTACAAGGTATCGTGGTTTTTTATTCTTCAGCCTCTCCTGAGTGGGTGGAACATATCAATGACACAGAGAAGGATATAGGCAGTGACCTGTACTGGCCTTGTGTAGCTACAGGCAAACCTATTCCAACAATTAGATGGTTGAAGAATGGTGTCTCAGTGAGTATATTGCCACAGTCAATGCATAATTGATTGGTTAGCTGATGGAAACAGGTTTTTTTTTGAAGCATGCATTATTAAAAGGTTAAAGAAAATTAATTCTAGAGATACAAATATTTGATGATTCCACTTGCATTAGGTATTAAAATCTATTTTTTACACTTTTACCTCGGTCTTGTCTTCTGTTTTGAAATGCATTGCTTTGAAATGCTATTTAATATTCAGGTCTGAGTTATAAGCTTGCCTTTTTACCACATGTTGAGGAGGTGGTTACCCTTTTTTTCTCAAGGCCTCTGTAAGTAAAGGCTATTTCCTTTCCCATGGATAAAAAAATGAATGTGATCATCTCTCTAAAAAGAATCTTTTTACCATAGAAGACACAAGTGTATCTAAAACTGTAAGAAAAAATCTAGCCAGTAGAGACAAGAGAAAACAGAATAATTTTTAAATGATCAATGATGCTCCTACATCATTTACTTTTTCATCTTTTTCTAGCCATATAATATGGCATTAATTCCATTATTTTAAGTGATGTGAAGTTTAAATGAATACCATTTGATGATTACAGTTTATTGCATTGGCTGCTCTGTTTAAACTAAGTTGATTTTCTGTCCAGGCATTTCAACAGTGTATTTAATATCCATTACTTATACTGTATGATGAGCCGTTAAAGAACAAAGAGTATAGAGGAGGGCACAATGTAAGGCTGCATCTGTTGAGCTGGGGTGACACTGATCTTGGCAAGCCAACAAAAACCAGACAATGAGGCAGCATTGTTTTATCTTAGGGAAAATGCAGGAGGTTGGAAGTAGAACAGGGATATCACCATCTGCCATATGGAGATAGCTTAAACCAGAAAAAACAATGCTGTTTTCTAGCTTCTGGAGCTATTAGAAAAAAAGTGATTTAGCCACTGAATTGCTTGACAGTCCCCACTGAGCTTGGCTTTCAGTGACAAGATCTGAATGTTGGGCTGCTAAAGCAGTGGGTAATTCTCCAGCAGTGCACGAGAAGATTATGTGTTAATGGTACAAGATGATTTCCAAAAGAAAAAGAGGAAAAATATTTAAATTACCTTGAGAGCATAGTTTGTTTCTAAATCTGATAATTTTTAATTAGGTATTTCACTTAGCAGAAAACAAAGATTTCTTGTAGACAATCTGATTTAATGTTTTTCAGTAAAAAATACAGGAAATATGATCCCTTTAATCTATTCTTTGTTTCAGATAAAAAGTATTCTTTATTCTTCCACTACTTCATGCACTCCAGTTGACTCATATACAAAGTTAAAAGCTATTCAGCCTCATTTTTACAAGAAAAGAGAATTTATTAGCATGATAGTTTAAAAAACTGTTGACATTTATTTGTGATTTCCAAAATATTTCATACTTTGTGAATTTTTATATACAGTTGTGGGTTTTTTTTTTTAATCATCAAGTACTTCATTTTGATTTATCAAATTTCCTTTTTATATTAAAACAAAGTGATTGAAAATAGCTCATACTACCTCCCAGAAGAATCTTCTGAAAAATTATCTCATTGGGCTTTGCTTTGACCTTTTGTTGTTGTAAAACAATGTACATATAACATACTGAAGTCTGAGCATGGTGAAACAAAGCTTATGTACATAAAATGAATGTAATTTCTTGTTGCTTCTTTCTGAATCAGTAGTGTTTGCATTGGTATGGTAACAGTGGACTGAAGAATAGATGTTTCTAGTACTTCTCAGCTATGATTTTTTCCAGAAAAAAATATCAAGCAGCCCAAAAATTTCCTTTAAAAAATGGTGAACGCATCATTACAAAGACTGGAATGTCGTGTGGATAAAAGACACTCTTATTGATGCCTCAGTGTTGTGTGAGGGACTCTGTTGGGAACACCCATAAAAACAAAATGAAGAAATGTGTATGGGTGTGGATACTTCAGCATGTGCAATCTATATGTATATCCTGATGTTTTATTGATTCTTTGTTTCAGTTTCGGAAAGGTGAACTAAGGATGCAAAGTCTGACCTTTGACGATGCCGGCATGTACCAGTGCATAGCTGAAAACACACATGGAATTATTTATGCAAATGCTGAGCTGAAGATTGTGGGTCAGTGGGATTATTTGCTCTATTTATTATTTCACATTTGAGTAAGATAGCAGTCATATTTGTATTGTTTGGTAACAGATTTCTGTGAAGATAAAGGTAAGAACCCTCTCTGAATCTCAGTGAGGTGGGGTTTATTCAAGCCCCTACATGGGTTTGAGAAAACCTGTTACTAGTTTATGGGGAATGTTTATTTCTGTTTATTTCAGTTTATCTCTGATGTTTGCTCACTGCTCTTACCACTCAGAGGAACTGGTGGAGAAATCATATGAAGTGCCTAGAGTTGCTGTCTACCCTCTCAAGCTTACAAAACTCTTGAGAAGTGCTGGGGGTTTTATGTTACCCTATGCTCCCTCTACTGTGGGGCAAAATATTCTTATTTAGAAACCATGTTTTCAGTCACCAGGCCTTTGAAGTTATTCCTCTTCACTCCTCTTTGCTTCTAGCCTCAACTCATTACAACCAGCTGCAATTAGCTGTTAATTCATTGTGTTATCCTGAGTAGCATCCTCTTGCAAGTTTGCCTTTCAGATCCAGCTCAGGCTTAAAACAATTTCTGACGTTATCAGTGATGTCATCAGAGCAGGTGCACAGGCTGTATGCACAGGTGTATGCACAGGTGCACAGGCTGTATGACGTGGCTTTCACAGGCAATTTCTTTGCAGTAGTTTCCCTGGGTACTCTCCATCTCCAGTCTTTCCCAAGAGCTAAACAATTCTTGACTTCCCCAACCCATTGCACAGAAGTGCTTCATCTTTCAGTCTTTTCTTCCTTTACTATGTACTCAGTAGTAGCCTGGATTACCCTGAGACAAGCACTTTTTACATGCACATTTTCAAAATTCAGTGGTAAGAAGTGGATGTTCAGAGGTTTTCTCTTTATTGCTAGACTTAACTAACAACCCTATTCCCTCAAGCTGTGCATATGCTGGCTGGCATGATTAAAAATGATGGTATGCCAAAATGCAAATGATCAATAGCAGTTTTTCTTTGGTTACAAATAAAGAGAAAATTAGTAAGCAATGGTCTGACCTCACATGCATGAATGTGGTGCTTGCTACAGTCATGTCTCTTTACTCTTGTACATCTGAGTACACCTAAGGCCAGACAAATGGAAAACTACGAAGACAAAGAAGAAACCTTAGAGTTGCTAGAGGGCAGTTAAAACCACTGAAAAGTAACCCAACAATTATTTGAAAGTATGATCGAGTTGGGCTCTAGGAATCTAAATTTTATTAGAATGGATCAAAAAGCCTTTGAAAGGGAGAATCTTTCTATTGATTTCTGGGGACTTTGATCTTGTTAGATTAAACTTTGATGGAGGTTCAGAAATCATCAGATAAAAAACCTCTAGTGTAACACAGCACAGGACTATGTAATGATTTTTCCTGTTTCTTTTAGATCACCATCTATGTGTCATCACATCTCTGCACCACTGATATTTTCTTACTAGTCTGAATAACAGACATTTACATACAATTCAGTAGTTCCTTCCTTTACCTTCATGCTGAAAAAAAAAAAAAGTATTTGCAGAAAAATCACTAACACGAGTACTTGTGTTTATTTTGCTTTCAGCTTCACCTCCTACTTTTGAACTGAACCCTATGAAGAAGAAAATCCTAGCAGCTAAAGGGGGCCGTGTAATCATTGAATGCAAGCCTAAAGCTGCTCCTAAACCAAAATTCTCCTGGAGCAAAGGAACAGAGTTGCTTGTAAATGGGAGCCGGTTAGTATTGACTGCCAGTGGACACCGAATTTTAAAAATTGTTCCTTATGTTTATCTTGTTGATTAGTTTTCACTTTTGCAGATTTCAGGGGCAGTAGAATTTGTAATTTCAGGAAAATTATATGTCAAAATGTTGCTTGCATTGCTGAGCCAAATAGCTAACAGGGCATCCAACTTTAACCATTCTTTTTGATGCAGTTCACATTTCAGAACTGAATCAAAAAACTATAAGAAGTGTAAGAAAAGTATTTGAATTACTTCAAGTGGCTAAAAGTACATTCTCTTGCAACAATGTGAGGCATCTAATCTTGCCACAATCTATTAAAATACTTTTGACTGTAGCAGTGTTTATAAATGCGGTAGCTAGAGAAGAGCTTCCAAGAGATGTTTGGGATTTTATTTCATTTAACTACAATCCTTACTGAAAGACCTACTTTCTAAAATAAATAGCTAATTTCTCTTGTTGTATTTTTTGCACTCTCAATAGCATACGTATATGGGATGATGGGAGCCTGGAAATTATCAATATCACAAAGCTGGATGAAGGTCGCTACACCTGTTTTGCTGAAAATAACCGTGGAAAAGCTAACAGCACTGGTGTCCTAGAAATGACAGGTAAACCTCTGGATTCCATTACTTCCTTTTAATTGGAAACCCTTAACTAAAAATCACTCTTTTTTTCCAGCACTGCACTATTTTTGCAAGCCAGTTTATATCTTTTCTTTCTAATTTAATTGCTCATTAAACAATGAATTGATGCTTTTAAAGCATATTGCTTCGTAGAAACTGTGTGTACTTGCACCAGTTCTCTGACTGTATCTTCATTTTCATAGCTGATTTTTGTAAGAGCTTATTAAATCAGATTCATTAAACTGACATATTTTGATGCATTCTCTCAATTTCATAGCTTAGCACTAAGGTGCAGGATGGGAGCCATGATTCAGAGAAATGGGATTCTTAGTCACCTTCCTTCTTTTCTTTATTTTTTCTTTTGTTGGCGTAAACAAGTCTGAGAGAGAATTGCACATAAAGAAATATGCATTAAATTGGTGAGACAGAGCATATACTCATGATTCTTTGTTAAAATGTCTTCCTTTATAAGTATTAATATTTACTGATTTAATACTGATATGCTTAATTGCTTATTTTAAATCTTAAGTCAAATAAATAAATAACTGTGACAAGAGAGATGACATTCATGAACAGCTCTGTCTGTCAAGTATTACTGACAGTGGAAGAGTCATTTATCAAATACATTTTTTAATGTCTGTTCCAGAACTTATGCTGGATGTGACAGCTCACTGCCAAAATACTGTTGTGCTAATGTAAGAATTTATCTGAATAATCTGGTCATATGAAGGCATTTCTCTGGCTGATTTATACCAAGTTTATTGTACCAAATGGATTGTAAGACTTTCTTTTGATTAATGAGATTTGTTCAATGTTACCAGTTATTTTTTATATACTTCTGCGGTGTGATATGCCTTAATATTACCCTCAGGCATTTTGATTATTTTGAAAGGTTATGTAAATAAATTTCCAGCCCCTCAATAGTCATATCATACCTTCTAAAATCAGTAAGAACATTTACATAATCAGTCTCCACAGTGAAACACATAAGGCATAAGTTTATAAACCAGGTGTAAAGAATTTTAAAATTTTTGAGAATTCTGCTCTGATTATACTAAAAAAAGAAAAGACTAAGAGAACCTTCCTGCATCACAGCAGAAACAGCAGGGTCAGATGACATATTTCAGTTGTTTTCACATAGTGGACAATTAGGGAGGTTGACAAGCATTGCTTTGAAAATGGGTTTCCCAAGCACACTGTGTGGCCCATAAAACTTCACAGACTACATGACTAGAGGAAATTAAAAAGTTAAATCTGAATCTGACAGGTACTTTAAAATGTTTTTTTCCCGCATGGTGTATGTTGACTGCCTCGGGACCACTCTTTCTTCCACTTCTTAGACTGGTAGAGCACTTTAGGTAAATATTTAGAAAATGACTGGTGGCAGAACCAAATGCTGAATGTACAGACACAGTGCTAGAATGGAGCAGGTGGCCTAAACTTGTCTGTAGCTAAGACTTTAGAGATCAGGTGTTACCAGGTTGCCCAAATGCACTATAGGATAGCTCCATAGCCAGTAGTTGCGCCATTCCCATATGGCACAATTAAGCAGGTTTTAGGTTACTAGAAAAGAGTCCAGAGGAGGGCTTCTCTCCAAGGCAGATGGACAAGAAATGTTTGTTTTATTGAGGATTTTTTATTGTCCGTGCTTTTTGTCTTCTGATAATGTTTGAAGAAGAATTAATAGGTTTCAGTGATTCAGTCTCTTCCACAACAGTATTGCTAATTTGCTATGTGATTTTGATGCATATACCAAGTTCTCTAGCAAGTGTCATGAGATCTTTTCCTTTTTTTTGTTTGTTTCTGTAATAATAAGGGACATTTCCAGGGGATAGATAGCTTTCTTGTTTTTGTTGTATCATTTTCTTTTCCTTTCCACATGTAGCTATTTGCATAGTTTGCTATGCATCCATTATATTGTTTCTCAGTAGCTAAATTAAGATCTTGGTCCCTGCAATGCTCTACTGGATATCTGACTAAGCCTGACAACTGAGAAGAACTTTCCATGCATTAAAAATACAGGTTTTAAAGCAAAGGCATATTATAATTAAAACAAGAGATGCAACACAAATCACACAAGGTTAATAATGTCTTCTTTCCACCTGAGATGTACTCAATGAATAAAAATAGCTTTGAATAGTAATGTGATTCAGAGACTGAAAGAGCCATTTCCAAAGGACAGCCAAACAGAACTTCAGCATTTCAAATGTAAGAGGTTTCCTTTGTTCTCTCAGTTTGGTCCTTTGAAATGTAGCTGCATGAATAACATGTAAACTATGGTCTAAGGGAATGGTTTAATGTATAATCAAACAGTTATGGAGCTGAGGTTACATTTGGAAAAACATTTATTTACTGGAATTTTCTGTGTTTACTGTTAACTTCACAGAAGCTACAAAGATTACTTTAGCTCCATTGAATGTGGATGTCACCGTTGGAGAGAATGCCACCATGCAATGCATTGCATCCCATGATCCCACATTAGACCTGACATTTATTTGGTCTCTAAATGGCTTTGTAATAGATTTTGAGAAGGAGCACGAACATTATGAAAGGAATGTTATGGTAAGATACTACAGATCCTTATCTAATATGTGAAAGCTTAGTTTTCTTTATTGTGAATAGCTGTCTTTTCTGTTTTGCTTTTTCTGTTGTGTTGGTGTAGGCTAAGAACATAAAATAAAATTACAATTTAGAAGCCTTACAGGCCTGTAGAAACTTGCAGGTAGATAGATACCTCAAGTCAGAGACCTAAATTGACGTATTTTGGTGCCTCAGTTAAATGGCATGCTGATTAATAGTGAACACAACTGGTAAGAAGGTAGCCCAATCATAAACAGGCTTCAAATTTTCTCAAAAAATATATGCATATGCATTCACTTTTACTTACCCGTGTTATTCTCATCACCATTTCTGGAATTTGGCACGACACCCAGCCAGCTGGTGGGTAGGAGTCAAATAGTCTGTAAACACTGAGTAAGAAGAGTTTGTGTGAAGTCTAAACAAGTTAATACAAAGACACTCATTTTGGCTCAGAGAAAGAGGAATCATAGATCTGTGTTTGCATGTATCTGTTTGCATCTTTTAACAGTCTTCTATCAGGCTTATTGAAAATGAAGACTTTGAGTAGAAATCCCTCCTCATTGTGTCTAATCATGTGCTAATTTTACTGATATCCAACAACAAATGCAGAGTGGTTGCTCACGTGTGTATATATTTATGTTGCTGTTCTGGGTTTAAATGATTCAAAAACCTCAAATTTAGGTACTTTTTTGTGTGTGCTTCTAAGAGGAACTGTGGATGTGGACAGCAAAAGGTTGCCTTTAGTGGCAGTTTTAGGTTCAAAATAATGTACCATGCAGCCATGCCTCCTGGGGAGTCTTTCTCCTAGGCTGGCAATGTTATTTGATTTTCCTTGGAGCAAGAGATTCTTTTTCTCTCTTTTCCAATATCTGTTTATCAGTATATGAGAAAGCGTTTCAAGCATAGCTATTTTAGTCTAATTTGGAAAAAAACAGTCCTTTGAAGAGTCAGAGTTGCCTCAGTGAGCTGATTTGCTGAGTTGTAAATGTCTCTAAGAAGTCTCACTGCTCTCTTTCAGTGAGAACAAGTCCTTGTCCACCCGTAGAAGTACCCTAAGATCTGTTGAAACACAAAGACATAAACTTTTCTGCAATAAACCTCATGAAAGTCTACGTTCAAACTCAAGTTACTTGCAAGTTACTAAGCAATTTGCAGTGTATTTTGTGTTGAGTCAGGAAATATAAAACATGTAAATCTATCCTACAGTAGCAACATTCAAAACAATTCTTGCATGTGGCACTTTGTTGAAGTGCTCATTTTTTAACTCCAAATTAACTTAGCCCAACTCAGTCTTTACAGACCTTCTATAGTCTGTAGAGAGAGAGAGAGAGAAAGAGGTGGTTTTCTTCATATGGGCACTGACTTTTCTGCTGGAAGATTTAATTTTTCAAGAATTAATATAGATACTCAGTAGGATTAAAAAGTAGCTGAAGAGTTAGTGACTAATTCTTAATTCATTTAGGCAGTTAAATTTAAGTAGGTTAGAGTGAAACATCAATTAATTTATCTGTCAGTGTGTAACTCCATCTTCCCGAGGGATATTTCTTGGTTTGTTGAGTTCATTTGATACTTGGATCAATACTGAAATTATTGAAACAGGACCAGCTTCTTGGTTTGCATTCCTGACCCTTTTTTCTGGACTTTAAAATGCAGAGCAAGGGGAGATAATCTCTGCTGCTCTTCCACAGGCAGCTCAGTGTTCCTCATTGGGGACAGAGGGACAGTAGGATTTGAATTGCAATTTGTGTGTGTTCAGTGATTCAGCACGTAAAAAATAACAAATGCAGAATGTTTAACCAATTCAACAACTCCAATACAGAGGTTTATATAGAATGGAATTAAGAGGAATATGCACTTTCAATATTTGTGTTCCATCCATTTGTTATCCTGTGCTCTCATTAAGGGGTTTTCTCCATCCTATGCAAACAAAGGGATTTTCTAATCCCTCTCTCTTCCAAGTCTCTGGCAGTTCTGAGCTCCAGTCACTGGGTGGCAGGTTTGGTTTGCTGAGGCTTTCTCTGCTGCAAAGGTGTGAGCTGCTCAGCATTTGATATTGGCATCCAAGCTGTGGAATGCTGCCACCCAACCCCTTGCAAACATAAAAGAAAAAACTGTTCCATCATGCATGTTAAAATTACTGGATTTGTGATGCGTGTGCCCTGTGCTGTTGATGGAGAATCCTCATCTGTGTTTCCGAGAATGTCTCTCAATGTATGTGATAATGCAGATCAACAGCTGCAGGATTTCAGTTCTCAGAATAATGCTAATATTGTTGCCACAATGGAATGCTAATGGAATTCATGTAAATACATGCATAAGTTTTATTTCTTTAAATGGGAGCTTTAGTATCTCCATCATTTGCTGAAGGCAAAACAAATTTGCACTATATTAGTACTAAAACTCATTTATCAAAATAACATTTGTCAGTACTGCTTTAATTTCTTGTGGTGTTAGTATTTAAAAAACAAAAATATATATACTAATTGGTTAGCTCTCAAAGAGTCAAATGAAGTCTTCAGAACCTTATAATTAAATTAATTGCTTTTGACTTTATGTATGGTTGTTCCTCTGATTATTTGATTGAGGAACTAAACATTAACACTTCCTTTCAAGTCTTGTAGGGATACAGAACTTCAAGTAATCTGGAAAACTGTAATGTTCAGTCATTTTTTAGTTGTGGATCTGTTTTTGTAAGGTATGTTAGAAGACTGAAAAGCTTACTTTTAATAGATTTTTTAAAAAATATATTCCTTTACGTTTATTACAAAAAATTCTCTTTAACATGTGAAGGTGTGCAGCTTTTTTTTTTTTTATATGTACTTTTGGAGCCACACAGTCCATTTGTATAGATAATCAGGAAGAGGAACCCCATAATTTAACCAGTTCAAGTCAGAAAACTGTGCATACATTTAGGAAGAGGCTTAATATGTAGGCTGTAATAGACTTAGTCACATATAGGCTGCATACATTTTAAAATAGTTTCCATTCCATAATTATTCCTGTATTTGCTACGTTGTTTATTAGTTGTATTATAAAATACCAGTAAACTCTGACATTTTTCTCCCCATTTTATCTTGAATAAGTTAAATTCAATTGTCGAACAAGTGTTCAGGAGCTTGTCTGGCTTTCAAATTTCCTTTTATAAGATTTAAAAGAAGGAGGAAGGGATGATGGAAAAAGACATAAAGCCAGACAATGAGTTTTTACAGAGACAATTGACTTGTTGCTTGCTCACATTTTCTCATAATAGCAGTGAGATTACAGGAAGGAACTGTATTTGGTGCCTGAGATCCTTCCACACCTATCAAAATGCACAACTGTATCACCCTAAAATTTAGCATCTGCATCATTTAAAGTACCTTGCTGAAGTGCTTTGTAAGTTCTGTTCTTGAGGTACTATCCTTATTTTTACATCAGAGAGCTGTAAGGCTTCATGTTGTTCCGTGATGATAATTTATCAGTGGAGCCCCACTCGAGATACTGAGTTCCCCTCTCCTCTACAACAAGATAAAGCCAAGAAAAAACAGAATGCCAAAAATGTTAGGTGCAAAATTGGAGTGATCAAGACTATTTATAAGAGAAGCTTGTAGGTCATTGCATAATTTAAAAAAAAAATAAAAAATATTTTTTCTTAATTTGAAAATTTTGGAATTCTTGGGGGTTTTTTGTTTGGGTTTTTTGAGGGTTCTTTTTGATTTTTTGTTGTTGTTTTGATTTTTGGTTTTGTTTGTGTGTGAGGCAAAGATTTTTGGTTTCTTTGTTTGTATTGTTTTGAAATTTACATCTTGTATTTCAAAAATGTTGAGGTGTAGAAAGCAGTCATTCCATTCCTACTGTAAAAGGAGAAGAATGAAAGATGCATGACCCCAAACCCTCTGCTCACTTCTCAGTGAATAAGTTAATGAATAGTTTGAAGCATCTGATGCATTAGGAGAGCCCAAAGGTGCTGGGATTTTTTAACCTCCAGAAGAGAAAGGTCAGGGGGATCTTGTCAAGAGGTATAAACACCTGGTGAGAGGGAACTAAAGAAGCTGGAGCCAGATTTTTCTTATTAGCACCCAGTAAGTGGCCAAGATATGATGGGCAGCAACTGAAAAACAGGAAATTCTAATTAAACATAAGGAAAACTTTTTCATTGTGAAGGTGGTCAGACGTTAAAATAGGTTGCCTAGAGAAGCCATGGATTCTCCCTGCAAAAAGTTATTCAAAATATTTGGACAAAAGAAGGCCCTGAGCAACCTCTTCCAGTTGATCCTGCTTTGAGCAAGGAGATTGGACAAGACACAGCCTGAGATCCTTCTGATTTCTGGTTTGTTGTGTGATTTTTTATATATACTTATGTAAAAAAAAAAAAATGTATAAAAGGCAGTATTGAGCGTTGAAAGAAGATGGTGATAGCATTGAGCTCAAGACAATACATTTAAATTCTGGAGCACAGTTATTTCTCTAACGTGATATCAGCACTTTTCACCACAAAGAGAAGCTCCAGTGTTTGAAATGAGTTTGAAAGGAGTTAAGGTATTGGACCAAAGCTTGGTACTGGCAAGAATGAGGTAATTTTAGAAACGATACCATGGGATTTTATGCTTTGTTCTTTCTAATTTTCATCAAAATAAGAATCTTTGCACCGAGAGTTGGCAAATCATATTGTATTAACATTTAGGAATTATTTACTTTTCCAGCAGCCCTAATGATGGAATCTTTTTACAAAATTTGGTAGGGATGCTTTCCCCAGGAGTTCACAGGCCAAAAAAAAGTGGATAACATCCCACCCAGCTAAAAAGCTCTCAGAAAATAAGGAGCATTGTTCATTATGGTGCTTATACACCTCAATGTCATGACTGCTATGGAGCAGGAATTGAGACCTGCTGAGCTCACGTATTCCTGGGATGGCCACCTTTGTGTTATGTCCCTGAAAATGTGAACACTGCTCAGGCTCTATTTAGCTTTGAAGTCACTTCTGAATCCAGGTTTTCTGTGCATAATTAGCTCTGGTGTCTCTGCAACCATCATACAGTTAATTTACAATACTGTAGACTGTATTAGACTGTATTGCCAACAGCTTTTGGGTTTTTTTTCCTTATGCAAATATAATTTATCTTACTTTATAACTCACAGAAAGCTTTGCAGTCTCATAGGACCACACTCATAAAATTCTAGAGGTGGGTGGCCAGACAATAACTTTAGGTTAAAGTATAATGCATGTGGAAGGGCCTGTTTCTTCACTTTATCTCCTAAAGGTGGAATGGATACCAAGATCCATACTACACATGTCTACAGTAAGTGAAATGAATTCTATGTTGGAGACAGTGCTTGCCAAAAAAAAGTTTTCCAAAAGTGGTTGATGGTTTTGCAAACTGCAGTGAAAAAGTTGGGCTGTAAAAATCCTATTAGAGGAGTATAGCTTAGTACCTACTTGTTTTTTTCTAAATTACTATAATTTGCAGTCCCTTGGCTGGACATGGCAGACAAAGATGTGCATGCTCATAATTTGACAAATTCCTGAGCAGACACTTAGGTTTTGTGTCTAAGTCTCTCCCTGCACATTCCACAGTTTTCTACAGCAGAAAAAATACCAGGATTTTAACTGTAATTTTTCCTCACTGCTTTCCCTGGTAATCTTTCTTGTAGACTGTGGAGTCTGGCTACAGCTATAGGACAGGAAGTGAATGGAAAGTTCAGGAGGAGAAAAGAAGAACTGGAGAAAAAAATTTAGATAGGAAAATTCAGATATGCACTGACATGGAAGAAGACTCTATATGGCTTGAGAAGAAGAGTTTGTGTCTGTATTGGAAGAAAACCTGGGTGACAGCTGTAGGGAACTCATTCAGTGCAGTTTGTTGAGGGGTCAGGTGATGGCTCATGAGGCACAGACACCCAAATCAACTGGGCTACTGTAGGTTTTTTTCTAGAGAAGTGTCCCAGGACTCTCCGCAGGCACTGTTTTCAATACATTGCTTTCAGTGCCTTGGTATATTAGGGAGACACTTCAGGCCTGAGTGAGTTGGAATTCACATATTTTGTCTAGCTTTGGGATAAAATTCAGTGGCAAGGGCCTAATAGTAAAGTAGTGAGCTTGGAATGAGATGGATGGAGTCAGTGGTTAAGTGGAAGGAGGGGAAGGAAAGCAGAAGACATAGAGCTGAGGGTGAAACCAATGAGCAATTAACTCCGAAGCCTTTGAGGAAACCTATTATTAATCCACTGTGCTATTTCCAGCATGAAGAAATGTAGTCTATTTAAAGGATCAAGACATGCCAATTTCTGTAGTGGAATTAAAAAAAAAAATACCCTGCAAAATCAGTTGGCTGTAACCTTGTGTGCTTTTGAGATTTCACAAAATATCAAAATCTGTGTACCAGCACTAGTGAGGTAGCAGGAGCTGTGAAAGCCAGGTGTGGTCACTACTCAGAGGACTGTAGTTTGCAGTGTATTGTGAAATTTTGATATCAGCCATGTAGTTGTGAGCCATGAATACATACGAACAAGTACCTAAAGTTTTTCTGCTGTTGGAAATGAAATAACAAGGCATATTACCACAGGGATGCTAGTACAAAACATAGTTTCCTCAGTCATCCTCAACACTATGCTGAATGTGGAAGAATAATATATTTGTTGGAAATATTTCCCAGTCCACATTTCAAGGGTAGAATTAGCACTGTACTTCCTTTACATATAAATATAGTTCAGTGAAGGAAAAGATTCTTCAGTGGGAATGACTCTTTGTCATTATCCTGCTGGTTTATTTTATTTACCCTTAACTTCTATGCCAGCTATGGTTTACTGAAAAAAAAGTGAGGTAAGATCTCCTGTGGATAGGTTTGAGATAATAGAACTACACTGTAGTCCCCATCTCATCTCTGATCTCAATATCAGGAAGACAGGTGTGATCACATTTACATGAACAGTCATCAACAGCTGTTGGTTTCTCTGTTCTTCTTGTATACACTACAAAGCAGATCCTCTCCTGGCAGGAATAGAGTAATTCACATGAAGTTAATATTTTTAGGTACAGTAATAGAAAAAGATGCTTTAAATTGTTGTCAGGTTTTGGAAAAGCTCATCTCGTCACCACATCTCATCTCTTCCACATTTCTGATTATCAATTCTGCTTTCTTAGCTCCACTGGGTATTAAATACCTCTGAAGCTCAGGTTTCTAATTTTCAAACCTGAATTTAAAAAATTAAAAAATAAGTAAAAAAAAAAGACTGACTCTGCTTACCAGGTTCTTCTATTTCTGCTAAGTGAGGTTTATTATTACAAAGGGCTTGTAAGCTTCATACTAACATTAATTTTCTTGTCTCTGATGGTCCAAGAGAAGTGGATGCTGCTTTCAGTCAAAATTCCTCCAAATTATTTTTGATTGCACAGGAGCATTTTCTGCTGGCTCCTAGCAATTAGGTGCCCTGGCAAAAGTGACAGTCAAAAGAGAACAGTGAATCTTTGAGATGGGTCATACAATGCTATTTTTGACATCACTATTAAAGCATAAATATAGGGCTGATATGATCAAAGTCTTTTGCTTGAAATGTGGTAAATAACTGAGTGGTGAACCACAGTTACCCTTGGAACATCCCTGAGTGCTGCTATCACAATTTCCAGTCTGTGATTCATTTTTTTTTTCTGAGTTAAGGAAGGCATTTTTGAATGCAGCCAAGCCGAGGTTTTTGAATAAAAACATACAGTGCATTCATATCTAATTTGTGGACAGAATCTGCTGATGCCCATGCTCTTTATGTGCTTTGTAAGCTCTTCTTTTGCCACCAAGAACGTAGGCTGCTTCTGAGGTATGGAAAGCTTCTTCACCAATTGCATAAAACCTTGGTCCAGGAGAGCTTCTGAGTCAACAAGATCATACTGTATCTCTGTGTTGTTGATTTTTACATTATGCTTCATTTTCCCCTCTGTTTTTCATCAGTTAGCTTTGAAGATCAAGTTACCATAAAAAAAATTAATCTTAGAGCAAATATATGGGTATAGCATTAATAACTGTAATAAAGTATTTTAATTAAGGTGCTTACTTAGGAATTAGTAAGTGCTAAGATTATTACAAACTTGTAATAATTTATTATTGAAGCAATAATATTATGGGAATTACAATTTTAGGCAGTTTTCCTAAACCTTATTGGATTGGACAACCTTTGCCTATGTTTATTTTCAGCTCAAAGTGCAAGCAGTGATCAGAGCTCCACAGGCAGTATGGTTCTTCCTGAGATGACATTTAGTGTTAATGAACTAAAGATTTATACACAGCACTAAAATAGAGAGTGGTGTATCTCTTTTATTAAAACAAAAAACAAAACAAAGCAAAACAACAAGAACAAAGTAAGGAAACCCCAGCAAGTGAAAAATCCAGGAGTCTGAAATTCTGTAGAGACTGCTGTAATTTTTGGAGGGCAGGCAGAGGAGCAGGTAGCCATCCTTTCTGCTCCCACAGAAGTACTGATACTCCCACTGCTTTTTCTTCCTGAAAGCTGTAGACAGCATTGCTTAGCCCACTGTGGCTCACATGGGGTTAGTCAGGCAGCCAGTGCTCATTTTTGCAGTATTCCTCCCAGCTTTTCAGAGGATGCTGTCTTTGAAGGCAGCCCCACTGAAGTGCTCATGAATAAACTGGGGGCAGGGGGGAACATGTACAATAATGCCACTGTCCCAGACTCATCTCATGCCTGTATCCTAAATGCAATAAAATAAAATTAAAAACCCTGTCATATTTGTCTAGAGTGAAAGGTGTATATATATAAATATATCCAGAGTGAATATATATATGTGTCAAGATGGACATAGTTAATTAATAACTGAAAGAGAAAGGATCAGAAATACATCAAGAAAAAGGGATTGTCCAGTTATCCAGCTAATCTGTTTGAACATTGCTAATAGCATTTGTGTTGCCAAGAATTTAAAAAAGAAACCCACATTTCTTTCTGACCCTACCTAGCAATCATCTGAAGTGTTGGTAGCCAGAATCAAGCAGTTACTTTCATGTGTGCTTGATTCTTCTTTTAACCAATCAATGTTTACTTCAGTAATTTCTTAAAGATGTGAATTCTTATGTTGGATTTAAAAAATACTGTTAACAGACTTCAGTTTCTACTGAAATTTTATGCCAGCCAATTTTGAAGCTGGCATCCAAAATCCTCACTGGAGTTTGGAAAGGAAAAGGATAGTTTTATCTGGCTATTTTAATCTCCCCTAAATATAGATTCTCAACTGGCATTCTAGATTCAGACCATTTGGAAAAGATTTAACCTTGTATTTTCCTCCTCCTTTACATTTAGGAATATAAACTGGATGACATAACTTTATTTCGTTTCTTCAGAATGTCTAAATGCAGAGACACTAATGACAGCCCATAATAATTGAGCTTGTGTTGAAAGCATTTGCTGTTCCCTAGAACTTTCCATAATGATGACACTAGTTCTTATGCCTAAATATTTTGCATTTTCTGTATTACAAACAATTTTGCATCTGAATCCCTTTTGCTCCTGCCTGTGAAGGTTTCAGGATTGCAGTGAGTTGTCTCAGTGTTTGTTGTTTTTTTTAAAAAAATTACAGTTGTGAACAATCTGGACTGAATTAGGGAGTCTGAATGTTACCTCTTTTACTATAGTGTGGAATAAAACCATCTGTTAATATTTTATAACATTTCAGCTTCCATGAAAGATATCAGATATATTTTGGAGATAATGTTGTGGGTTTTTCTGAAATACCTTTAAGACTAATACATGTATAACCCTATGATTTAATGTAGGTATCCTTTTCTAGAATAAAACCACAGGAAAGATAAGCAAAATATTTCAAGTGTGTTATTTTTAAATATTTGTATGAGCATCAACATAAAATGTGCTTTTCATTATGAATAGCTGTGGTGTATAGCAGTCTGTTCTACTCCTTGGTTTACAGGGGCACATGTGGTTACTCAGTGGGTTCACAGAAGTGTCATAGGGCAAAAATACTTTGCTCAGTTTGCCTATTTGTAGAACCACAGGTAGCAGCAGACGGTGGACCTTACAGGCTTGTGAAAATATAACTAACTATTTTCCCAGTAGTCCAGCATTGGTGAAGAGTGTTGAGGATGGATTAGGGTCTGTAATGATGATGATGAGGGTATTAGCCTTGTTGAACTGTAAATTGCTTCCCTGGGTACAGTTACTGTCATTGTCCTGTCCATTGCCAACACCCCTGTGCAGAGCAGGGTCTGTCCTTTCCTCTAAGCAGCTGTGAAAAGTGTTGAGCATTGAACGTGATTATTGCTCTGCAATCCCTGCATTTTGGTGCACCTTTATTTAATCTTTGAAAAAGGCTCTGTGATAAGTGTTCATACTGCTTTAGGCTTGTAAGGGAAGAGCAAAAGAGTATCCTACTCTCTTAGAAGGACTCCATGATGTTTTAGTGTACACACATGCATAAAAAAGCAAGTGAAAGTAAAGGAAAAATAATCTGTTTATGAAAAAATTCTTGACCACATCTAATGTTTAGATTAAGGCTTCAAATAGTAAAAGGGTGAAAAAAATACTTACTTTTTTAAGACATCTGGGTTTTTTTAAGTGCAGTAAACAGTAGCAGCTCCTCAGGAAACAAGTCACTTAAACAACTGTCATATAAATCAGATGTATCTTTGAGGTGATCCATGCTTGAAGAAAACACATTTTTTTGGAAACAGCAACCACTGTATATCAGTTGGGAGAGATGTGGAGATGGGTATCACCTAACTGTGCAGGGGTGTTTGCCAGCTTCATCGAGTGCTGTTTTTGTTACAGATTAAATCCAACGGGGAGCTGCTCATCAAGAACGTCCAGCTACGTCATGCGGGCAGGTACACCTGCACTGCTCAGACCATCGTGGACAACTCCTCTGCTTCAGCTGACCTCGTTGTCAGAGGTAAGGTTCTCCAGGTACACCAGAAATGTGGTTGGGTTTCACCTAGTTAAGCAGAGGGTTTCAGGTTGTTTAGATTATTTTCTTTCTCAGCAAGAAATGAGAAAATGAGAAGTGCATAAGCGTGTAAAGTCAGGGCGCTGATTCTATTCCAGACATTTAAATGTCTGACTGAATGTGGTTTTTTTCCCTGAAAATCAATGAAGATTGTTTTATTATGGGTATTTTCCTTATGTGGGAGTCATTTTTAGATGCTTTAATTAAGGCTTCATTATTAAAAATAGATTTTAGGTACCATTTCAATAAATCTACTGTATAAAAGTAGATTTCTCTTTTTTCTCTGGAAGCTCTATGGATTATATTATTGTGTACAGTGCTAGACTTACAATATTAGATCTAAGTTACTGTATAGAGTACTAGACCTACTCGATCTAGTTTTCATATTACAGACATCAGGACATTTTGGCATTTAGGTTGTCACTTGATTGTTAACTGATTCCTGTCTATTAATTCACAGAATTGCAGAATTTCAGGGGTTAAAAGGGACCTCTGAAGATTACTGAGTCCAACCCTCCTGCCAGAGCAGGACAAAAGCTAGAGCAGGTGATCCAGAAATGTATCCAGATGGGTCTTGAAAGTCTTCAAAGAAGGAGACTCCAAAACCTCTCTGGGGAGCCTGTTGCAAGGCTCTGTAACCCTTTAAAGAAATTCTTCCTCATATTGAGGTGGAACTTTAGGTGGAGCTAATTGTTACTGAGGTCTTAAAACACTGAGCTTGCTTCTATGGCAGGTGTCCTACAAGATCTGTTACAATGCACAGCTTCAAAAATGTGAGTAAAATCATGTCCTTTGGGCGTTTTACTCTGTGTTATGCCTCCAGGTCATTATGAAGTATTAATGGTCTGTAATGCTGACAGTATAAAGGAGATGTAACTTATACTTGGGGCTGCTTTGCTGTCATGTTTTGCCCCATATTCCAGTTACACTATAGAGGTCTACAGCACCTGCAGTGTAGCTTTTACCCTCATTCTGCATTTCTGTCACCCAAGAATGTTGTGGACTTGAATCTTTCTGTATTTAATTTTTTTCTGGAGATTAACAGCCAGTGAAATGTCATAATTTTTTTGTGAAATGTCAAAGCATATGTGGTAAGTGGTGAAACTGCAGAATACATCTGCAAAGATGAGAAGGGTCTGTTCTGGTGCCTTAGTATTGTGTAAGAAATCCCTTTTAAAAGTAAAAGGAGAGACATGGTGCCTTATTGAGCTTCTGATTATCCTTCCAACCCAGTAGTTATGATTAGAATAATTTCTCTGAGGTTATGTTGTGAAAGAAAACAGCATTCATTTTTTTCTTGACATTTTGGTTTTAGTAAGATCAACACAGTTCTGCTTATTGCTGAGTAATTCTCATTACCATTTAGTGGAAGACTATCTTATAGGGACAAGGTTAAATATCTGATGAAATATGACAAAGGTGACACTACAGTTTCACTGCATTAGTAGAAGGGGCAACAGCAAAGTATGAAGACAAAGAACTAGTTTCAGAGCTTAAAGCATAGCCACCCTTCATGCAGGCACAGGGAGATATTTTGTCTGTGCATGAAAAAATAAAAATAAATTAACAGCTCATATGGATTGTCCAATGTGTATGAAAGTTGCTGTTATATCCAGACTTGCTAGTGATATTAGAACATGGAAAAATTTTAGCCCCCTGAGTGTACCACCAGTCCTTAATGGTCCTGCCCAGCCTCACCCAGGGCACCCATCCATGCAACTGCCCAGGAGCCCCATTTATCTCTGGACCTTCATCCCTGACTGGAGCTAAGTTACAGACATACCTTCTTCCAGCTCTGTATCCAGCCCTGCCTCATGGTTGGGCTTCAGACCCATGCTATAGGTGTCTTGTCTCCTGGATGGGCTGCTTGGATATATGCAATAGTTTGTCACCTGGATGCACCTGAGTCATCACTGTGGTACCCAGGACTGCAATATCAGCACCTGGCTCTGCCTGTTGTATCCAGACCCTGTGTATTCTGCCTCATTGAAGGAACTGCCAAATCTGAGGTTACTTGTGGGTCCTGGCTTATCTTTCCAGCAGCTGCCCCTTCATGGTTTCTGATGTGACATTTTTGGAAAGTTCAGCAGTAAGTGAGAAGCTGTAAGAGAAGAATGAAGGAAAGAAAGATCTTGGGACTGAGAAACCTGGATAGGTTCCACCTTGAGGGCATCTGAAGTGAACAGTTTTGCAGGAGAATGGGTCTCTCAGGATTTACCTACCCATCCTTAGATCCAGGCTATCATGGTACCAGAATGGAGAGTTGACCAACAAACCCCATCTTAAAAATCAGTCCTTAGCCTTAACTTGTACTCTGGGCATCCTCTGTGAAGAGTAAGAGGCTGTCTCCACATGCAGTAACAGATTTAGTCCTTACCTTGAAAGGGATGTCTGAGGACAGCTAATTAGTAGCTTAGTTTTCAATACCAAGATTTGAATTTTAATAAAGCTGGCTAGGAGTGATCCAGTAGTCAGCTGATGTACATTTTTCCAAGGCTACTAAATGGGAACTACTTTTGTATCTTAAGAGAAGAAACAACCAGGGATTTTATTGTTAAAGTCATAGGCCACAAGCCAACTGATTGTGGAGAGTGGTTACACTTATTATTTTTTAAGAAAAGACATTTGTTTATATTTTTTTAAGGAACCAGCCTAAATTTGAACACTCTTGGAGCTGGAATTTCAATTGCTTGCTAATTAAAACATAAATTCATAGAAACTGAGGAACAGCAGTATATCATAGTATTTTGGTTTGATTTGGTTAAATTCATTAGATTCCTTTTGCACAGATTTATGGAGAAAATAGAGCCAGAGAGACATATTTGTCACACTTTGTGTTTAGATTTGATGTAGAAATCTCATTCCATTCTTTTTGTTGAGTTGTTTTTGTTTTGCTTTTCTGTGGTTTCTCTGTAAGTACTGCAGAGAAACACATCCTGTTATTTTATCTTGGTTTTTAATATGCCTTGGGAGTTGTTCAATCAGATGGCTGGATAATTAGCTGAATCACTTTGGCATGTTATTATCTCTGAATGTAGAGTCAGAAAATACTTCTCAATAGGAAAAGTCCTATTGCTTTGTCTCTGTTTTTTACACAACATTTAATATATATCATGTAGCTGTGTATCATGGAAAACAGAAGCATGATAAAACCAGAATAGACAATATGAAAAGAATGATCTGAAAATATCTGTAAGCCAAATTTTAAGTAGGTACTGAGCTCTCGGTTACAGAATTACTGTAAGTTTCATGGGTTTTAGCACACCTTACTGAACATTCAGTGCCTTTTGCAGATGAAGATTCCTACACTTTTATATCTATGTGCCTGCATCACTCTCTTCTTAGCTTTTTTAGTCTATGAAAAAATGACCTGTGCCTCTTGATCTGCACATTTTAGCCTCTCTTCTGGGGACCAGGTCACATCAGTGCATCGGTATAAAAATTACGCTCACAAAGTAAAGGTGCAGGAGTTGAAGCAATCTGAAATTTTTTTTAATTAAAAAAATGCATTAAGAAAAATGCAAGCACTCACTTCAGCATTTTTTGTCTGTTACTTTTCAGTAACATACCAGGTGGAGTTTGATGAAGAATTGTAATACCATTTATTAGGTTTACTGATATGCTTGGAAAAAAACAGGCAAATTTTTGGAACAGAGGTCTGTCTCTTCAGTGCAGTTAACAAACTTAAAGCCAAATATGGGTTGGGAATAATTGCTGGTATTTTAACATAGCTATATTAAGTAGTAGGTTTGAGCAGAAATAGTATTTAAGACTTGAAAAACAAGAGATGAGACCATGATCTAGTTCAGGACAAGCAACTTCTACGTGCAATGAGTTAGTTGTGTGTTGGGATCATAGTAATATGGCATCAAGCCAACATCTCTTTAGTTCATGACTTTTTGTAATCACTAGAGCTACAAATTTTGAAATTAATTTTTGCAAGTATCTATCTTTTGAACAAACTCAGAAACTCTTCAAGAAGTTATTTTATAGGTTGCCTTGATGCTGAAGACTGAAAGGGCAGATGTGAAATGGCTGTTATCTGAAAAATGTTTTCCCTTTGACAGCCTAGTGCTGTCAGCTCAGTTCCTTGGTGTTGGTCTTCGTGGGGTTATTCTGGTGCACAGAACTGGTTTGATTTCACCCATGGAATCATAGAATCGACTGGGTTGGAAGGGACCTCAAAGATCATCAAGTCCAACCCTTGGAGTTCACAAGGCTGTTGTTAGTTCAGTGGACGTAGTGGATTCCACATTTTGGTATGGAATTTTGAATTCTTGTTGTGGGAGGGCTTTTGTTGAACTGTAGAGAAACATTGCTTAGTTCTGCTTTCATTCAAGTTATATCAGTAAGTACAGGTAGGAAGTTTGAAACTGATGGTAAATTCACTACATTGGCATAAAATAAAGGACAAGGAATTTGTGAACTTTCATTTCCAGAATATTTAATTTTTTATTTCAACTTTTTTTCTCAGGTCCTCCAGGCCCTCCTGGTGGTATAAGAATAGAAGACATTAGAGACACTTCTGTAGCACTTACCTGGAGTCGTGGAACAGACAATCATAGCCCTATTTCTAAATACACTATCCAGACAAAAACGTTTCTATCTGAAGAGTGGAAAGATGCCAAAACAGGTAAGAGCAATACCAGAAGTTAGAAAGCTTGCTATTCAGAAAATAGGCACAATAAAAAGAAACCAGAGATGCTGTGAATGTCTCCTATGGGGCTTGGGAGCAGGTAGTGTCACTGGGTTGTCTGCAGGTTTGTTCCCAGCACTTGGAGAGCCTGAACTGAACATCAAGAAATAGGGAAAACAACAGGCCAGGGTTTTTACCTGGTTATTACCTCTTTCCTCATTGCTGGAAATATTCCACATCTCCTACTAGAATCGTAAAAAAAAATATTTTCAGGTTAATTTGGATGGCAGATAGATGTCTTCATTTTTGTATTTTTTATGCAGAAAGTTGGTTAGCTTTGTCTGTTTGAGGTCCAGTTGTGTTAAAACTGGCACTGCTAGGGAAAAATAGCTAAGATTGTCCTTCTAGCCACTGGATGTCATCATTGTGCCACATAATTGGAGTCAGCTACACGAACACAGAGCATGCTAATGTATATTTCTTTGCAAGATTTAACATAAATGCATAAATCATGAACCTATTTTTAAACCACTAGTATCTTTCAATGCCTTATGGCATTACCACAACCTATACAGAATTGTCCTATCAATATAATTAATCACACCACCATAATAAATTATAACTCAAGTAAAATTATGGTATCACATATTCAGCATTTCTAAATACTAAGTATATTAATAGTTTCAGCTATTGGCTTTCATTTAAGTTGTCCTTTTCAAGCAATGGACATGTATGAAAAATAGACTGACATATTGACCTGAAAATCTGTTATATTTTTAGAGTATGATGTTGAAAATACAAGCCCTACTGCCTTACATCATCTTATCCTCTTGAATATGTAGTATATGTATCTCTACTGTATGTATTACCTCCCACAGCCTCTCATATGATTTATGTTCAAGTAGCATGGGAAATAAAACTAGGTTTCCCAGTCCTTTCCTATCTCTTATATGCTGTTTAGTATTTTCCATATAACAGTTTTATTTAAACTTTAAAAAAAATTAATGAATAAATTAGAGCTGTTCAAATAACTGATGACTTTCTTCAGTAACAATATACACAAGAAAGAAGAGCCTTTTAGACTAACCAGTCTCTGCTTTTTTTCAGGATTAATTATGTTTTATTTCCTTTTTTCTTCTTTTAAATTAAAAAAAATAATTTGTAACAAATGAGACCATAGAAATACACAGGGGTAATTTATGAACAAGAGGTGACAGTTCTCATACTGCTTCCTTTTGTGCTTTGTGTTACTGGAACTAGAAACATGGATGTGAGAGATACAAACGTTGGATTGAGATCTTTGATCTGTCTGGTTCAGAGCAGCCACTTGAACACATCTGTCTCACTTCTGAGGAAGATTCCCTGTTGGCAGTGCTATAGGTGTGATAGGATGCACATCTTAATTTCTGCTTCACAGAATTAATGAGATAGTCATTGAGAAATGCAGTCAGACTTTGAGTCTGATCCTATAGCATGCTGAGTGAGATTTATATCTTAAACAGGGCAGGGAGGAACCTAGATTGCTGAATTCCTCTTTTAAGAAGGGACAGTAGGAAAGAAAAATTATTAATTTCTGAAAAGCTGAAATTCTCTATTCTGGTGTTTTCAAAATCATTGCTTTTACATTTGAGCCATGCTTGAGTAGATGATTCCCTAAAAAAAAAAAAAAAAAAAAAAGGTAAAATCACCATAGTAACCATCACTGCCACCACTGCAAGCTTTTACTCACTTTCTAGGCTCCTCCCCTTTTGGCTCAGTGTTCACTTTCGTATGAAAGAACCATGAGGAACAGTCCAAATTGATCTCTCATCAGTGTTTAGGCTATCATTTAATCCTGTTGCTTTTCAATGTGTGGAACAAAAAATATATACTTTGGCATTGCACTCTGTAAATATTGTTATTATTGCTACTATCAATATTCCCAAATCATTCATCTCAAGTTGCATAATATCAATTGTGTTTTATGAAAGAAGCATATTCTACTTCACAGCATGAAAGATGTATGAATGGATTATGTAAGAAGTTGTTTACCTTTATGTTGATCTTTCCAGTTACAGGGATAAGACTCTCATTGTGTTGAGTATTCATAATTATTCTGAGAATTTGTGGCACAGGAAGATTAAACGAAGAGCTTGAAAGTAGCACAGGAAAAAGAATGTCAAATTTGTATCATGGCTTGGATGCCATAGGGGGTTTGCAATGGCTCTAGAGAAGTAATTTGAGTAAGGATGAGAGAATGTAGTGGGGAGGAGGGAAGAAAATGGAAAGTGTTCTTTCTCCTTCAGGACCTCATTTTGTAATGAAAAAATTAATGAACATTAGGTAGAGGAAAATTCTGTCACCATCTAGTGCTTATGCTGGTATGCCTGTTTGGGTTTTTTTTGTTTTTTTGGTTTTTTTTTTTTTGCATTGATATTTTAATTTTAAATCAGCTATTTTCCCAGTGCAGAATTTCCCATTTATCATCTCCCTGTGAACCAGACTCTACATTTGAAAAAAAACTCTTAACCCCTGCAAGAAATACAGTTTCTCTGTCTTCCTATAACTGCAGACAGCTATAGAAACAAGCCCTTTTCTATGTGAGTTATGCATTTTATTTATGGTAAAGAAGCTCATCTTCATGACAGTAATAAGTCTTCTCACAGGTATTATAAGAACACCATTATGGGATCAGACAGCAAGTTGTAGCATGCTCACTACTAAGGCACACCAAAATATGACCACATTTTATAAACCACTCTTTATCAACTGATCAAACCCTACATTTGCACATCTAGCCTTTGTCTGTATAATGAATTTCTATTTTATTGGGTTTTCATTCCAGATTTTTCAATGAATTTATCCGTAGGTAAAGCGAAATTCTACAACTCCAATATGTAATTAGTAAGGATACCTCATAACATAAGTACACATACTTCTTTTGCTAGTTCACACCCAGCTAAAACTCACAAGTCTGTAACGGTTTATCCAAGATTGTGTCATAGTTTCCAAATTTCCAGTCCCTGCCATGAGTACTCCTTGTAAGATGTGGTATTCCCAACATAAAACATTAAGTTTCCTTCACTTGGCTATGTGTGGTTGCAGAATAGTGGTAGTTTTGCCAAAATGAACCATTTCTTGCTGACCTTATTGTAAAAATGCTGTTTTCTAAAGCAATTTCTTATCTTTTTTTAGAACCATCGGATATTGAAGGAAATATGGAATCTGCTACTGTGATTGATTTAATCCCATGGATGGAATATGAGTTCCGAATAATAGCAACAAACACTTTGGGGACAGGAGAACCTAGCATGCCATCACAGAGAATCAGAACTGAAGGAGCTCGTATGTAAACAACAAATGTCAAATTTTTTAATGTGGTTCAAATTTTCACATTTTTAATAATCAATTTTGTGATTTTGTTTTTTAAATGGAAAAAAAAAACCCAAGAAAAAAGCACTTTAGAGAACAGGTTTCCAGACACACAACAGAGTATATTTTAGTAAGCAAATAGCAGACTGTCCAGATGTGATAGCATCCAAGCAGAGAGGAAAAAAACCTAATGATACAAACAACAAATTTGCTTTCATTGCTGGAACAGAATCATCCTGTATGTCTCAGGGATTGCTCACCACATCTGTCAGTGAGTTCCTGTGTGTATGAGAGCACGTATATGCTTGGGACCACAGTACAGGTCTTAGGGAAAAACATTTCATATGTTTAACAAGGAAAATGTTCGTTTGGTCTTTGGTTTGTGTTCTAACTAAGGAATATATGTCAGGTTATGTGTTACACTGGATAATGCCATTTTTCTGTGATTGAAGGTTTGGTCTTTTGTCTTCTTATTTCACGTCCAAGATGTGACATTATCTGACACAACATACACCCTTATCAGGCTGATTGCTCAGTGTTCAAATTTCAGAGCATCCTTAAGGATATCCTTTAGGCTCAGGCGAATCCTTTTTAAAATGAATTCTCCAAAATGAATTCTCCAAAATGAGGAATTAGATGTTATTATTCAAGATAATACACCCTGCTTTGACTGGACAAAGGAGATAACAGCAATGCTCTAGGAAGTAATGTATCACTGCAGAAAGACTGTATCCAACAAAGCCTCAGTACTATCCTCCTTACACACATATTAGCACCCATGTGCAGCCTACATACATTTACAGTTGTCCCATAGCTTGAGATTTGAAAGTAAACATGCAAAACCAAAGTGTAAAAATTGATTTTTGCAATTACACCTTCTATGTCACTGCTTGATTAGATAGTATTTTCAAAATAAAATGTATTTGCATTGCAAATTTCAAAACATTTATTACAAAAGACCCATGCTTTGTCCATTTAAAAAATTGCCACTTAAGGAGAAAGGATATACAGAGTGGATAAATTAATCTGGACAGGGAAGAAAAAGTCACAGAACTTTATTAGCAAAGTGAAAGGAAATTACTGCCTACAAAATTGACTATTTGCATCATTTGTTTTGACTTGACATCTGTATTTGAAGGCCCTGGAATTCAAATGAGAAATCTACCCATGCTTCTTGGAGTGCCTGGTACACAGCAAACGTTTTTGAAATGTCATAAAAGAGGCAGAAATAATTCTCATGGGTGGAATAGTTGTAGCATCCTGTAGTTTGCAGTGTGCTGTGTTCATTGTATGTGTTGTAGCCTCCCTCCAAAAATAGTACATCCATAATCCTCCAGATTTGTAGCAGGATGCAATGCTATTGCAAGAGGTAGCCAGTTCAGTCTGCTGTCTGATTCCCTACTCACAGCACTGTTGTTGTCTCTGGCAGCCTGTGAGACATTTTTACTGAAACAAAGCAAAATGTTAATGTAGTCTTCCTAGGCATCAGTCAGCACTTCTTCCCATGCCAAAATAGGGTACAAATCAGTAACGTTTGCAGATGAACTTCTGTGCCCAAGTGAATTTTCTGCCAGAAGCTGGAATCTGTTATGAGCAGCAGCAGCAGCAGCAGGAATTGGGCTGTGCTGCCAGCTTCCACAGGTACTGCAGAGCCAGACCTGCATGTGCATTTGCATGTAAATCTGAAAAAGGTAAATATTTTATTGTCCAAACAACAACCCATACTCACACATTGTCCTTCTTTCTAACACTTTGCTGTGTTAAACAGCAGCAAACACTGCTGCATCTGTGTCATTCTGTGTGAGGGGGAAACAATGTTACTGGTATCTTTTTCAGTTCTGAAGTTTCTCTTCCAGATAACTGCAATATCAGTAACATTTTTATTAGCCTGCTAAGAATGTGTGCTATGATTTTTCTTATTAATGAACTCTTGCTTCATCAGTAACACATTCCCCAATGATTTCTTGAAATTCCATGGCTCAAAGGCTGCACTTATGTATTTTAGCTCTGGATGCATTAGGGTAATTGTCTAAGTATAGCTGTCTGAATTAGTAATCTGGTTTTAATGGATAGAGAAACCAGGGTTTAATGGTTGAGAGAGTGATGGAGATTATCTTGAAAAGGGTGATTTGTAAGACATTAAACACTCTTTTCTCTTTTCTCTGGCAGTCTGCATATCTTTGCTGATTACTTCAGCGTTCTAGCAGACTTCTGCTTCTAACTTTAGTAATAAGTTATACTCTCATAATAAATAGTGTGACTACAGTGTATTTCAGTAATAAGGAGGTTGAGTAATAATTTCAAGTTTACTCTTGGATCATTATGGTATGTATGTTTAGACTTGGCCTCCACTAATATGTTTTCTGGAAGGCCAGAAATAAATAACACAAGCCATTCACTAAATCTTGATTTCAAATTTATTTTTACATATTTTTATTTTTTCTGAAAACATTAATTCTTCTCAGCTTTGTGTTTCTTCTTCGCAGTCCCTCAGAGAAGGCCTTAGCAAACATTTCACATAAATAGTGGGAGAACACTTAGGAACTATCCCCTATTTTATGACATTCACTGATTAGTGGAGAAAATTCCTGATCACATAAGAATTTTTAAGACAAAGAACATATTCATGTAGCTAGAGCACATACCTAGTGCATGATCACCTGGGCTATATTCAATATACTGTATGTAATCCATCATTTTCTAAGTTTTCAGTGGTACTTTGTGTGTCCTCAGTATTGAGTGACAGCAAATAAATACACAAACACCACAGAGGATAGCAATAGAATAACACAGTGCAAAGAGTCTTACAGAAATGAGAATTCAGGAGTGATTTGTAATGGAGTCCTTGAGCATATCCTGCTTTACTAGTCAGCTGTGCACTAATGACAGATTGACAGATCTTATCTCATTACACAGAATATCAGTGTAAAATGCAATTAGTAAATTACTAAGTGCTATGCCAGCTTTGCTTCTGAACATCTGTCCATTGTGAACATGCCAATCAAGAAGTATGCCACTAAGCTAGAACAGGATTAGGATGCCAGTGCTTCAAAAATAAATCCATGGGTTTAACTTTGTACATTGTGAGTGAATCCATTGAAGTCAATGGAACAAATCAGAGTCTGTAAAGTTAAATAGATGTTCAAGTCCTGGTTGCTTGAGCCCTTGGCATGCTAATGTCTGAGGAAGCACCAAGACAATGATACACAATGCTTCTCTATGAGTGTTCTGTTTCTGAATATTCAATTAAATAATATTTGTTGAGAATACAATTAAAAAGAAGAATGACTGATAGCTAGCTGTGGTTAGAGCTGGCATGGTTCCTGCAGCAGTAGCTATACATTAGTCTTGGCAAGACCACAGTCTCTCACAGCTATTACAAGCTATCATTATTTTCATTGTGTGTACCATGTGGGCTCATTGGCCCTGCTGGTAGAAAGAAAAGTAAATAGTGATATTTTTACTGACTGCATACTTTGTAGTAATTTTTCTCATCTCTTCTGTTTTTCTAGCTCCTAATGTGGCTCCTTCTGATGTTGGAGGAGGGGGTGGAAGCAATAGAGAGCTGACAATAACATGGATGGTAGGTCTTGCACTGAGATGGCACAAAGCCAACACTTGTTTCTGCTCTTGTTCCTCCTGAAATTCATGAATGATTTGTCACTGGCTCCTGTGAGAGTAGGATTTTTACACAGTATATAGGTTTTCAGGCTTTTCTCATAAAAATACATTAAAAGGAATAGGGATGATGATGTTTTAGATGCTTATGTATTGGACATTTCTAAAATGTTATCTAAACCACTCTGATTATGTTTGGAAGAGACACATACTATGATAATGCATTGACATAACTGCAAACTGCATATGAAGAGTCTGCATATTGTGTCTTCCTTTGAAGCTTTTTCTTAAAGTTAGAATCTGAATAGCATACAGATTTCCTTACTACAAATAAAGGTATAACATCTTAATTAGGACTTTAATGTGCTATGCACAGATTTACAGGGTTTATTAAAAAACAATCAAAAAAAAGAAAAAGCATTTCCGTTCTATAAAGTAGTCTGTCGTTAACTGGAGTTTTAAAGAAATTCTTGTATACTGGACCTTTATAAGTTTTATTTTATTCTAATATGATTGGTAGCACAACCTATCTGAATCAAATTAGAACCTGTCACTGTCCAACCAAAAACGGGGTTACAGAAACTTTACCTATGGCAAAAGAAATTATTATATGCTATGCTTGGAAAAAAAAAAAAAAAGTTTATCTTGCTATTGACATCTCTGTTTGTCTTGTCAAGGCTATGAGGCATACAAGGCACCTTATGCCATTTGTGTCTTATGGGCAATGGTTTACTTTAGTGTAGCAGCTTTATCACTATGAAGAGTGCTTTTTCTTGTGGGAAGAAATACAAGGATTACATCATTCCATCAGCAACTTTGTCATTGCTGTACAGGGATCCTCCCTATGAATGTACAAACTTTAATCCATATGCTGATTTCCTTCTTTTTACACTTAAGATTGATCATACCTCTTTGGAAAAGCTCTCAAGTGTGATACAAAGATAACTAGCCCTATGTTCAGGCTAAAAAATCTGGGCTTTCCTGTTTTGCTTTGGTTTGGTTTAAAATTCAGTTCAAAATCCTTATTCAGTGTTCCTAAGTACTTTACCAATTCATTTACCTAAAGAAAAAATTCCTAAGTTTCTGAAAAAAGAAACACCTACACATCTGTTAAAATATATTGAGACAATTATTTCTTAGTTCCACTAGTGCTAGGTTAAGAAGTAGATGAGTCCTTTTTTTTTTAATTTTATAGAATAATAGAACATGCCAAATTAAAAAAAAAGATAATTTTAACCAGGAGAGTAGTGACTATTGCAAGATCTGATATACAGAATCGTTTCAATTTTTCCTATACACTCTAATAGATTTACATTTCAATTATTTCTCTTACCTAATGTCATGCTTTTGACTTCTGTTCTGTAATGAGTATCTCATTTAGTCAGACAAATTAAGCAGGGCTTCAAATATTTACTTCCCAAGAATCTTCTACTACTGTGTCTAACAAGTGGGTTTGCATCAAGGCATTAGATTTATGGAGCCTGTCTGACAGACACCAATGTATCTATCTGTAAGGCTAAGATAAAGGTGTATATTGATTCCCTCAAATGTGCTGACATTTGCATATGCTACTCAAAATAGTCCTTAATTAAGAAGAGAAGAATAAAATGTATGGCAGGTTCCCATGTTGCTGCCAACCCCCTTTCAGCTTTTGCTGTGATTCATAAGTCCAGGTTGAATCAGACAGCCAGAGATGCAATCAAAGCTCTTACATGTCTTGTTTTGAAAGAACTTGGAAAGAGAGGTAGGAGCAACAAGCCCATTCTTCCTAATTTTCCCCATTTGTCTTTCCCTCTTCAGTTTCATTTTTCAAAATTTTTAGTGGATACCAAAAACTATTCAGCTACTTATACCTACTTGTTATGTACAGCTGCTGGGGGCCAGGGACTTCTAACATGATATTTAAAACCTTCCAGAACATAGTTTTTAAGTTTCAGTTCTGGCTTGCTGAAATTTTCTCTGGTTGAAAAGCATTCTGAGGTTAGGGCTGCATCCAGCCTGCTTACTTTGGCATATGAAATAGGATTCTGGTTTATTGTAAGCAGCTGCATACAATGATGGATTCAGAGGATGAGCTATCAAAGGTGACACAGTCTGAAATCTAAGTTTTGAATTTGAATCAGAGGCAAGGTTGCCTCTGAATCTAAACTTAGGTACATGAATATATGTTATATTTTCTGGAAAGCCAGGTATCCAGTTTTCATCTGAACTCCAGTCAGACTTGAGGTAGAAAAAAAGCTAAGACAGGAGTTCTACCTGATCCAGAAGGAGCACTTAGAATATGCCCGATGCACAAAAAATAAAGCACATAAAATAGATTATCTAGAGTTTGATTTTTTTCATAGCCTATTTGTAGTTAAAATCTTCACCTGGTGGCTTGTGGTTAGCATCACAGCTAGAGATGAAATAAACATCTCCTTTTTGGCATGAGGGATTTCTTTAATTTTACCTGTTGGCAGTCATCTTAATTACCAATTATACCTGTCATTCATGTGTTCTCAGAAGTCATGTTGTAGGTAGATGGGATCTTTCCACTATCTAAAGCTCCATTATAATTCAGTGTTGACATATATCAGTATTTCACTTGTGTTCCCCAGAGAAGCAGAAGTTATGTTATGACCTACAGTCAGCTGTATCAGGCTGTTGACTTCCAAAACGTGATTCATGGTTAGAGTACCCACCCAGGAAGCCAGAAGCACTCATTTTACAAGACTATCAATACATATCCCGTGTTCTAGAAGGGTCTCTTTGCCCTCGTCATCGTGTACTGAGGAGACTTCCCAGTTTTTGACTGAATAGAGGCACTGATCTTCTAGACATGCAGTTAAGTTTGGGGGAAAAAGAACAGCAAGCAAGAGGAAACCTACTGGTTACTGAGCTGTGCAGATGGGAAGTTCTGTTGGATTCTGGGCCTTATTCTGGCAGCTTCTTTTTATTTCCATCCAGTCATGACCCCATACTGAAGCACTGGTGTCAAGGAAGCTTCATCTAGAACCAGCTATCTGTCATCAACCAGTCAAAGGCTGCCTGCTTTTGCTATTGCTGTGGTGTTATTCTTGTGACTTTAGCACTGATGTTGTAGAGTGGGGAAAAATTTACAGCAGCAGCATCACAGAAAATGGGATGCAATGGGATCTGATAGCTGGCACACCCAGGACAAGGGTCAATTAACCTTAAGCTGAATAAAGTCAGGAGTCTCAGCCTTTGGTCTGATTCTGTACGTTTCTCTTGGAAGCTTTGTCATGAAGAAAAGAATTTGCATTATTCTTCAAATGTTCTTATCAGACATTTTTTTTAAATTTTGAGTTCCAACATCTGTGTTTGCATTTTTTTTTTTTTTTTTGTAGCATCATCTATACTAGTGTTTTAATCCATGTGTTCTGTTTCTGAAGTCAAAACTTAAATGTTTCTGCTGTTCCAAGAATTCTGGGAGTTTACATCAGAATTTTCCTTCTCTGAGAATCTGAGTTTCATTCTAGCTTCAAAGAAATATAAACATAAAAATCTGTGAGTTAGGGGCTTTTTCTTTTTTTCTTATTCTACTGTTAACATCTCAGATTCGTAAATCCTTGCTCAGAGTATCTCCACACGTTAGTTGAAGCACTGTAACAGTGGATAAATACCTAAGGAGAATGACTCTGTTTTACTGCTCCAGGACCTTTGCCCCAAGATAAGCTATTTCATCTCTTTGAGTTTACAATATCAAAAAAAGGTGATGCAGGAAGTTTATTTTCAAAGAATGCTTCTGGTCAGCCCTTCAGTTGCACTGATGAATTTCATGATTCTGACTCATTTGACTGTCTAATAGTTGTGGTAAAGGCTCTGTGGATTGAGGAGGGATCACGGAATGCAGAATTTTGGTAAATGAAGCAAAATTCATTATAGTAGCTGGTTTTTGTGATGTTACATTTTCCAGTATTCCTAGATATAGGAGATCACCTATAGTTATAAGAAATATTTTGGATTGGTACTGTCAATGCTTCTACTCAAAGTGGGGGTCATTTAACTTAAAACTTTCATGAGTTAGAAGCTAGGTAGCTAGCTTAAAACAGCAGCTGGACCCTGTCCATCATCTGTGAAAAGTAGTAGGATAAATTATTCTTTGAACATGTCCATCTCCTCACCAGCTGTGCAAGTGGCTTAGGAGACCAGCTCTAGGTAAATGAATACAATTTAGCCAGACATATAAATTTTGTCTTCTGTCTCTCTCTCTTGCAAGAATATTTATCTCCACACATGCATATGGATTTATACACAACCCACTGTGTGTCTGTGGATCACTTGCTCCCTGAGAAAGCCCTTTTTGGTAGCTACAGCTGAGAGCAGTTTTAGCACACAATCATGCATTGTTTCTTTCTGCAGGAGGTAACATGGTGTGTTTTGCACTGAGTTTGGATGAGAAATAAGATCTTAAAATATTTTGGTAACAGATACTACTGCAGGTCTGCATATTAGAAGTGGTGTGTTTTTAAAGGAGATGGGAGCAAATTGTAGAAGTAAACCACAAGAAAATGGAACTTTAGTTCATTGTTTTTACAGTGAACACATCAAATGCTTTCTGTATTATATATATTATATATGTCATTAGAGATCCATTTGGCTACAAAAAGTATGTGTTATCTTTTACCTCCTTAGCCTTTGTCAAGAGAATACCACTATGGCAATAACTTTGGTTATATAGTGGCTTTCAAGCCATTTGGTGAGAAAGAATGGAGAAGAGTTACAGTTACTAATCCTGAAATTGGCCGCTACGTCCACAAGGATGAATCAATGCCACCTTCAACCCAGTACCAAGTAAAAGTGAAAGCTTTTAACAACAAAGGAGATGGACCATTCAGTCTCACTGCTGTCATTTATTCAGCACAAGATGGTGAGTAAAGGTTCCAGATAAGTTTTACACGGAATCATAGAACCATTTGGGTTGGAAAAGATCTTTAAGATCATGGAGTTCAACCATTAACCTAACTCTACCGAGTCCAGGACTAAGCCATATGCCTAACAACCACACCTAAACATCTTTTCAATGCCTTTGGAAATGGTGATTGAACCACTTCTCTGGGAAGCCTACTCCAGTGTTTGATAACCCTTTCAGAGAAGAATTCGCTGGTGCAACTTGTGGCCAGTTCCTCTTGTTCTATTACTTGTTAGTAGGGAGTGGAGACTGAAGCCCACCTCACTACAACCTCATTTCAGGTAGTGTTGAGGCACCAGGTTAGCACTGCCAATATCAGTAGAGAGACACAGGTCCTTGAACCAGGTCCCTTCAGCAGAGAGAGAGTCTTTTGCTCTCACATAACACTTGCAGTTGTTCTGAATAAATAGCTTCAGAATCTGCATCCTGTGTGGTGCACATCACTTACTTGTACTTGCTGTCAATAAGCAATACAAGGAAGCATTCAAGATTCTTCACACAGATTTTAAAGATTTAATTATTTTTTAAAAAACAAATTCTGATCTTCATATTGGTCACGTAAATATTGGTCACCACATTTAAATAATTATCCAGCAATGTCTCTGTGGTCTTATCTATTCAACATGTGTGCAATCTTTTTTCTTCTTAACAGACCACACTAAAGCCTGTTATTCTAGTAGATAAGTATCAGAATTAAGCCCAAAATCGTGAAGGAATAATAGTTCAGTTGTACCTAGTCATATTTCCAGCATATTTACAGTCTAAAATAAATTATCCCCGCCACATTCTTGGTTCTGGTTTGGATGTTAGAGCTGTAGAGTGAATAATTAATGACAATTCTTTGACATGTAAAATCTTTTTCTTAATTCTTACTAGAATAATTTCATATGCTGTGATCTCTAGGATTGAAGTTTAAATGACATTTCCAAACTCAGTGAGAGAAAGTACTTGAAGAATGTTTACCTTAAGTAGGGAGAAATATATACAACATTCTAATTGCAATATAATCACTCAAGCCTGTTTTTAAAAAATTTGGTTTATTAATTTCTGCCAGAAGCCCAAAGCTCATATTTTTCTTTCCATAGAGCAGAATATCCTTCACAAAGTCAACAGATCCAGACCAAAGAGCTAAGAGAAGGGATATGATAACAAGGTCACATTCACTCACTTCCAACTCTGTACTTTACTCTGTGTACTTTATGGGAGATTTATGTTCATGATTCCCATCAGCACAAATGGGAACTCTGCATACAAATTGCCCACACACAGAGAAAAGAAGAAACAGTCCTTTTGTTTTTTACAATAATTCAGGATTCAAGCAAGCAACACTTATCTGTTCCAAGAGGTTAATGATCCTTTTTCTCATAAAACTGGATCTTAGGATATCCTCTTCAGCAGATGCAGCAACAGAAGGGTTGGTTTTGCAATTGTATAAATGCATTAGTAAATAGCTATGGTGTAATAAAAGCCATATCTGCCAAATAACATTTCTGTATCCATCCTTTCTCAAAGCCATTATCAACAGCTGACTGATAAGCTTCCCTGTGTTTATAGTAGGATTACAATAACTGTGTCAGGGGTGGCAGTGTGTGTAGCTCTTCAGTTCAGATATGCAGCAGAAAAGTAAATGTGCAGTAGTGCTGTCTCCCAGATAAATTCACTTCAGTGGCTTCAGAGTCCTGACACTTGACAGAAACACTTATGGTTAAATGATACCAGATCCAGGCAAGTTCTTTGATTTCAAACACATAAGTCACAAAACCAGTCAGATTCACAGTGCTCCAAACCTGAACAGTAGTGATCACAGCTCCTGTGAAGAGCTATTGTCCTGACTACTGACAGTATCAAATCCAGGAACTGTAGGGTGCATTAGAAGGAAGATGTAATGGAAGTTATTCCAAGGAGCATTCTGCAGAATTTTCTGCTGCCATCAGGGCTTGTACAGTCACCTCTGTACCTTGCAGTGATTTTACCTGTTCCCATCCTTAGCTTTGTGTAGTTATGCTTAGAAGGTAGGTGTGCAGTGGTCACTATGTTTTCAGTGAAGAGAACATATTGTGAAGCCCATGTGATTGCTTCTTTTATTTGTAGAATTACTGAATTAGAAGGCTAGAGAAAAGCAGCTGATGTCATCTTTCTGGCTCAGGACAGACTGCAAAGTATTTATGGAACATAAATGCCAAATAGGGCTATCAATTATTTGGAGCTCATAAACAAGCATAAGCAAATGAAATATTGTTTAGAGTATTGTATCAGCAGAATCCCTTGCAGTTGGAACTTTTCAATATGAAACATTTTGGCAAATTCTTCAATTGGTACACTGGAGAAGATTCTGACAATGATTTGGGAATAACTTAGATGATAACGTGTATTCCGCTTGTACTGCTGTACCTCTGAATCAGTGATATTCCTACTTTCAGGCAACACAGCTTCTCAAAGGTATTAATTTTTAAACAATGTGGTCATCTAATATTCCATATGGACATCTATAAATATATATACATACATACATGTATGTTCCACTAAGTTGAGTATTTTGTAATATGTGTGTCTAGTTAAAACTGTGAGCTTCTTTATTCACTTTAGTCACCAGGATATTTCTATGTTCCCACATGTTTTAAGCCAAGTTCCATATCTGACAACTACTAGTCATACCTGCCATTGCTAGCAGGGAGTAATGATTGCTAGTAATGAGTACATAGGCCTCTTGCCTATCTAAGTGCCTGTCATTGTGAAAACACTTTTGCAACAATGTATAATTTTTTAATTATACATTTGCATTATTAACAGTCACTGAAAGACAATTACAAAAGGTAACTTTGCATATAAGATTATTTTGTTACCTGGGATACTTTTCATGAGAGATGTAACTGATTTTTTTTCATAACAGTGGCTGTTTTGATGCATAGTTGACTGGATGCCCAGTTGGAAGATTAAGTATATGAAAGCTTTCCTCAACCCAGGCTGCCATGCCTGTCTGTTGCAACTTGTTTCAAAATATTCACGACAGAGAACTGTTTTTACTTGGAAAACTGTATCTTTTATAGACATTGCTAAATTTAAGCCTTTTTAGATTCCTTACTTCATTTAAATGCAACCAGCAGGGGAATTAACAGCTTCTTACAATGAAACTAAAACTTAATGTTGGAAATCCTGAATAAATGTGTATGCATTATAATGGCCTGTATTCTGTGTTGGTGGCTGTCCAGGACAGAGAACACAAACAAAACCAAATATGTGATGTACCCCTGATACAGCAGTGCTCTTTTCACACTCCTCTTTTCATGGATTATTTCACACCCATGTTCAAGTTTTTATGTGCCACTGGCCAGCTCTAAATCTAATATCTGATCTCATAAAAAATGTTTATCATCATGACTTAGTGACATACACATGAATATTCGTGTCTAACCAGCTTAAAAAATGTGTTATGATCTGTGAGCTGATGTCCAATTTATTAAAAGACCACTGGATGCTTCATTCTATTTCTCAAAATCTGGGTTTAATTCACACAAATTTCAGCATGAAAGCTGTTGAAACACAAAAATATTCATTCTGAGCCAAGTAATAGGATCATTGCTTTGTTTTTATAGTCATTTCCCATACATATAATCCATGACTGAATTTAAAGTTCACTCAAATAAAACCTGATTAAAGACTGACACACTTGGCTCCCTGATACCAAGAAAATACTACAAAATGTTGAAGTGAGAAGACCCCCTGTATGATATTGGATGTTTAACATGTGTTTCATCTTCCAGCTCCAACTGAAGTCCCTACAGATGTGAGTGTAAAAGTTTTGTCATCTTCTGAAATGTCTGTTTCTTGGCACCATGTTACTGATAAATCTGTGGAAGGCTATCAGGTGAGTTTAGAGGTAACACTGTAGACCTCATGCATTTGATTTCAGTTGTTAGATGCAAGAATAATTCCTACTGTAGCATTCTGTCTTAAGGTTCACTTTGCTTTACTTGTTTGCTGTATAGATTTCTCATCCTGAGAAACAGATTATTTTTGGTGTACTTCATTGCTAAAACATTAACAAATGTATGGGCTCACTATTTGATTGAAAAAAGGCATCATTATTTCATACAAGAGTCTGTAGTTGAATGCCTATCTCTACCTTCTCAAAACATGTTGAAATTGAGTTTTGGGTGTAATTGTCAACACAGGCATGAAATTGTAACCCATTTAAATTACCACAAATTATTAATATAATTCATCCACAGAGCCTATAGAAAGTGGGACTCTCTGACATCTGGCGAGAGTCCAGTGTAACAGAGAGAGTGCTATTGTGTAAGACAATAATATTTTATACAAGGTTTCTATTCTCCACAAGAAAAAGAGCTTCAAGGTGTGTTCATCTGGTCCAAGACTAAGTGGTACCAATAGTAAAAATTGTTCTTCTCCTTGAACAAAGATGACAGCTGCCCCAGAGTGTGTGCAACCAGAAATGGTCACATAGCAATCCAGCAAGGAAATCTTAACATAATCCACATCAGTGGATGCTGATGAACTCCACAGCGTACAGATGGTTTACGTTGGCTCTGCTCCAAAACAGGGATTTGGGGCCTTAGTTTGTCAGTGCCTTTGTGATTTAAGGTGCCAGCTACTTGATGGTTTCCTCTATGTTCCAAAATGAGTTCATACAAATGTGGAGTAGCTTCATAAAATGTACTTGTATGACTGAAATGTGTGAATAAATGAGTAATTAGCAGTACTTGCTTTTATATTTCCTGATCTGTCTCTATGAGTATTATGTAATTTTAGGGGGAGTAATATAATAAGATCATAGCAAAGATCTCAACAAGGACTAACATCATGTTCCATATAAAGCTTGATCTTACTCAGTACACACATAAAGTTTTAAAACTACAAGCAGAGGACACTGGGACTTGAATTAAAGACACTGACACCAATGGTAACTCCTAATTTACTAAAGCAGGCCCTGGTTTGGTCTTTCATAGAGACTGTGCAATAGGAGCTACAAATTCATGGGTTTAACTCAGACTTGTGTGTCTGAGGCAGATGTTTAGTGGTGTTGCACTCCTGAGCTGGACACTCTGTGCAGAAGCTGGGTATGAGGCCTGCACACCTACTTTTGGCTGTTTTTTTAATTTTATTTTACATAAAGCCATCTGAGTTTCTGTAAGGGGACATAGGGAGCAAGAGGGGAGAGGATTCAGCAGGAAAGAGCAGTCAATAGGCTATTTTTTCTATTGATGTAACAGTCAATAGAAAAAAGGGGAAAAGTTGGAAAGAAGCATGGAAGATCTTTGGACTGTAAAGAGAATAGCTGCTGTTCTGAAGAAGGGTGGGATATGTTGGAAACAGGTGTAGAGGTTTGTCACATGGAGTATAGATGTGGAGAATGTGGCCTTAAGTTGATAGCTGAACCACAAGTTCACCCACTCATTCCTAGAGAAGTGCTACACTTCCACATGTCCACTGTGAACTGGGTGGCTTGAATATCTTCAAATATTTTTACTGTTCTTAAGTAATCTAGTTATCAGGACTGTGGAAAAAAGTTCCCATCTGGCTACACTATAAACAGATAGACATGAATTACTGCCCCATGGAGCCCATTAAGAAGTTAATTCTAGGATCTTTCTCTTTAGATCATAGATCACCACCCTCATGCTAGCAGGGGAGAAAGAAAACAAAAAAAAAGGTCAGATCTTTCTTCCATCAGACCTGAAAGAGCCATAGGACAGAGTTCTTCTGTAGGGTCAAGACCACAGATACCTTTTATAAAGTTACAATATAAGCTGTCAGGGAAGGAGCATTCAAACTAATTCTAATGAATACGTGTGGAAGGCTCTGTCTCTATTGGCATCAAGAAATATTCCAATATTTATTTTTAATTACTGCTCAGCTGTAACAGGTTAGCAAAATCCCTCAATCACCAGAACACCTCAGTTTCATTTGGTCTTTATTATTACCTGTAAGTTGCATAACTGACCTTTTAAATGCTGGAGTTTAAGAGGTGGGAGTACCCTGAGCAGAGTACCTGGAGGTATTTAACCTGTGACATAACTATTTTCACACTAGCAGGAGTCATATTTTCTTGACACTAATGCATACTGTCAGGATGACTGCCCTCACAGTGATGAGTGTGAGCTGATGCATTTTGCCATTACAGAGGAGTATCCTCAGCTCACACTTAAAGAAGAGATAAGCATGAAAACTATCTCCATCCATAGAGAGAATTTAAGATTTATGAGTTCTTACAATAGCCTGCTAAAAGCCACAGCTCTTCAGTGCATGCAGTACCAAAGAGATTGTCCATATATCCTGCTGCTTCTATGCAATAGATATGTTTATTTTATTAAACAAATTTATCACTACTCACCATTATTGCTCCTTGTGTACCGACATACACCATTAGTGTACTTTCTTAATATGAAGTATCTCTTTTATGCCTTGTCTCTGTGAAAGATAAGTGTGAGAGGTCTTGTTTCATGACACTTACAAAAGCAACTTGTGATGTATTTGAGTAAATTAAAATTTGAATAGAGGAGATGACCACGAAAGAGATTGTTTTTCCCTGATTTCAGCAAAGGGGGCTGCACTGTTTCATGATGACTAAGGTGTTCCTTCCTCCACATCACTGCTGGTTTGTCTCCTAAACCAGCTCTAGAGCAAGGGTGAAATTCCCTCTTGTGTCCCATGGGGATTACCCCAGCAAGGTAAATAAAGAGTGTCAGGAAAAAGCATGTTGTCCAGGTTTATTATCCAAGTTCTTCCATAAGAGGGGGCTACTCTGCAAAGTGGGGAAATGTGACTTGAAGCAATGTGGCATTTAATTTTAGAATCGCTTCCACAGAGATCACTTCCAAGAGAGTGAAATAAATTTCCAAGTTATTTCAAGAGATTTTCAAATTATTTAAATAATAAATGAGGACAGTAAAAATAGCATAAAGAGGACAATGCTCTCAAGGGAGACATCTTACAATGCTTCTTTTTTCTTTTCCAAGAGTCGTTACAAAATGTAGGTATGACTGTGTATCAAATGAAGAGATAAAGAAATATTCTGAGTGCATGACCCACAGCTCACACTGTAGAAGTAGTTAAATCTATAACATCAAAGCCAAGAACAATATTATTTGGAGTTCACATTTAATTTACTTTTGAAATTATATTACTTCTGCCTGAAATGCAATATGCTCTCAGTGAAGTCATTTACCTTTTCATTCATTGTTCTCACTTGTCTTGTTTGATGTTGTATATTACTTGTTATATTACACCCTAAGCCTTACTGTAGTGCAAATGAACAGTAGGATTGTAGAAAGTTTTGCAAGTCAGAGGTATTCAAAGGCTTCTACCATATGCCCTATGATTAACAAAATCACATAAAGTGTATATGCCATCTTTAGGTAAAACAGGTACTTAATTAACATCGCAGAACATATGAAACATAAATTAATTTTTCTTCAGTGGCCAGTTAATGTCATCAACAAAGCTTTATTGGTCCTGTCACAGCTAGTAAAGTTTTGGTCATCTGGAACTTCACAGACATCCCTCTGCTGAAGGCTGGAAACTTGTTTACTTAGGAACAGAGGTAGACCTGACCTCCTCCAGCTCCTGATGTACACGTTCTCTCCCATTGTAGTCAACCACTTAGAGTTAACAGCTTGTGGAATACAACTGGTTGCATTCAATACCAGTTTATCTACAACAGTTTGTTAATTATAACCATATTAAATATATATATATGTGTATATATATATATATATATGCCTTGAAGACCACAATCAGACCTTCAGCTGAAATGACAATGACTACTAGAGATTTATGCCAGTTTGAGACCATTCATCAGGTGGAAGCAGGAGAAGCCTGTGGGATGGATTGAGTGCACATTCCTCTCTCGTTCTGTGGCAAAGGCTGTTGACTCAGTAAAACAGCCACCTCAGTAAGTGGGAATTTCATGAGTGTCTAAATTACAGTAATCTGACTTTTAGGATGGTAGTGGATTAAATTTCCAAAACACTGCAGGTCATACATTTATATAACTAAGAATTAACTGGTTTTAGCTTCTGAGAGACAGGAAGGCATGTTGTATTTAAAAATCAGAACCAGTTTGTTCTACAGATACAATGTGATCCTTTCTACATCAGGAAAGTGTGAGAAAAGCCATTGAGCTATTGTCATATAATAATCAGAGTATGAGTAACCTGTAACACTGGTGGGCAAGACTGATGTGTCAAGCACTGACAAAAGATTTCAGTATTTAAATGGGTGTAAGCTCTGTGTAGTGATATTGGCTGTTAGCCAAAATCCAATACCTATGTCCACAGACATTTGAAGTAGATGAAGAGAAATCCTGCACTGCCTCTCTCCTCATAGTATGTGCTCTGAGGTAAAAGAAAGAAATGTTTGTAAAAAAGTATTTTAATTTAAACCTGAATGAGAGAGTAAAGCATTGCCAAACATGGGTTGCACCCATCATTTGTTGAGAGAACTGTCATACTAACACCTTGACAAAATATCTGCTCTTCTAACCTATTCCTTAAATTAAGTTTACAGGGAAAACAAGTGTCCACAGAGTAGAAGATTAAAGCACTTGCTATTAAAAGGATAAAATAACAGGATACCTGATATCACCAGTCAAATCTTACAAAGTAAGATTTATCCTCCAGCCTGAGGTTGCCAACCCTCTTGCTAAAAAATTTTAAAAGGTCCTCATGTAGCATACCCTAAAATCATGATGAAGACAGGCTTCCAGAAGCCCAGTAGAAGTGCTGAGTGTATTAACATTCAAAAGCAACAATTAATGTGCACAGCTTTCCACTTTATCAGTTTAGTGCAGTAATTTAGTCTTATGCAAATCCTCGTGTATTTTGACAAATGTCATATTGTACTATGAAATCTGATTGAATTTAGCTGAGGAACTTTAGAAAATTATTAGATACACATATCTAGACCTTCACATACAGATAACATGTCTGAAATCCTCTCATTCCCTGGATAGAAGTACCAAAGTATTAAATTTGTGAGACACTCAAAACAAAATACTGTGAAAACATTAGCAGAGGGAAAACAATAATCAAGTTTAGAGTAAAATGTCAAGCAAAACAGGAAGAGGAAAATAATCTTGTCCTCTCAAGCCATTTGCCATCTCCCACACTTGTAATGACTTGGCTGGGAAAAAATTAAACCACTGTGAGAAAAGATTTCATAATAAAACCTGAATTTATTTCTGTTTATATATATATATATATATGCAATTCAGTTAAAATAATAGCCTGTAGAAAGAATTCCATGCTATTGCTGTTATGATTTCTCTTAGCTTGCTTATTACCCAGAGTATGTAGTATGAGGATACCCAACATACATCAGTTTTTGTAAACTTTAAGACTAAATACATTAAATTTAATCCTTCAATTTTCTTGCTTACAGATTCGTTACTGGGCTGCTCATGATAAAGAAGTAGCTGCACAGAGGGTGCAAGTGAGCAACCAAGAGTATTCAACCAAACTGGAAAACCTGAAGCCTAACACTCGCTACCATGTAGATGTTTCTGCCTTCAATAGTGCAGGCTATGGACCTCCCAGTGGGACCATTGATGTTACCACCAGGAAAGCACGTATGTAACTGGATCATTAGGTTAAGTATAAAGCCATGTGTTTCATTACTACATGTTGTAGTATGTCCATCATATTTTCAAGTGTGGCTTCTCATTCATATACCAAATATTCTCCCTTTATGTTATTTGAAAATGTCTACTAAGGCTCTTTCTTCTCTTTTGTTGCCATGTGGACATCTCACAAAAGGTGGGAGAGAGACTAAGCTTATAGGCTCATAGGAGGGTCAGCTATGAGCTCAGATCAGGCTGCACAGGGCTTTATTCTGTTCAATCTTGAAAACCTTCAGGGACAGAGATTGCACAAGCTCTCTGGGAAAGTTGTTCCACTGCTTGGCTTTTTCTGAGTATTAAGTCTGAGCCTCTTTTAATCAAATTTGTGCCTTTTGTCCCTTGTCCTTCTGCCACATTGCTTTGAAGGGCCTGAATCTTTCTTCCTCATAATAACCCTGTAAGAACAGGGTTATTAGCTTATTGTGCAAAATGCAGTTAATGGTTTCTGCAGTGGGATACTCTGATTTCTACTGAGGTAAATACCATATAAATGGCTTTAAATGGTTAATTAAATATTTAATCTCAATGGATAAATATGACTTAAGCCACATTTCTGGGAGTTTCTGAACATAATTGCACACCAGCAAAGACAAATGGTCAGCAACATGGTGAAGGGTAAACTTTGGCCTCTTCCAGTCTGGCAACACAGCACCACAGAAAGATGAACCCACAAAGCAGCCACTGCACAAGCTATCCAAAACTGTCTGGCTGCAGCTGTAGCAATTCGTTCCAGGAAGGAGACTATTCCTTAATCATATAAAGATCAGCCTAATTTCCCTTTCAAGATTTTTGCATGTCTTAATAAAAATGTCATTAAACTTTCATGAAACCCCATTTGTGTGCACATTATACATATGTTACTTTTCAGCTCCAAGCCAACGTCCAAGAATTATCAGTTCTGTAAGATCTGGTTCAAGGTACATCATCACCTGGGATCATGTGAGGGCAATGTCAAATGAGTCTGCAGTTGAAGGATACAAGGTATGTTCTATGAAGATATTTTTTAAGTTTGTGTATGCTACATGTGAAGCATTTTGTTGACATTTTTGACTTTTGGTACCTAATCAGCCTTGAACATAGTTTCATGCTAAAGATGAAGGTTTCATGCTCAGAGATCACAGACACCCAGTGCAAAGCATTGTACTGAGTCAGGATGATGAGATTTAAACATTGGGGCACTGACATTTTTTGGATCATAAGCCTTATTGTGGGAAAGTTTAGATCAGTGACAGCAGCAATCTGATTTTCCCTACGATTACATTAACTGTCTTGTGGCTAAAAATAATGCTTAAAAGAATTGTACACTTGGATAGTTTTTCCTTATGCCAGTGTGCATTGTTTCAGCTTCCCTTTCTCATCTCCTTGGGATGTACAGTTCCTGGAAAACAAGTTCTTCAAAAGCCTAAGTTAGATGAAGAGAAGGGACACTTAACCTCATAAGGTGCAATTGCTGTTTAACTAGAGCAGGTGTATATACTAACTATAGGGTGTATAAAAAGCTTAAAAAAATAAATTCCTGTTTAACTTTACTACTTGCTTGGCAGTAAGGAAGCTAGTATCATGTTCTATATGTACAAATTTTGCTTGAGGAGTTGAACTACTTCTTGGGAATTGCTGACAGTGTTTCACAGAGATGATTAGAGAAGGTGTGGGGATCCTTTCTAAAGGTCCCAATAGACATATACTATCATGTTTGCAATAGTTTAATATTATTGAGATTTAATAATAAAATCAATAATTGTTTCTTTTATGAAAATGTTAATAAATTTTATATCAGCAAACCCAGCTGAGTTCTCAGATTTTGTGGTTTTGCCTCCCTTCTTTGTCTGTCGTTTAGTTACCTATTTCAAATCGAAGCTGAAATGTGGCTGAAATTATTTTTCATAATTTTATAACATAGAAAACAATGAAGAAACATCCTCTCTAGATTCACACTATATAAAAATGGAAAAAGTAATATCAGCTACTAAGTTTTGATATAGGTAGGCTTCATATATAAATAAAAGCTAATACTCTCTCATCTATACACATCATATGTAGCTATGTTTTTGTGGGAATGTAGCATTTCAATAACTATACTTACTGTGTCTCTCCTAGGTGCTTTATAGACCAGATGGACAACATGAAGGCAAGTTGTTTTCAACTGGAAAGCACACAATAGAAGTCCCTGTCCCCAGTGATGGTGAATATGTTGTCGAGGTCCGAGCACACAGTGAAGGAGGAGATGGAGAAGTAGCTCGAATAAAAATTTCAGGTGAGCAGATAACTTCCCTTCTCTTTCCCACCATCCTTGGTAATCTTGGACTGAATATTTCTTTTGTACACTATCCAGAGATGGATACACCATTCCCATCCAAAGTTTGAGAGGTGACTGCACTGAGAATTTGGCTTTATCTTACAATATCTCTGAAAACTCAGAATGCACACAGGACACTTGAGCATCCATACAGCTCAACCCTCAAAACATCTTCCAAATACCAGACTGTTTCTACTGGTGCCCCCAGTTAGGCTGTCCCTTCTAGCTGAGTCTTACAAGCATAACTCCATTCTTTTGTCAACTGCCACTGAGAGGAAAGTAACTGAGAAAAGTGAGTGGTCCACAGTGATCCATAGGCCAGTTGATAAGCAAGTTCTACTTTTCAGGGAGGAGAGGATCTGTGGCATGAAGAGGTAAATAAATAAGCAATGAGAAATGCAACATGCTCAACTTCAGGGTGTCTGGATGATTGGTGAAGAGGGGAAGGGAAAATGATTCAACATATACTCAGTGTTGATTCTAATGTGATCTCAGGCATGGTCTGCACATCTTTTTCCTCTTAGTCTTGTAATTGAAGTAGTGCCTTGGCATATAAGTGTATGAAATAGAATGTATTGATAAACATCAAGGACTTGCATGGTGTCTTTGCAAGGTTGTGATTTAAACACCTGCATTATGGTTTGATTTTTTTGTTTTGGTTGTGGGTTTTTTTTGTTAAAAAATAGACCTGAGGAATTATAAAGATAAAACATCAACAGTATTCTTGTCAGACAGTCAGTGCGACCATTACTGCGTCTTAAAAAAAATAATCAATTCCTGTGCTATATTATCTGTATACTGTGAAGAAGCTGCTCATTACTAAAAGAGAAGAACTCTGGTCTGTTGGTCTGTTGGTTTTCAACAGTATGTGTAGTTTATATCCACAATTCCACTCTTGATCCAGTGGAGTCTAGATGTTGAGAATCCATTACTTACCAGGTACTTTGTTCTCATGATTCATCACTGCACTGTTAAAAATTTTTTTGCCAAATTTTTATCTCTATTTATCTCGTTTGGGGATCTGGCCATTGTTTCCTTTTATAGCTTTTGTCTAGATTAAAGAGCTTTTTTCTGCCTGATATGTTCTCCACCATTAAGAAATGTATATGTATCCCTCATGTGACTGACCAAATGCTAAACAGACTGAGTGCCTTAAATTTTTCTGTGATAACATTTTCTTCAGGTCTCAAATAATTTCAACAGCTTTTCACTTCAACTCTTTGACTTCCTTAAGTTCCTTTAGGACCATAGACACTCTAACTATAGGCACTGTTTCAATTCCTCTGTCTGTGGAAGTAGTCTCACCTCCCAACAATTACTACTCCCAGCATTATTCATGAAAGGCTTTCACTAGTCATTTATTTCCCTGCACTGTGCTCTAAAATGAAGTTTGTTTTTTTTTTTTCAACACCATCTCTAAATCCTATCTGGAATCTTTGCTTTCCAGGATACAGTGTCCCATTCTAATCTTTGTACAATGTCTCTTTTTAACTCAGTGTGTAAGTTTGCATGTGGCTATGACAAAGCACAGTGGGTTTGAATGGTTTGAGTTCCCACACAGTCTGTATTTCCATATGAACATGTTGTTGTCATCACTCTTGACTTCTTTGGCATTTTCATTCATGTACACAGTTCCCTAGGTGTTTGCTTTTAGTTTTGATAAAAATGATTGGATTGTGTTCAGTCCACTACTGTTCACTGTGGAATTACACTAGAAAGTCAGTGACCTGTTTCCAGTAATTGAGTTTTGAAATCTTGCAGTGACTAAATTCTTAATCCATTTAGCATTCAGTCTGTTAACTGTACCATTTTTCTATGAGAATATCTTGGGTCAACCACTTCTCAAAAGCTGCAATACATTGCATTAGATTATCATGCTCTTGGGAAATCACTTTTAACATATTTTTGGAGCTGAAAAAAAAAGCTGAAGCAACTGTTATATTTAGGACATGTCTTATTCATCACTTATATGCATTGTACCATGCATATATTATCATCTGGTATCAGAGTGGTGCAAAGACCCTTTAGATAGCAGCAGGCAGATTACATCCCAGACTGGAAGCAGAGCCATCATGTCAATAGTGTTGATCCCAAACTGATTTGTCTTGCCTGGAAGCCCTGCCCCAATCCTGCCCCTACCCAGAGGTCAGCAGCTCTGGGAAAGTTGGCAGCCAACAAATGGTGGTTTGTAGAGTTTTATATTGCTTTATCTTCCATACTACAGAGAATTTTTTATCCAAAACTTTTGCTATACCCCAGCTAGACAGAGAGGGAATAGAGGCAGCATCCCTAGACTCTGTTTAGTAAAGGAGATGGAAAAGGAAACAAAAGCCAGGGTCATATATTTGGAATACACAATATACAGAAAATTAGAGAAGCTTCTCAGGCTGTTTCTAGGCTCAAAGCATACTTTTCCCAAAAAGCACAATGAAGTGTAATTTTAAAACCTACACATCAGCAAATTATGTCTTCTAATTTTTATCCTTCAGAAAACTCTATTAGTGCAACAGGGTTTAGAATAATTGCTCAAAAAGAGTGATAAAGTGATGAGAAACATCTAAGTAACCATACTTTTCCTCAGATATTTGCAAAGAGGAGATCTGGTTAGATAGGAATGTATGTTCTGATGGTCAGCTGTGCAAAATGGAATTTAAATATTTACAGAGAGATGTAAAACATTAGCTAAGACAAAACATAAGGCATCTTATCAAATTCAGAGAGGGTCATTGCATAAATTAATGGGGACAATTAAGGAGCTAGGGAATGGGTTCAGAATAGCCTGGATGTTCAGCAGGCATGACCAGATCTTAAGCAAACTGGAAGTCTGCACTGAAGAGACAGGAATGTCTAGAAAACATGTGTCTTCCAGACTGGTGTTTTCTTCCTGTTCACTGGATATCAAATCCAAAGTAATCTACATAATGCACCTAAGCTGGTGTCTAAGACCCATTATAATCAGTTGTCATCTAGGGTTTAATTCAAAAGCTTAAAGAAAACCTCCAGCGCTTGAGATGCCCCAGATTACCAGAGGCATGGACACAGTTCTGGCAGGCATGACTTGATCCATAGGGAACCTGAGGTCTTCTGGATCAGCAGCTGGAGGCCAAGCAGTACAGCAGAATCCTCGTTTGTCCTGTGTTTCAGGCATATGACTCTCACCCTTTTGCAAAACAAAACCATTTTCTTGTGTGGCTGCTGGTGCTGTGCTAGGCTACTGTGCTGTCAGCTTGTTGTAGGTGTACTCTGAGTAATTATGAGCACTTGCTCAATTGGGTCTGAATTAGGTTTAAGTGCAAGAATATTTACATCAGGAACCCTAACTAATCCTGAGGTCTTAACCTAGGTATTAAAAATGCAGCCCATTTTAACTAAATTACGTTTGAAAGTCAAATGTAGACGATATCAGAGACATATGTAATTTCTAGCTCAACTTCTTTTCTAGGGGAGAAACTTTTTGTTTTCCTCATCCTCTTCCTTCTCACAGAAAAAACAGTCACATGTTGAAGAGGGAGGTAAATGCACTGCAGCAACTTCCACTGTTTTTAATTGAGAAGAATGTCAAGGAAGGTTACAAGCACAGCACACTCATGCAGTTTTTAGTGCACACCTTGAAATAGAAGCACTTATCTTAAAATCACTCGCTGTTTATATGCTGAGCTTTAATTTTTTTTAAAATTTATTTTACTTAACACTTATAATCAGTGTAGAATACAGTCATGAACTGCTGTATTTTATTGGGCAGTGCTTGTTGTACAGTTAGAGGTCTGGGGATATTTTTCAAGCCCATTATAGTAAATTAATGATCTACACAATTTTAAATTGATTCCTGAGATACCACAAGCAGCTGAAGACTGGAACGACTTGTTTAACCAAAGAATTTTGTTTCAATGGCTAATAATAGGCTTATCTGCTTCCTTTGGAATATATTGAAGGCTGACTTGAGGATTTTTTTGTCTCTTGCATGCTTTTTGGTTTGCATTGCTTTGTCATAATGCTAATGCTGATATTAATGTAATCAAAGCACTTTTGCAATCAGTAGGAACTCAAACCATATGGTGCTTGATTCCTTTCTCACTTCACTGGCCTCAGTGCAATGAATTTATGCCATAGTAAGGAAAAATTCAGTCAAGCTCTCACATTTCAATACTTCATCCCAACTGGGAGAGAGGACAAGGAAATTTCTGGTTTGGGAAAATACTGGGGGAAAAAAGGAAGGCACCAGGCACCTTCACCTTCAAATGTGAAATCAGTTTAGTGGCTTAGTTTAACAGTTAATAGTGTGGGCAAAGAATGTGTCATATATGCTTATATCAATAGGACAAAATGAGAGCTTCTCTCTGTTTACTGCACACATCTATGTACGCCTATGAATTGTATTTGCTAGAGGTATGTATTAGGATCCTGAAAAAATATTTACTTTGAAGCATAGCTTTTTCAAAGGACAATGCAAATTTTTTGTATGAAGTAACATACAAACATTTTCATTATCTTATCTTCTAATTTTTTTTATCATTCTTTAAAAGGGACATTAGTATTTAATGAACATATTAGTGTTGAGTAAATCAGGTCATCATTCACTTTTAATGTGGTATCATCAGAATCTTTCTACCATAACTTGAAAATGTCCATCTGTTGCCAGCATGATTGTAGTAATAAGGAAAGAGGATAACAGAGGTAAAATTCATAAGGAATGCTGATGAAAACAGTTTTCTAACTGGCATGAAAATCCTTTGTTCCTGATCTTGGAACTTAAAGCATCTGTGACAAAAAAAAAAGGTAGCAAAGAGCTTTTACTAAATTAAAAATATTTTTCCAAAAGAGCTCTCCTTTAAAAGAAGAGTAACTTTACTGATGCATTTGTTGTTGTCTCATACAAAAATTAAGTAAAAAATTCTAAGAATACTCTGTAACCTGGTAGATAAATGTGTATAAATCAGCATATTCAGTTCTCTGGTATTTCTCTTGATTTTCCTCCATCATCACAATTCATTTCATCACATTTCTAATTTATTGGTATTGCTTCCTTCCAAGCCTTACTTTGACATCTAGGGCTTAACAACTCCATTCAGTGCTAGAACAAGTATTTTCTTGAAAAGCCATATTTTTAATTTCAATTTCTTTTTCTCATATTTGAACTCCACAGTAGGACAGATTGCAGAAATGTTTTCGTATCTAATTATGGGTTTTTTTATCCTGTGATAATCCCAATATTGTATGTCATTTGTTCATTTATATGGGAAAGCCCTGTACAACAAAATTTAATTTATAGCTATAAGGCTTGGAACTAAGCTGATCAGTGGTGGTTGGCAGACTTCATAGCTAGAAATTAGATGTTAGGGTATGTAGACGTAGAATGCAACAAAGGTTTAAGAGAAAAATATCACACAAAAAAGGAGCAGATTAGGTTACTCACTGTCAGAGAATACTGACAAGACAGGAATACGTAATTGTCATCCATCAGAATACAGGAAAGTGGCCACTGGCATGCGAGGGTTGGGTAACCTCCTCCTGCTTTCATCTCCAGCCTGAGCTGCCACATACCTGTCCTGGGACCTGCCTGCCAAATCCCCACTGATGGCTATTGCAGGGTCACATGAAGTCATGAGGAGTCTGCAGTGCCCTTAAACACCAGCAAAAAAATAAATCTATGGCAACTTCATATAGTTTGTTACTTGTTTTAGCTTGTTACATGTTAGAGGTTTTGCTGACTATCCCCCATCTTGCAAGAATGCTATAGGGAAGTGTGACATTCACAGAAAATGTGTTCTTGTTGGACCTCAGGAAGCAGATACTGGAGGTACTAAAAGATACTAAAGAAAGATACTATAAAAGCATGTAGAAAATCAGTAGGGGTGCAATGCTTAGAGAGTGAATTCTGGATGAGGCATGTGCAAGAGGGAAGGGGACTTCAGCTGAAGCAAGGAGGAGTCATGAAGAACAGGGAGAGCTAAATAGGAAGAGATTATTAATTTTTCTTTTTTTTTTTTTTTTTTTTTTTCTTTTTTTTTTTTCTTTTTTTTTCTTTTTTTTTTTGATACACTATTCACTCACATGGTGAGAATGAAGTTACTCAGTAAAATAAGCAGGCAGCAGATTGAAAACTATCCAAATAATACTCTTGTATGACACAAAATTAAATTCAACTTCTTGTGACAGAATGTTGTGCAGGACTAAGTTACAAATAGAGGCTTCATCTATAAGCCCATATTTAAAACTATGTCCTATATTCAGCCTTTGACTGAGGAGCTACAGAACAGAAGCTACAAAATACCCTATTACAGACCATTTGGAGTCAGTGTCCTGAGCTACATGGGCCTTTGGTCAGACTCACTGCAGCTCACCCTACACTCCCAGCTTCAGAAAAGTGTACTATGAAATGCCCAAATTAGTTGATGGACAAAGTGTTAATTTTTCTTCTTAAACCCCTAAATAGTTTCTTTTTGGTTTTCAGCATCTTGGATATTCCCAACCAAAAAATGACTGACTTTTAAGGTGTTTAAGGGGAAGAAGGACAATAAATTTTGGTTCACTGTGCAGTTAGAATCCCTTTTTTAAAAATTCAGCAAGCTTTTGATTGCTACTGTTTTAGTAGGACCATCAATTCACCAATGTGTTAAACGTCTGACATTCAAATTCAGTTTGGCTGAACTGTTCTTCCCCATTAATTTATCCAGTTGCTGAGCTATGTCATGCAAATACTATAATATTTTTGTTATTGCACACACATACTCTATATGTACTCTGTATATACTCTATAATACTATACTCTTTCACTTTAATGTAACAAAGTGCTTGTATTTCATATTCATTGCACTCTACCATTAGAAGAAGATGGAAAAAATCCAAAAGATTTAACTCTTATGCTTAAATGTAGCAACATAGCAAAAAAGAATATCACTGAAAACATCACATAACTCATAGAATGAATGCCAAGATTAGTATTTTGCTTTAATAATGTAATTCTTTTGAAGCATAATGATTTAATTTAATACAAATGCATATTCTGCTTTCACGCCTTAGTAGGCCATTTAACTATTGAACTATATTTATACAGTATTTTTAATTGCTTTGAGAAATCAAAGCCAGCCAAGTAGTGCTTGGAGTGGGTTAAAGTAATCTTTGAAAGACTCACCTCATTATTTTTGTTTCCCTTTAATAATCTAGACTAGATTGTAGGTGTGATCACAGAGGTGAAGGAATGAAGGGAATTCTTTCTAGTCATGACAATTCTTACATGTTTTAATTTTCAGGAGCAGTGAAACTGCATTATTCTGATCCTTGTGGTGTTTTTCAGTTCAGCAGTTAACAATCTCTTACTTTTTATGGGTGCCTTGGGGTGGTGGCTTGCTTATACCTCTCACTTTTATGCACCTATGCTAGCCAGACTCCTTTTCTTCTTAGTGAGGAGAGAGATTCAGGTCCTAGGTTAGACGTCTGCTGGAACACCCCCTTTGATTAAACCTTTCTCTTAAGAGAACAAACCCCTGGTGATTCTCTGACAAAAGCAGCAGTGATAGTTTCCCAGTTACTTCAGTGGCAAAGTCCAAGGGACTTCAGAAACACTCTTTGGTAGGAAGGAAGTTTAGGATTAAGGAAGTCTAGTTCTCTAGACTAGAAAACTCCAAAGTTTATCATAGTGGAGAGGAGGGATCTAACAGAAGTACAGAAAGAGCAGTTACACAGATGATGAATCCAAGGTCATTTTGGAGGATGATCGAGTTCCTCTGAATACCTGGAGGACTCCAATTCTAAGATATTCTTGTCTTTAAAGATTAATACCATCTTTACTACTACTTTTACCATCTTTCTCAAGCCTGTTCATAGAAGCAATAGGTGGATAATTGACAACAGAACTCTGTGCACAGGAGGCACAGGAACTGAACTACCTGGTCTGTCTCCTATGCCTGTTCAACACAGTTATATTAAGCCAGTGGGAAGGAAAGGAGGAATATTCTGTCACAGTAGGAAATGCTAGAAGGATCTTCCATCTAACTTCATGTGAATGTTTCAGAGTATCATATTTGGTGCTTTAGCTGTAGAGTGGCTGAAATAAGAACTTCTATCAGGAGAGAAATTCTAAAAGAAGATGAATTTGAAAATTTCTTCTCCAGAAACATAAAAATCTGCTTAATTTTTGGCTTTTCAGCTCCTGCTGCTTTTAAGTCAAGGCTGTGAGCCACTTTAGAAAGTATGTTTTAGGAAACTCTTTTGAGCTTGGTACAGAATGAATAAAAAGCTACTTAAACTGTATTGTATGGGAGGCAATATTTAGATGGTATAGGATTTACATTAAAAGATCCTTTCTGTCCTTAACTGTGTAACTCAGCATTATTTTCTAATACTGCTCAGCAGAAATAAGTGAAATGTAGAGTTTAATGTGGCAGCATCATTCACTCATCTGAACTGATGAGCAGTTGTTTAAAACTTTTTAGATGCTGCTGGCTCAGTTAGATATTATCTATAAAAAACCATTTCCCTCATTTACCTCCCCATGAGAATTTTGCCTTTTTCTTCCTAAAACAAGTATTTAATGAATCTCTAAATTGCTATTATCTCTAATAGTAGAACCCAGTCATAGGTTCTTCCAGTTCATTTTCTGACATTACATAGTATGGAGGTAAAAAACTTTATGGAGCTTTAAATTAAGTGTTTTCATTCAGTTGTAATGGCTGTCAGTACATCTGTAAAATAATGTGCCCAGCTGCAGGGGGATGTGCTGCTAATCACAACCATTACTGCATATACCTAAAAATTCCTAACAATATAAACTATTAGAAAGCCAAATGAAGTTGCTAAGAAATGTATCAAATTAGGAACAATTTCTACTTTCCCCCCAGCTTGTTTGTTTGTTTGTTTTGTGTAAGTGTGTGTATATCTTCTTGCTAATTTCTACCTTCATCTATTTCTCCTTTTATTTTATCTTGGTTGAAGCTTGGCAAATTGGGGCATCCCCAGTAATCCCTCTGTATTAAGCAGGGTACCTTTTGTCTGGTTTATGCAGCCTAAGATGCTTTATCCTGCCTATTCCTATTTGTCTTCTTTACCAAAGATCCTGTTACCCAGCTACCTTGGAAAATTGTATTGACCTTTCTGATTTAACAGTACCCAATTCTTCAAATGATATCCTTATCAGTAGAAATGATATTATTTTACTCTGGAGAGGCACACGCTGGGCCAGCTGCTTGCTTTCTTCTTTTCTGCAGTAACTTTCATGCTCAATTTAAGTTTTATTTTCTGCTTTACTGAATAGAAAGGCCAAATTGAAGCTGAGCTGTCCTGTTGAACTAACACTTTCTTTTCTTCTTCTCAGCCCACTGGTTGATTCTGCTGCATATTTGTCACATTCCTCCCAAGCCCTGGTGATTCCCAGTTCTGCTTGCAAGCTGTGCTCAGGGAGCAAAGGGAGGGAGGCTGTGTTTTGGCAGCACTGCCTGCCTTCTGCTTCACCTCCCTTTTTCTCAAGGGCTGTGTGGTGATGGGACTTTCCTGTACATGAAGCCAGTTTCAGGAGCCCTGCATTGCACTGTGCATGCTGTACAAGTTTTGTCACACGCTGCAGAGGGACGGTGGCCTCTCCCTGCCATGGAGCCATTGAGACTGCGCCCTTCTGTTCTTATAGAACCTGAGGGCATCCTTCAGCCTCTGATGTGTGAGCCAGGCTGCCAGGCTGAAAGGTGAAGATTTTTCAGACAGGCTTTTAATGTACCTCAGTACTTATGCATGCCACGTTGTTCCCAAGAACACAGAAATTCCAAAAGCATAGTATTTTTCCCGTTCATTAACCACTACTTTACACCTGAAGAGTTTCTACTGTTCACCTGTGGTACCATGTGGACTATTTGCAAGTGAAGAGTGACATATCTGGTGTTTACTTGAAATTAATTTATTTGTAACAAACATTCACAAATCCCTGATTTCTCCAGCAAGGAGAAATAGTTTCCTTGCTCAGGAATCCCCAGACATGCCAGCTGGCATCTTTTTCTACTTTTCAGGGTTACAATGAGACCTTATCTTTTTGGCCTCCAATTTTTACCTGAAAAAAACTCCTGTTTTGATGAAACACCTTCAGTGTCTTTCTCAGAGGCTGATCGAGTTCCTCTGAATAGCTATCAGCCCTGATTTCTGAGGCAATGCAGAATACATTTATGCAAAACCATCCACAGCCAAGTGTTTCACCACACCAGACAAGCAGTGCAAACAGATGAGCTGTTCTGGAGGGGTGAGCTACCAAAACTCATTCCAAGCTCCTCCTGCTGCTTCAGCAGGCACTTTCCAGCACTGAACACCTTGTCCTAGCTGAGCACATGATTCAGCCTTACTTGGTCTGGCAGTGCTCCTGGTGCTGCTAGTGAGCCAGTTTGTCTGGAGTGATCACTGACAACTCGAGTGACAAGGCAGATGCTGAGATGTACAACAAGCCTGTAGGTCATACAGGAGATCCTGAAACTCACCATATGTATGCAAAGTACAACTGCAATTATTGCCTGGGTCACAGGAGGAGCCCCATAGGTTGCTCTTGCTCTTTTTTGTTGAGTGTATTACTTTAAAAGAGCACATTTTAAAAATGTTACCCAGGGTCTTCCTCTTAACTCTCCATGCAAAAGAATACATAATGAGTAGTAATACATGTGAAGTGGAAGAGGCAGCTGAGAAATAATTTATGTGCATTGATAGTGAAGTAGTAGCCCACCAGCTGAAAATTATCTCATTTTCCAAAGGGTCCAAGGCATCTTTTCATTTTGGCAGCCCAGGTTTGTAGCAAGGCCAGAATGAATGGCAAAGAAGCCACTGTAGCTGCCTGCCAACACCATCAAGATGCCAGGTGCCATAGCCAGAACAAAACAAAACGTTTAGTTGGCTCTGGCATATGGATTTTCAAGGAGGAGAAGACAGACATAGATCACTGTGGGGTGGACAAACAAAGCCAGGCCATCATCAGCCCTTCAACTATATGTTTTTAATGTTCTCTCATTTTCTTCTAGTAGGTTTAAAGCTGTTCTGCAGATGCACAGCAATCCTCAACACAGCACAAAGCACAGGCAGCATTATTGCCATCCTATACATATGCTCTGCAACAAAACAGCAATTCCCAGGGTTATGAATTACTCAGTAGCGTCTTTCTTGAAAGCTTTATGGCACAGGTGAGAGGAAAATTTCCTCGTGCCCAAACAAAGGTGTTCCTAGACAAAGGAAAGTTGGACCCATGACTTAGCAGTGATGCCAGTGATGCAAGATAAATATATTCTAATTAGTTCAGTTATTTTCCATTTAGCATGAATAGGGATAGCAGAATTTAAATCATGTCAGCTAGCACTGTGTTTCTCTTGCAGTAGGCTTTCATGAATGGTGAGATGGTATTTCCAGCTGAGAAAAGTGGAATTTCTTTTCAGAAGCCAACTGAAAGAACAACAAACACACTCACGTCTTTTACTCAGTTAAGAATAACCCAAAGAAATTAACATTGCCTCCCTTCCTTCTTTTCTGTTCTACCTGGATAGATATGAAAACACACAGAAAAAATATAATAATGAAGCCTGGTGGATGCTAAATAAGTGAACTAACAGAGCAAGCAAAAATACCCTTTTAAAATCTTTATTTCAGGTTGCCTAATTTTTTCGCAGAGAAGTGGACGAATGTAGTTAGAAGCAAGGAGAATCAGAATATGGGATGGGCTTGCATTTACCTTTCTTAAAGGAAATCAGAGAGAAATAAAAATAGCCCAGATGGAAGAACAGTCCTTGGGTCCTGGACCGAATGTAGTTTCTTTAAGAAAAAGGGTAGGAATTTGACCATTCTTTCAGAAAAAAACAAATGTTTTGCAAAACAGACAAAAAAGCAGACTTATCTCTTAGCAAGCAACAAAATCTACATTACAAACTTAAATCCTTTATGAATCATACTAAATACCAGTCCTGGTAAGGAAAATTTCCCTTTTTCTTACTTTTACTAAATGTGTCCTGAAAAGTGTGTTGCAGGGACTGTGTAACACAGCCACTTTCTATCTACCTGAACCATTCATGCAGCATGAGAAGAGTGGCTCTGGAGAAAGCCACAGCAGCACTGAGGATGCAACTCCACACTGTGCTCGTGTCAGGTTTGCTTTGCTCTCCCTCTAATCCAGTCCTATGCAGGGCATCCAGTATAGCTCCCCAATGGAAAATAAACCTCATTAAAGGAGACAGCTGAGATACTTTAAAAACACTCTCCTTCTCAAACAAGGAGATTCATGTAGACATGACAATGTTCAGTACCAGGAAACTAAGAAAACTGGTGTCATTTAATCCAAACTGATTATTCAACACTATTCCTGACAACAAAAGTGGAGAAGGAGTTTTGCCACAAGAGGATCAGCTCATGATAAGCCAAGTAATTGCTTGGAGCTTGTGTATGTTGGCAGGGCACTTTCCCACAGAGAAAGAGAAGTAGTTCACATATGACAGCTACGCAGATGACCAGAAACGAATTTCCTGGTTCACAAATCTGAAAGTAACATTTCTAAACAGACCCCTAGATTTTTCTTTATTTTACAATCCAGTTTAAAAGGTACTGATGTTGGGAAAAGGGCCAAAAATGTCATATCTTAGAGATAAGTAACATTTAAAGAAAATAATGATGTATTTTTAATAACAAATTGTTACCATGGCTTAAGACGTATATCCAAGTCAGTATTGTTTTAATGCCTGCTTCATGTACACATGCATATGAACAGCTGCAGGCACATCCTGTCATGTGGTATTTGGTGACCACATAAGCACAGCTCTGTTCCTGGGATGAGGAGGGCACACACTCCTCTGACACTCTAGAGAGAGAGATTTGGGATGAAAGGTATCTTTACACCTGGGCTCTCTCCAGTGCAACACATGTACTCTGTGTATGTATCTGGTGGAACTTGGGTCTTCCCAGCATACCAGTGCTCACGAGTTAGTTGGGAAGTACTGTAATAAGGCAGCTGTGAAGAAACAAGAGTGAGCACTCTAGTTTGAGGTATGCTTCCAACTGGTTTTCCAAACGACTGCCTGAAAACTGATACTGTTTGGAGGGGGGTTGTTTAAAGCTGAATGAGAAGATAGTGCAATGAAAATGGAGAACTGCAGGTGAAGGCTCAATTAAATATCTCTGCAAAGAGGAGTACCTCTGCTCAGCACAGAAATTAAGACTGTGTACAATATCCTTATTTGTTTAAGGAACTGCACGTTCGTCTTGGAATTGCAAGTACTACGTGCATGGGATATCAGAGGAGATGCATGGGGTAGTTGTGACCAAAGTGCAAGACCTGGCACTTAGCCTTGCTAAATCTCACAGAATTGGCCTCAGCCCATTGATTCAGCCTGTCCGGGCCCCTCAAAAAAAGGCAACACTCTCCCCCAACTTGGTGTTGTCTGCAAACGTAATGAGGGTGCACTCAATTCCTTCATCTGTATCACTGATAGATATATTAATAGAATCATGTGTTATGTTTGCAGTATTTCAGAAGAACACTTGCTGAGAGCCATGCAGTGGGATGGTTCCAGCAGCTTGTGTTCAACAGCAAGATGAGCAGTAAGCTCATCAGTCCTGCACTGCCCATGTGCTACCATCCTGACCCAGGATGAAGCTCCTCTCTGGGAGGAAAGAAGAGCCTGTTCTCCAGCTCCTTTGGCCCATCTCCAAGACTGACAGACAGGCACAGTTTGGCTGGGTTATTTTCTCTTATTGACATTCTTAACAGGGAGCTGGACCATGGCAACACAAGCCATTTTACCCAATAGCAATTCTTATGCCTGTTTGCCAGAGCAAGTCAGGTTAAGTTTGTAAGCTATCAATTAATATTTTTCGGTCTAAAAATATTTGTTTAAGAAGGACCCTGGTGAATTTAGCAGACATAGATGTGTAAATGCCACACTGCTAGAAGTCAGCCATCTGCATTTTGTAATCTGGCAGGTAAACAAATGGACCAGGCTCTTTGACATCTCTCAGGTTATTGCTGATCATATGAACATTAACTTTTCCAAAGGTGTCTCTTTGCTTCGTCACATTTCAAAGACTACATTAATTTTGTTTTCACATGTTTAAATATTTATTTTGACCTTTTACCTCCTGGTATAACCTTCTGACTGGTTGGACTGGCCAAATCAAAATACACTGATGTGTTCTGAATGGCCTCGCTGCTTGTCTAAACATGCTGCATAAACAGCTCTGGCAGAACAAAAGAGTCCCCTGGGGTACTGTAACAGTCTCTTTGTCCTTTCCACATTACCCATGCAGGTAGGGGCTGTGCTGAGATCCACCAGCTGGTTTTCTTACCACTGCATGTTTCTACTCATGCCCAGGGTTGTTTTTCCCACTGTCAGTACTGTTAAGGAAGACCAACACGGTGCTGTTGTCTGTTTGATGTGCAGGTGCCACTGCTGCAGTACCGACTCTGCACCTGGTCCTGGTGGTGCCTGCCCTGGGTGTCCTGGCCTGCTCGGGATTCTGAATGTAGCTGGATTTACCTTGTCCTCTGCCTAACAGAAAGGACTCCCTGTGAAGATGAGGACCACGATTCTTTTTGATTCCTGTGGCACCGTCCTAAGCCAAATAAATTACACTTTAAAATAAATTACCCTACCGATTTCCTATGAACTTTAAGAGGACCGAGGCATCCAGGAACTCCTTCATGAAGTAAATCAACTTTTGAAAGGCTAAGAAATGTTTTTAACTTGTTCCAATATGCCTTATAAAACACTAATGCTGATCTGTGACAGTTGCATGATTCGGTCCAATGGGGCAAGTTACAGTGTTAAAACCCAATAACATAGGCTGTACAGTGAAAGTAAAATCACCATACGTAGGTGCTTTAACTTGAATAACAAATTGTGAAATATAATAGAGATTGAAATGTTGATTGTATGTGATAAATGTAAGAGTACTACGTCTGTCTGTACTATCCTATATGTTTTGTGTACTGCATATTTTTGAATGGCCCCATCATCATTTCTTTGGATTACTGGTTTTTAGAGAGACAGTCAAAGCAAAAACATTGCATTTTTTTAGAGCTATATTTCTTGAGGCTACTGGATGGAATCTGAAGGACTTGAAATAGAAGTCAGTGACAAGGAACTTTTTATTTTAGGTATGTTCAGAACACCTGACATGCAAAGCATGCTCAGCTTAAAGGAATTTACCTGTGCTTCACTGATGCAAGATATGCCATATTATTTTCTTTAAACCATTATGTTGAAAAATTTCATTGTGGTCATTGCTGATTTTAGGAGTCAAATCTTGGCTTTCAGGGAAGCAGTGAAATGTATTGGTTTTGGTTAATTATTATTATTACTATTATTACTATTAAAGTAGCAATATAACACTTAGGAGTTTGGAGATGGAGTCCATGTTAAGATCAGCCGGGTGGACCATGAAATGGTAGGAAATGTATGTTATTTTTTGAAGTGAAAAGATTTAAAATATAAAATAATAAAAAAGATATAAAATAAATGGTGAAAACAAACTAGCACAGTAAAAAAAAATTATTATATTTACATTTTTATGCTGCAAATGCCAGATGTTACTTTCATGTGAAGGTGTACATTTGGGAGAATTATATGCTTTTTGAAGAACTTGATATTATTCTAGTGTTCATAGTGTTGTAAATAAGAGTTTTAAAGTTCTGAGATCGTCTCCCTATTTAATAGAGTACTGAATGATCCAACTGTGTGTTAGTACATGAAAATCAGATCCCAACTGTTAGTCGAAGCTAAATGTTTACTATGGCCTTTGCAAAATGGGAACTCAATTAGAGACAGAGAATGTTTTTGTTCTGACTGTGTCTAGAGTGTTTCAGGGTTGGGTTTTTTGTTGGTTTGTTTGGGTTTCTTCAAGTTGTTAAAGAAATGCACATTCCTTTCACTTTCCATGGTATGCTGGGAATTAGTTTGAGTGTGAATGTTGAAGAAACACAGTGATATTGAATCAGCTGGCTCAAGTAATAGTGCAATGTCTGATGCTTCAAGAATTATAAGCTTTGAATCATATTTTATTAGCACAACCTTGCTAGCTACTTAGAAATAGATTTTATCTTTTTAGAACTGATGCTGTAGAGGTCTGTAATAATATTTACATGAAGCAAGAATAGGACTATTAATAATTTACACCCCCTCTTTTATTTGTGTAATTTTGTACTATATATTTACATGTAAAAGTGTAGAGTCTTCATTAAGAAGTATCAATAATACTGGTTTAGTTTAATTTTAACTATTTGTTATAAAATGAAAATTTTTTACGTAGGTGAAAGTGATAACTTCCCTATAGAGGAATGTCAAAGTGTCAAACACTACTGAGTTTCATAAATTGTATAATTATTTGAAAGAGAAACGAGCTGTCTTCATACATAAGAAACTAATATGCTGTAAGCCTTCTGTACAAAACAACTGTTTTACTGTGTTTCATTTTGTTTGGTTTTTTTGCAGTATGACTCATTTTTATATAATATACAACCACAACTAAAACCTTTTGCCAAATGCATGATTGCCTTTTACTTTTTTAATACATGGTGTGTAAAGCAAAATTATTTCATTTTTGCATGGAACTGATTTGGAAGGAAAGCCACTTCTTTTTTTAAATCAACAGCACAGGTGAGATAGGTCTCACACACTGATCAGATAGTCTGGAGATTTTTCTGTTTCACATAATTGTGTAAATTTAACTGGGACCTTCAGTTTCAGATTGCTGTCAAGGAAGACTAACTAATGTATCATCTGCTTCAGAACACAAGGTTCTTAATTAAAGTTTATATAGATAGACATATTTGTTGTTTCTTTATATTTCAGGAAACTTGATATTACTATTATTTGATACTGATGGATATTGAAATGTTTTTTTAGTTACTTTTTATCTTTTTTTTTTTTTTTCAAACAAGTAGAGCAGGACCGTGCTTTGTCCTTTTTATGAATGAAAAGTAAATTACAATTAAATAAATGTATTAATGTTACTCAAAATACAATAACTGTCTTTTGAATTGAAACTTTCTAATTTCGTAACAGTGATGCAAACAACTGTGACAGCAAAGGTGGGAATGAAATGAGGTCCTGTGTGTCCCTGCCCTGCCTTCTCATGAGTTTTGCTGGAGTTAAAAAGCTTTTGTGAGATAAGGATGGCTGTTCTGCTTTGATTGTAGGTGATAGAAATAGCAAGATTTTCCTGGCATCAGTGGCAGAGAGTCTCCTAAGACCTCTTCAGCATTTCTGGAAGCACAAGTTAACCAGTTTCTTTGCAGGTAATACTTTCTCCTCCATAGATATATTACAAATAAAGGCAGCCAAAATGGCAAAACTTCATGCTGATGATATACTTTGTGTGATCTTGTATTTTAAGAGCTGACATCAAGAACTGCCTGAGATATTGCCTGTCTTTGAGGGGGTCACATTCAGTCCCTAAAATGCACAAAACCTGGCTTGTAAGAGATTGGTAAAACTGACAGTCTTAATGAAGAACTTGGTTTATCTTCAGGTACCAAAAAAGAAGTGTCAGTGACAGAATGTGTTCCTCATGCCCTGCACCTAAAACACTCTCTAGTCAAGGCTCACACCTGGGGAGGAGGAGATTATCACTACTTTGATTAAGTATGGTTTGTATTTTTTCTTCTGGTCTCTAAGAGAAATAAGGGTTTGAGTCTGTGTCTGACACTTCCCAGCTAATGGCTTTGAACTTGGTGTTGGGAGGCAAATTCAGCAAGTATCTTACTGAAGGTATTCGGAGTCTGAGTAGAAGGTAGACACTGAAATCAGGATTTGCATCGAAGGCAGCTGGAGCATGGTCACTGGTTTTACCTGTTCTATTTGTCTAGCAAACAGAGCTCACCTTGCTCCTGCCTTATTCAGGGGCTGGACAGCATGGGAAGAGGATGGGTTGGGGAGAAACCTGGGCACATGGTCTTGCAGGAGATGGAATATGAGATCATTGCAGTGACAGAGCAAGGCAGGGAAGAACATGAGGCCTGGGACATAAAGCCATAGGAGAAAAGGTTCATTTATGCCTCCTTCTGAAGAGCAGCTTGGTTTTGTTTGTGAGACTTTGTTCCCAGATTTCTGAGCCTCTAGCTATAGAAGATGAGAAAAATATATGGCTTTAAATATTAGATATGTGGTTAAAGACCAGATCTTTAACTTCCTATTGGAATTATAATAAAAGACATCATATAATACCCAAATACATCCAGTATAGATCTTGAAATAGTTCCAAATTTTGTTGTTTCGAGATTTTGTTTATTTAAATAGGTCACATAAACATCTGTCTTTTAGGTTACAGCAGTACAAGATGGACTAAGGATATTCCTTTGGCAGCAGTATTAATTTCTGTAGCTTCTAGCACCTGTGTATGCTCCCTCCTTGCACATATTCTCCAGTGGAATCTTTTCAGTGTTAGGACTTTGGCACAACATAGGAGCCACCTGCCTTCCACACAGAGCAGCAAGTCTGCAGAGGAAAATTATCTCTCTTCATTTCTTTCAGAGATGACATTTCTGTAACCTTTCTACCTTTAGTTCCTTTTGCTTTGTCATTTTAACATTCTCAGTAAAAAAAAAATAAAAAAAAAATTTTAAAAGGAAAAAATCACAAAAAAACATATCGTTGGTAAATAAAAAATAATGTACACATCTCAAACAGAAGTAGCACTGGCTACTCTTTACTTGGCAGGCTAACATTTTTTTTATTTTTTTTTTTTTACCCAGATGCCAGTTAACCAAGTCTGCTCTAAAGGATGTCATGAAAAGTATTTCCTTCACCCTAGCTGATCTTGACTCTGGTCTGTTCTTTTGAATAACATGGATAGACTTGCTAATTATGCCAATTTTAGTTCCCCCAAAACACTTTAAAAACCTCATGATTTAGCTGGTAACTTGAACAGGCAATCCCCAGTGAGTGGCTTTTACTGCTCTATGTTTAAATGGGCTAATAGTCTCTTTAAAACCTGACGATCTTTAGTGTGTTTTCACAGCCACTACCCATTTGCTTCACAAAAAGGCAGGAAATTGTTCCTTTCTCTCCCAATGCATGGAGCAGAAAAGGCACAGTGCCTTCTGACTCAGAGAAGGGGCTGTTTCTGAGGATGTGAACCTACTTGCTGCCTTCTACTCACGGCAGATTTCAGTGCAGCCATACAGCCCTTCTGAATTTTATTAGGCTTGGTCAGCAGCAGGGAGATGTGCCAGAGCCATATGTCATCTCAGTGAAAGGAGAATCAGACACTGCCCAAAATGCTGGGTCAGCAAAGCGTCTGGGATAAATGCAGCTTTGCTGGCATGGAATTAGCTGGTGTTAAGTGGGAAAGTGAAATAATGGCCCTGGGAAAACATATCTGTCACACGGACTCTTCACCAGCCAGGAGGAGCCTGGCAGCAAAGTCACAGTGCTGAAGGCTGGTTCCCATCAGGAGGTGCATCCCGAGAGCTGGGGCTGTGCAGGTGCACAACTCCAACTGCATCCATGCAAGTGTCCTGGAGGATACCTGGGTCTGGGCATTGCTATTAGATGAAAGCAGAAAGGAGAAAACTAAAGACCTGCTTGTTTTCTCCCTGTTCCCCATCCTACTCCACATCCACTGCTGGTAACAGTTTTCAGAGGAAACTCTTCTCTGCAACCACATGGAACAGCCACATTTATAGCAGATTTAATTTAACCTATAAGAGATGAGTAAATAGGAGAGAGAAATCACTCTCCTAAATGCACCAGCCCACTGGCTGTGAAGGAGGCATAGCTCTAAATGGCAGATATCTGATGCTGGAGAAGGTAAGTCCCATCCCAGCTGTGCTGCAACAACCTGACAGGTCAGATGCTGGTAAAAAGGTACAGCTGAACAGAGAATACAGAGATATTGACTGGGCATCACTCCCTCTAGATGGCTGTCATGGTGTCACCTCCATCTTCCTGTTTCGTGACACCTGCCAAAAGCAATGCCCAGAGAAGTGTTCCTATGGCATTTAGTCCAGCACCAGCCCTCCTGTTCTCTGCTGTCTGCTCAGCTCCAGGCAAAGTGACATCCTTGATGGTGATCCCATGGGCACACAGCTCCAGGTCGGCACATACCACAGTCAGAAGGGATGGACAGCACCAAGGGGTCATTACCCAGCTGCAGACTGGTGTCCAAGCCTTCAGGAAACCCCTGCTTGTCAGGACCCCAAGGCTGTGGAGGACACACAGGTGAGCAGGGCAGTGGTCCCCACAACACCAAACCATGGGGAGACACTGAGTTCTCTTCCCACCCAAATGGGAGAAAACAAGTAAATATTTTCCTGTCTCAAGGAATTGAAGCCCAGTAGATTTTTAGATATATATGCTGAGGTACATGCATCAGTTAGAGCTCCTCAATGACAACACTCTGAAACAGTTAATTACCAATCTTAATTTAATTGTAATGCATAGCATGTTTCCTATGGGTTCACTTGTAACTCAAAGAGCTGCCAAAATCAGAGAGGTCTCCACAAAGCCCCTGTGTGCCTGCCCTGTCAGAGCACCTCAGTACTGCTGCAGACCTCCAAAACAGGCACCAGGGCCAAGCCAGTGTCTTCCCTGGCATCAAATCCCAAGACTCTTCAGCCTTCTTCAGGCCCTGATTTGATCTGTAAAAAGCAGAGGATGGAACAATACAAAAGGATCTACAGGAGATGGATGTATATGTGGCCTTTTACAAGCAGGTTAGAGCATGCATTGGGGATTTTATTGGAATCCAAGAAAAACTAACACCTTAAAAAAAAAAAACAAAAAAAAACCCACCAGCCACACAAACCAGAAACAGAGATGAGCTCTGCAGTTTTTGTAGCATCTTTAATAGATAGCTTCAATTTTGTGCTCCCAGAGCCAAGAAGGAGCATGTAGAATGAGTCCACTGGGTTCTGCTTAGCAGAGTTTTCTATCATTAACCTACAGCACTGACTTTTCTGTGATGCTGTGAGTGTTATGGTTTAGACAGAGGAAAAAAGTGTGTAAAATAATTCTGTTTATACCAGGAAGGAATCAATAATTCAAACTCTCAAGACGGAGTCAAACATGCTAATACAAATGACCTAGAAAAATAGCATGAATTTTCACTGTTAGAAACAACGCATTGGGATACAGCACAGTAACCTGCTTCTTTGCAGCTTAGTGATTCCAGAATGCAGGAATACAGTTTTATTTGTAGAAGCACCATAATTAGACCATAAAAAAGACTTGGTGTTTGTTTTAATCAGTACTGAGAAAGCTAGAAGCCCTCACCCTGTCAGGAACATAGAGTCACAGATGGCATGAGCTTACTTAAAATGGTTTATTTTCCTACCTTGTTTCTTCCATAATATCCTTGCTGGGATGTGATAACCTGGTGGCTCCTAGCCAGTGCTCTTGCTGAGCTCAGCCCCCAAAAAACCATAAACTAAAATGGGTGCTTTCAAGGTCAAAAAATACTTAACTTTTGTTTGTCTTTCTTCCTTCATCTTTTCTTTCTTCCTCTTTCTTTCTTTCTTTCTTTCTTTCTTTCTTTCTTTCTTTCTTTCTTTCTTTCTTTCTTTCTTTCTTTCTTTCTTTCTTTCTTTCTTTCTTTCTTTCTTTCTTTCTTTCTTTTCTTTCTTTCTTTCTTTCTTTCTTTCTTTCTTTCTTTCTTTCTTTCTTTCTTTCTTCTTTCTTTCTTTCTTTCTTTCTTTCTTTCTCTTTCTTTCTTTCTTTCTTTCTTTTCTTTCTTTTCTTTCTTTCTTTCTTTCTTTCTTTCTTTCTTTCTTTCTTTCTTTCTTTCTTTCTTTCTTTCTTTCTTTCTTTCTTTCTTTCTTTCTTTCTTTCTTTCTTTCTTTCTTTCTTCTTTCTTTCTTCTTTCTTTCTTTCTTTCTTTCTTTCTTTCTTTCTTTCTTTCTTTCTTTCTTTCTTTCTTTCTTTCTTTCTTCTTTTCCTTTCTTTCTCTTCCTCTTCCTCTCTCTTTTTCTCTCTTTCTCTCTCTCTTTCTCTCTTTCTTTCTTCCTCTCTTTTTTTTTCTCTCTTTCTTTCTCTCTCTCTCTCTCTCTTGAACCTTGTTATACTATAAGTAAAATTCTGTGGGATATCTGTTTAAGAGAAACTGAATTTGTACAACCCTAGCACAGATGAAAATCAGGGCAATTGAAGTGGAGGAGTTAATACTGTGAAATATGCCACTGGAGAAATAACAAATAGTGAAATTAAAATATTATTTCCAATGATATCATTAAAATCAGTGTTGTTCACAGCATTAGCTTCTCGGGAATTAATGAACTAGAACCTACTGTGAGAATAATTGCATGTAAAGTACAATAATATTGATGTTATGCCAGAAGCTGTGATGTCTATCAAGAATTAATTTACAAAATCAAAATTCAGAGGAAGTCAACTTCATTTATGACCTTTGAAAAAGCAAGTGAAAAAACAACTCAAAAAAATCTCATGAGAAAGCAGACTTGCAAAACTACAGTGTAAAACCTTGCATCTAGGACATCCTTTCCTAAAATCGCAAATATATGATCAGTAGCTGAAGCATTTCCCTTCTCCTGTTTATGACTGGAAGGTGGCAGAGTGGTTTCTGATTTTCATATTCATAGTTTACCAGCTATTAATTTTTCATCAGCCCAGTGTTCTCTGCCAATTTCTTGGGAGAAATATGAAAAAACAAGTTATAACCTCTTGTAGTTCTTCAACCCCTGAATCAATTGTCCATAAACAATGGAGAGATACAAGGACCAGAGCAGCCTCTGCCCCACTGATCATAGAATCATAGAAACATAGAATTGGCTGGGTTGGAAGGGACCTCAGAGATCATCAAGTCCAACCCTTGATCCACTACTGCTGCAGTTATCAGACCACGGTACTGAGTGCCACATCCAGTCTCTTTTTAAATGTCTCCAGGGATGGAGAATCCATCCCTCTTCTTTCCCTCTCGGGAAAGAAATTCTTTCTAATATCCAACCTAAACCTCCCCTGGCACAACTTAAGACCATGCCCTCTTGTCTTGCTGAGAGTTGTCTGGGAAAAGAGACCAACCCCCACCTGGCTACACCCTCCTTTCAGGGAGTTGTAGAGAGTGATGAGGTCTCCTCTGAGCCTCCTCTTCTCCAGGCTGAACAGCCCCAGCTCTCTCAGCCTCTCCTCATAGGATCTGTACTCAAGTCCCTTCACCAGCCTGGTTGCCCTCCTTTGGACCCGCTCCAGGACCTCGATATCCTTCCTAAACTGAGGGGCCCAGAACTGGACACAGTGCTCAAGGTGTGGCCTCACCAGGGCTGAGTACAGGGGCAGAATCACTTCCCTGGGCCTGCTGCCCACACTGTTCCTGATAGCAGGGCTGGCCTCCAGCTCCCCAAAACCCTTCCTTGTTCAGCCATAGTCCCTGATGAGTCTAACCCACCTGCAGGTCTATGTCCCATCCTGTCCCTCTCCCAACCCCTTCACCAGGGAGGTGCCCAATGCCTGGGGCAGCCCCCCAGTGCTTCAGCTGCTCTGCTCCCCACATGCCCTGTGGGTCACCAGCCTCCTCATACTCTGTTGTTGCCATAGTTGACATATAAATGTCAGAAACTATTCAAGGTATTCAATTGACTAGCATGGCAGAGCAGCTCAATTTGACAGATTTGCCACAGAGAGCCTTGAAAATCTGTGTGGCTCTAAAACCAAGTAAAATGTACATCGGGTAAGACCGTTATTGTGTGTCACACAGCATGGTGGTTTGAGAGGATCCATGAAAACATCTGTGTGACTGGTAAAGGGGCTTTCTCTTCAGGTTGTCAAGCAAGGAGGAGCAAGGCATCCTGCTCCAGGACGTGGGGCAAAGGATTCCTGTACTGTCTCAAGAAATGTGCAGTTGCTTTTGTGATCACAGACAAAGAGCTCAAGTACATCATGTCTGCAACCATCATGTCCACTGAATATTTACTGAGGGTGAAGCTAGGAATGTCATGAGAAAGCAATAATTGTATCTGAGAGCTTTTATTCCCTTCTGCACCTAAACTAGTGAAGTGTGATACAAAGTAGAGATTGCAGAGGTGCAAAATGTCAGTGAGAGCAGAGCCAGAGTACATCTCAAAGTGGATGCAATGAGAGAGCATGTCCAAGCTTCATGGATTCACTGGTGAATAACAAGGATGGAATAAAGCAGAAGACTTTGAATTAACAAACCCAAAGTATTTTTAGGATGTAGTTTGCAAGCATTAGGAGAAATGAAGGGATAAGAGCAGTCACTATTGGTACCAACAGCTATCAGAAGATACCTCTTTCTCAAACAGAGCAGTGAGACTTGGGCCTGAACTCTCATCCAAAAAGATGTGGCCAGTGCTGGGTGGCCATGCCATTATCTTCAGCCAGCCTGTGTTAAACAATGCTGCAGTTAGCCATGTGTCATTGCTCATGGAAGCAGTAATTATGATTAAGGGGTGATGCAGGAAGCTTTCTTCACCAGCAACTGGATTGTCTGTGGCTGGCACTCTACCCTCTTCCCCAGTGTGCAGTCTCTTCTCTCTAGTTCTGGATCCTGATCTCCTAAGAGACACCCCAGCGAGACCCGTAAGTTATTTTTGTGTCCAATCTGCTAAAAGAACTGTGCAAAGGGGTTAAATGTAGCAATAGCACATATATAATCACCCAGCTTCCCTGTGGTATAACTGCAAGCTATTCAAATGCACACTTGATTAAGGGCACATGAAAAAACATTATGTGGATTTGTGAGGATACCCATTAAAGTATCCATCTGTTTGGGTTTTTTACTTCCTCTGGCTCATAACAAGAAGCCTCCATTGATTTCCTTTATGTAGCGAGTGCTCAGCAAGAAATTAAAAGTAATTCACATTAAAAAATTACGAAAACAAGCAATGTATGGTTAATGAAATTGTTTGGAAAAAAAATCCTTCCATTATGGATGCTAATGTTTCTGTCCATTAAGCATCAAAAAATAATTTTCTGGAATGGATGTATTAAAATTACCTCTCATTACAAGCTGATGACTGCCAGATGTTAATAAACTATTCCTAAATGGTTATCATTAGGTATAATAATGATTAAGCTCACAAAGCGTTTTGTGCTTTTGTGCCTGTAAACCACAGCCTGGAGACCAATGGCTGTATACTCTTTTTTTTAAACAATAATGTATGATGTAAAAACCAGACAATAAGAGGGAAAAAACCTTCACTTCAGGACAGAGTAGTCTAAGAGTTATCTTGGGAGCCTTCCCACCACATTTTGTGGTCAGTATTCCACCTACAGGTAGATTAATTTCAAGGTTAAGGTTATATCCACCATTCACTTAGTCAATGCTCATATGGTAGATCAACAGCTAAAAAGACCAACCTCTGTAGTGATCTGGCTGAAGAGGAAAAGTGTTAAACAGCAAATTTTTATGTTCTTTTCATACTTTTATCCATTAAACCCCCCCCCAGAAAGGCAGCACAAAACCTGACCCTGCCTGGAGGAACTTGTGGCAGGTGCTGACTGATGACTGATAATACCACAGACTTGGGCTGGGAAGATTGCTTCTGGAAGATGCCTACAGCAGAGGTATGGAAGATTTTTCCCTCTTTAAGTATTTATTTTCTCAGTATTGTGCTATTTTATTATATCTGCTGCCCTTGTTACAGCAATGTTCCAGTCTGTGCACTCTATGCACTTGCTAGATAACTAAAACTCAGTTCCTACATTATCATTTTTGCAGGACTCCACTCCTCAACAACACAGAGGAGTAGGAGATGCTACCTTCTCTCCAGTTGTGTGTGTTAGAGGAGTTAATCTATCAAATCCTGATCTGTTTTACATGGCACTGAGCAGAGCAGGTTTTCTTTCCAGCTTGATTAAATCTAGCCAAGAGCCAAAGGAGTTGTGATCCCACCTGAAATCTCAGAGTCTGACCTGCAGGGCTAGGGGAAGCCTTTGCCCTCACAGCCAGAGCTGAGATTTGCTGTGTAATTCTCCTGTGCCTCCCTGGTTAGAGTTCTGTAGGAAAGGAGAGGATACAACTACACAACATGGAGCAAGGCAGGGCTGAAGCATCGAGTTTCTATTGCCAGTGATAGAGGATGGGTTTGCTTTGGCATCTGTTTGTACAGGCAGGGACAGGCATAGCTTTCTTGGGAAAAGTCTGCATCCCTCATGCTGAGAACTCTTCCTCACAGGCAGCAGCAGCAAGCAGGCTCACTCTTTGGGGCTGCACCAACAAAAGAACCAAAAAAAGACAGCTCTGTACTTTCATCTGGAGGAGAAATAAGCAGAATAACCTTTCTCCTCACTGAAGCTTCTACCCCCCCCTAACACATGCATCAGAGACAGCTGTGCACATCCACAAAGACACTGACCTCAGGGAACAACTTTCACCAGCTCAAAATCTCCTTATCTTGGAAGCTCAGTGCCTTTCAGTTTTGCTCTGAGATCTTTGCTGTTCTCATGTATGATTCATGAGATTTAGCAGCTACACATTGTTATGGAAAGTATTAAAGCATGTATGAAAAATCTAATTTTCTGTATTACTTCGACTGGTTTGCAGTGTCTTCGATCAGCCAACAGACTGAGTGAATCTGTAGCTGGAAGAATTTCTTAAACCACTGAATTAATTTCAGCTTTGTATTTTCTGTTTAATTCTATCCAGCCATGTAAAATTTCTCTTCTTATTCTTTCTTTGGTTAAAGTACAACTGGATGAGCTTAGCACATATGCCAAAGACCTGAACAACTTGACTGACTTGTTTAAATCCAGTCCTCAGATCTAAAACTCCCAACAGTCTAAAGAGTCTTTGGAGTCTTCTTCCACATAAATACAGGAAAGTAACAGCAAAATGTGGAGGTAGCTCCCTAAGGCTACCTGCTTTGCACAGCCTATTGAGATTTACTCAGTGCCAATCATGTCCCCTGGTCCCTCTGGGAAGGTGGGCAGGGAGCTGTGAGCAACAGACCTGGCTACCAAATGCCACGCTGCCCCATTCACCACTGTCATGCAGTAACTGGAAATAGATTATATTTTCTGTCACCTGGTTGGTAAATGTACCCCAAATCTTTCATAAGGGCAAGTGTGTTTTGGGTTGTTGTTTTTTTTTTTCTTTAACTGCTCTTGGAAGCTTCAGGTCAAACTCAGGTTCCCTGGGGGACTCAGCAGGGCACTGAGTCCCATCACTGTTGTGTGAGGACTTTAGTAGTGATGAATATTGGCTTTCCCTCTCAGAAACTCACCAGCTCTAGGAGAAAGGGAAATGGAGGGCAATGGGTGCTCCCAGGAAAAAAGGTACAGCAAGTGAAGAGACTCAGGCTTTGGGCTGTGCTGAGCTGCAGTGGGGTGGGTGGAACTGCCTGTATGTGGCTGCTCCACTGCTATGGGGCACAGGGAGCATGTTGATCTAGCCCAGACTAAGGAAATGGTCACCTTCCCTGTGTGGTCCTTTCTCTTCCCTCTGCCCTTTCTCTAATTTCCCCCACGCTGTAATTTTCTGCTATCTAATTGAATGTGCGGGATGGAATTAGTTGTCCAGACAAGCAATAGGTGGGAAAAACAGCTTCCCAGCTGAGAAAGGAGCTGCCAGGAGCCAAAATCCTTGAAAAAAGGCAGTGCTTTGCTTGCTTCTCTCTAGCTGGGTAGTCATGTTCTCTGCTGGGGATCCCCCTCCACTGGGGATCCCCTGAGATGAAAGCCATGTGTGTGACATGGTGGGGACCCAGGATTTTGAACTGCCTCAAAGCATCTCATTGCATTGTGGGGTGACATCAGCAACCCCTGTTTGTGCTTAATGACAGAAATCAGATACCTACCAACCAAAGTAACAGCTGAGCAATGTTTTGGGGGTTTTTTTGAGATATCAGTGGCGCCTAACTGGTGGGATTAGGCACCTACATACCTTTGAGGTATTCGGCCAAGGAGATTAAGTGCCTTGCCCACAGTCACGCAGGAAATCTATGGCAGAGCCAAGAACTGAAACCCACTTTCAAATGACTTAACCACAAGACTATCATTCTTCCATGTATTAAATTATTAATTCTGATGCTTGTCTGGAAGCCTGAGGCACAGGATGGGTGCTTATTAATTGGAGCCAGACACATAAACATACACATTGATTTATGTATTCATATATTTAAAACTGGATGAAAGAAGTATCTGGTATCTCATTTTGGATCTTACGTTAGTCACTCTCCTCCTGGTTTACATAGAGTTGAGGATGCACTGGAGAGCAACCAGTTTTGTCCTATATATGGAGCATTTGCATATACATGCAGTGAGGTTCATTAGACATTGGGAAGGTGGGAGAGGATGGGGTATACACATCATAGGGTATCATCCCAGGACATCTTTCAGATTTAGAAATCCTGTCCTGGGCTTGTTTCTTTATTAAGCCAACATGGCAACAGTGTATTTTTGCTAGTCAGGGTGTAGTTCAATTGCTTGTAATAACTTTGCTTCTTCCATTTTAATTTGCTCTCTTGAGAAGTGAAGAAAGGAAAACATCCAGGGAAGATGGAGGACAGTGACACTGCCAAAGTTTAGGCACTGAACTGGGATCCCTATGTTAGGAAATGAGTCTCCTTCTCCTTTCAGAGGCAGTGGATGAGGGTTGCTTCTCCGGGGTGACTCAGAGAGGAGCCTGGGCTGTACGCCCTGACTTGCCCGCTGGGGGAGACGCTCTGTCTGCACCCACTGTCAAGGGAGGGCAGGGAGGCAAAGCTGGCAAACATGGGCACTTAGGCATTTAAATGTATGGTAAATTGAATACATTCCTCACACCCTGCACACCGCCTACTTATGCTTGAGGTACAGCAGTGAGGACCATGGAAATACTGGATTTTTATTAAATGATGTACTCCGGGCTGATAAGTAGCTCGAGAAGGGGTAAACCAGCCAGACTAACCTCATCTGTAATGGTGCCAATGTGAATAACTGCAGGTACAGCCCAGTTCTGGAGATTAGAAAAGGAGGATGGTCAAGGCCTTTGTGTCTTCCTGATCACCTCCATTCAAGAGAACTGAGTGCCAGATGTACGCTGGGCAGGGGATGGGGGTTGTAGTTGAGGGGCATTGCCCAGTCAGAAAGTTTTAAAGAAAATAAACTCCAGAAGTGGTGGGACCCATGCTGAATTTACAGTTTAGACTACAGGGTCTGTAAGCTTCCATCAACATCATTTCACTCCCTTGCATGCACCATACCTGCTCTATGGTTGTATCTAACCACAGAGACCATCTCACCAGCCACCAGGTGGGCAACATGGTCTCCTGGTAACATCAGCCACTTATCTTAAAATATCCCAAGGCAAAATATTTTAGGGTTAGGTTATATTTTCATCAGATTATAGTAATCAGATAAGTAGGTTTTGTAAGCCAGCTTGGTGACTTTAACTTCTGTAGCCAGCTACATATCTGGGTATTTCTGATTACCCTTTTACAACAGTATGGGAGCACTTCAGCATTTCTAGCATATTTCACCCTGCAACCATTCAGTAGTGTGGGGAATTAGTATTATTCGTCCTTGTAGATAAGGGCCTGAAAGACTTGAATGAAACTGAATGAAAGAGTGAGAGTTATAGCTAAAAGGTGGAGATTGCTTACTGCACTTTTCCCCTACACAGAAGGCTAAGCTATGAAAAAATAACTCTTATGTATACCTGGTATATAGTACCTCTTCCTTCTGCAGCTTGCCAACAAAAATCAGCCAGTTTGTGGTTCAGCCTTTGGATTATTTGAATAACACTATGTGCTTTAGCATGGCAAACACAAGCATGACACGCTGAAGTACTGAGTAATGGGTAAATATAGTGACAAGTAATATCAAATAATGACTGAGGAAAATGCATTAAATCAGCTTTTCCATTCAAAGCCAGTTTAATCTTGCCTCTTCTGTGTCTGTCTCTCTTAGTGGAGTCTGTATTAAATATAGTTACAATCAAAAAATAATGCTCTGGGGTCTCAGTGGAATTTAATGGATGCTTGGCCCTTCAGAAATTTAAGCTACTTATACAGTATCCTGGCTTTTGGTTTCTTTTATAAACATACCTTTGGCTGTTGTGTATTCCTAGTGAGCATTTTCAGATGATAAATCTGCATATATAGATACCCAGTATTAATTTTGGGTGGGTGTCTCTTCAGACACATTTGGGTGCTATCTGTCCAGCTGTCTTTAAAAATCTTTTTTTCCTCAGCAAGTTTTCCCTGTTTCACAAGCAAAGTCCTGCACTGAGGTGCTATGCCCAGATGAGCTGATATTATCAGTGTGCATTCTGCAGGGCCTTGTGCATCAAGGCAGCCTCTCTACAACCTTCCCTGCTGCAGAAGTTTCCAAGTGAGCTCTTTGGAAATGTGGAGAGTGAAAGGGCTAGGATTAGGAAATTTTTCAGAGAGTAACACAGCTATCAAAAGGATACCCGGAGGAATGAGATGTCCATAAAACACAGGGTGTAGAGAAGCACTAGGTTGTGGTCCTGGTTTAAGGGTTTCACAGTAATACTATGGGACAAAAAAAAAAAAAATGAGGTAGTGGAGAAGTGGGAAGTGGCCATCAGGGAGGAGCACAGGCAAAGCTGTCCTTGCTGGAGTAACTGATGTATTGCAGGACCCTAAGTGTCTAAATACACTTTCTGTCAATCTAATAGTGAAATTATCATATTCTGGGACATCCTCATCTTGAACCAATTCATCCAGTTCATGAACCAGTTCATTCTCAACCAGTGTGTGGCCCTTGAGGAGCCCAGGGTTCAAGCAAGATGGGTTCGGCATGGGTCATTACGGTCAGGCCTATACACCTGGGCACTGATAAACTTCTCTTTCCCTCACCCCCCAGGTAGGTCAGACATAAACCAGGTTTGGTCTGAGAGGTCTCTCAGCACAAGCTCAGTCATATTTTCTCAGCCTGGCAGCACTGGCCCATGGCTTCATGTTGGGTCATCTTGGATAGCAGAGCTCACATCTGCCTGCCCTTCAGCGTACGTGTGCCTTTTGTGCCACGGTGCTGCCAGGAGTCCCTTTGAAAAAGCCATTCCAAAAGATCCATGACTTAATACTTATTTTTAAATGCCCTCCTCATTTCCTGATTTAGATATTAAGGCCCTCAGGTTTTCTGTGTGTGTATGTGTGGTTTGTTTCCTTCCTTCCTCTGTTTCTTGCATTTCTCCTGTAAGCATCAACTCTCTATGTTTATCCTTCCTTGCCTGCTGCCCAAAATGCTGCTGTCAAAACATATATGTAGAATAAGTGGTGAATTTCTTAAAGGAATGTAAACATCTTATAAATTGTTCTGGGTTTTGCCCACAGAACCCATGTACCTTTGATTGTTGGTACTTGTTTTATTTAATTTGTTGTTGGAAATGTCTTGGGTTTGGGTTTTTTTTGACAGATAAATGCTCTGAGCACCAAAGAATGAGCTCAAAAATCTGAGAAGCTGGGTTTGGGTTACTTTGGGAAAACGTCAGGGATGCCAAGAAAGTCCCAAGGGCAGCAAAAAGGTCAAGGCAGGCTGATGTCTCCTCTTGTTTTCAACATGGGTTCCTACAGACGTCTCACAGTAGACTCAGGCATGTGGATCCACTGCAAAATCTTGTGGCTTCTTCCACATGGATTTCTATAATCTCAAGGCAGTCTGATATCAAGGGCTGATTTACTGACAGAGGGAGAATGGGTTGCCTACCCAAAGGGTGTCATAAGGAAAAAAAATGCTTAAAACCTACCAGTGGCGTCTACTACAAAATGCCGATTGAAGGTTCCCAGTGATGAGGTGAGCAGAAGATAGGGAAGGGAGCAGAGGGCACCACAGGGACTTTGGTCACTGCCTTCAACTTTATCCAAAGAAGTAATTTGTGCAGGTGCTAAAGGCTTCATTTAGCTTCCAGAAATCCACCAAGACAAGTGTCTGATCAATTGCTGTATTTGTATAATTTTTAAGCTGTAAGAGGCGTGGTAAGGACTGCAAGCTACAGCATGGTAGCATCACCAAACCTTTGCAGAGGATTTGTGCCACAGGCTGCCCACACTCAATTATATGATCATAGGAACTTCAGTAAATGTTGTGGTCAGCTGGACTGGAAAGAGAAGTGTCTGAAGGCAAGCTGTGTCATCCACAGTGTGCCAGTGGCTTCAGAAAATGCCTTATTAATTACAGCAGCATAAAGAGTGGGGTGGACTTCACCTCTGGTGACTGACAGCACAGCACAGCACACTGCCAGGCCCATGGTGAGCACCCTGCACCTCTGCAGAATAATGCAAGGAGCCTTCATGTGCTCCCTGTGGTATACATCTGCTCGGCTATTTCAAAACTATTTTTGCCTGAAAATCAAACAAGAGGCATATCTGTGGGAAACTGCTCTCTTCTATCTTAATAATGCTGCTTATAGGGTTTGTATAATTTATGACTATGGAGAGTGGGGTGGCAGCGTGGCTTTTCTCAGAGACACTTAGGGTAGGATGGGGAAAATATGGCCACAGAGAGCACTCGATTAGAAAACTATGGTAAGAATCTTGCTCTGCTCTAACTACAGCCATTCTCTTCTAACTACAGCCAATTTCTTAAATTTCTGTTGACAGGTTGAAGACATTTATTTGTGTAATTGAGTGCTTTGGGGAATATGTTGAAATAGAAGGGAAGTGGGGAAAAGACCCTTCCAGAACATGCACAAAGGTCAAATTTCTGCCATCTCTTTCTCTGCTTTGTGTTTCCTGTTCCTAACCTGGGGAACATGAAAAAAAGAGACTGTCACTGCTCTGCTATAGGTCTTTCTTCTCCACCTGGCAGGAAATAATGGTGTGTTTGGAATATGTTTGTTTCCAACCAGTTGTTGACATAAAAGTTGGTTGTTATTTTACTTTTGCTGGTGCCTAAGGGCAAGACAAAGATTGCAACACATGAAGCAGACAGCTAAAAGAGGCATTGACTAAAGAAAGAGGTATCTGGAAAGAAAATCTAGACCACCTAAGTAAGGCTTTTAGATTTCTTATTCTGATGCATATTTCTTCTTTCAAGTTTTACATGTCATGCAGGGATTGGAACAGGGCAAACCATTAGGATATGGTAGGCAGAGGTACACAACTGAAGTGACACAACTTTGGCCCTGCCGCACTTTTTTCAGGGCCCTCTTCAGGTCTTTGTCCAGAGCATGGAGACCTTCATGTTCATGACAAGAGCAATTGTCTTCTACAGAGGCAGAAGTGCAGAGGCTGCCTCCATCACAGTGTTAGCAGCTTGCTCCTCAAATGAGAGCCAAACTGCAGCCTTCCTTTAAAAATCACCTGGATACTTCCAAGTTGTTATGATTCCTGTCTTTAACCATCAGCCAGAAAACCATTCCCAGCAGGAGGGCTGGGGAGGGGATGTGGCCCTGTCCTCCCACCTAACACCAGCCCCTTCTGACAGGAAAGCGAGGGTCATAGGGCAGGAAAAGAGCAGGCACAATGGAGCCTGATCCCATAGCTGGAGCCCCTGGTTGGGGGCAGCCCCAAGTCCCCTCCAGACAAGGGGCAGGCTGTGGGACTTCTCTCCATGGAGTCTCCATGCAGCACTGAGGAGCAGGCAGGATCCCAGCTGGCAGCAAGCAGGGTTCCATGGTTCCCTTCTGCAGGAGGTGCGTGTGAGGGAACTGGCAGTGGGACCCCGCTCCTCCTGGCCCGCAGCTCCATCTTGTAATTACACCGTGGAAAGAGCCGCTCATCGCCCATGGCCAGTGCCAAGCCTGCTTCCTACTGTGTCAAGGAGCTCCCCGAGAGAGACCTGCGCTCTCCTCCACACCCAGCCAAGCCCAGATCATTGAGAAATTTTCCATGCAACCAGAAGGCTCCTGCAGAGCTGCACGATCCCTCCTGGGAAGCGGATTCGCCTGAGTTGGGTTCGATAGAGAGGCCAGGCCAGGACAGAGGTGAGTGTGGCAGAGAGAGGGGTCACAAGGGTTGGCTCTGAATCTGCTCTTTTTTGTCCCTTGGGAAAAGCTGCTCTACCCTGGCATGACCTCTGAATAGTTCCTGATCTCTGCTTGCTGATGGGCTACCAGAAACCTTTTTGGAGTGAGTGACATAGCTCATGGGGGACCCATGGGTCCCCACTCTGAAGCTGCCATCCTGCTTTTCTCCTAGCTGGGGCAGAGGGAGAGGCAGGAGTGGAGTGATGGGTCTGGGCAACAGAAGTAACGCTTTACAGCACATCACCTTCTACAGGGCTGGTATGGGCTTCAGACAGAGCTGAGCAGGCAGAGGCTGCAGGTTCATGATGCTTTCTGGGTGAGGAAATGTGTGCTTGAGCACCGTGGTGGCTTTTGGGGTGTCCTGTGCCTCCCTGGTGCTATCGCAGGCACTCCAGCAACTGTGCTGCTTCACTGATCATACAGTCTGGAAAGACATGGTTCAGCATTTAGGCTGCAGTTTACATTGTCCTTTTCCAGCATCTGAGTATCTGTAGATTCTGTCTCAAATTCCTGGCTCTCTCAGCTGGGTGGTGTGTGTGCCTTCCCTAAGCAGGAAGAGAGCTTTAAAAAAGAGATATAATTAAGTATAACAGTGCAATATATTATGTGCTTTGCCTTCTTTATCAGTGAAAGATGACAGTCTGCATGCAAAGATGTCAGGCAGGACACAGGACCTGTAAAGAGGTCTGGCTCCTCCAGCAGTGCCTCAGTAGTTAAAATAAAAAGTCCACGAAACTCAGTGGGTGTCATACTGAGCTTGAAATAGCAGCAATCTAAGAAGTCCCCCTCCTGGTGTCCAACACACCTGGAAATAAAAATACTATTAAATAATCATTATCATTTAATCTGCACTTGGATGGCATGTTCAGATCTGTCTCTGACATCTTTTGAACTTGAGGGTCACTATTTTCCTCCTTAAACACTCTAGTAGGAGTCCTACCAAAAATTATACCAAGCCCTGTACAGACTAATACACATTAGCTTTTATACTCACTTCAGAAATACCACTGTCTTACTCTTGATTACTTGCTCTGGTAGGGATGGGCTCACAGGCATTACAGCAATGTAGTTTATTCAGGTAAATGGACTCCTTCAGACATATTTATGAAGACCATCCATCTTGAAAGACTTTTAAAGTATTTTCAGCTCTAGGTTTACTATCCAACTATCCCCTATTTTATATCCCCTATTTTTTTTCTAAGCCATTCCTTATTTTCATTCTTATGGTTTCAGGATCCCTGTATAATATGACACTTGTAACTGTGATTTATGGCTTAAGGTGAACAATATGCTGTATGTGGTGTTAATTGCACTGGATGGAATCCAGAGGCATTAAAATGCTTGTCTTCCCTCCTCAGTGCTAATGAGCTTTGATTTCTAACCTGTCAGCAGGGATTATTTATTAGAGCATCCTGTTTGTGATTCTCCACAGTAGCTCGAGTGTCAACACTGTCATCCAAGCACCCCCTCTTCCTTCCTCCCCTACATGGTATTGACACAAGAGAAAAATTACTTTGTGCTGAGACTTGGCTTAGGCAGTGTTTCAGCTCCTGGGTCAGGCAATAAGGGTGTAATGGGGATAAATACAGTAGTTAAGGAATGGCTGCTAAAGAAGAACTGGTCAGCTTTGGGAAAAATAGACCTTTTAATGATACTCCTGATCACAGAATGAGATATTAAGCATTTGTTTTGGAGTGGATGGAGTGATTTTGTCCATAGTTTTGAGGAGGTGGTGAGAAATCCATAGTTCCTAACATCTGTTAGTAGCTCTGAAGGAATTTCCTTCTTTGGTTTTATGGCAGTCATTTACTCTCCCTACTTAGGTTTCACGTTTCCAAGACAGGGCTAAATGTTTTTTACTTCTCTCAGGTAAGGTGGACTTGGCAGTGCTGAGTTGGACTTGATGATCTTAGACATCTTTTCCAGCCAGAATGATTCTAAGAATAGGTGAGCTGGTTAATATCCACAGAAGAGGGACTAAGTAACCTAAATTCTTTCATAAGAAGCCTGGATCTTTTTTGCTTCATTATAAAAAAAAAAGCTTTGAATTTTTCTGATCAGTTTGTGCATTACCTCACACAAGTCTATCTAATGTTTATCAGTATTTCTATCAAACATCTCCATTGAATCATAGAATCATAGAATTGGCTGGGTTGGAAGGGACCTCAGAGATCATCGAATCCAACCCTTTTACCACCGTTGTGGTTGCTAGACCATGGCACTGAGTGCCACATCCAGTCTCTTTTTAAATAGCTCCAGGGACGGAGAATCCACTACTTCCCTGGGCAGCCCATTCCAATGCTTGATCACCCTCTAGGGAAAGAAATTCTTTCTGATATCTAACCTAAACTTCCCCTGGCACAACTTAAGACCATGTCCTCTTGTCTTGTTGAAAGTCGTCTGGCAAAAGAGCCCAACCCCCACCCGGTTACAACCTCCTTTCAGGTAGTTGTAGACAGCAATGAGGTCTCCCCTGAGCCTCCTCTTCTCCAGACTGAACAGCCCCAGCTCTCTCAGCCTCTCCTCATAGGGTATAGCAAAACAAGTGCATATACTAAAAAGAAATCAAGAAGGAATTAAACCTTACATTATGTCAGTGTGTTAACAGCTTAACAATTATACAATCAGCAGGCAGAATGTGTAGGAAAGAAAATATAACAAATATAAATTCAGCTGTGAAGTGTTTCTTATAATATGTCCTTTGGTATCACCAAATGCAATATGTTCTGCTGCAGATTTAACTGAAAAAAAGGAATTAAAAAAAAATATTAATAATTAGGGTAGCTGCAGTTACATCTGGTTCCTCATATTGTAGTCAACATAAAACTTTAGGATTTTTTTAAAAATTATCTGGTTAATCTGGAAGTTTCTTCCATTTTTTGAAAGCCTGAATGTTTATGTCTCCTACGTGTTTACATTTTTAACTATGCAGTTATAATGTTGTATTGATATAGAGTTTTTAAAATTTTAATTGCCATGTTTGTTTTGATTAAAACCAACCTGTCTGCACTTAATAAGATGAACAATTAAATATTCTCAGCAAGATTCATATTGTGCCAGCTGAGAGTCCTCAGAAGAATTTTTTGTTATATGTTGCTTTTAATTACATTCCTTTCCCAAGCGATTATATCCTCATATAGGCCCCATTCCTGCAAGCTATCCTGGCAAAGAAGCAGAAAGTTAAAGGCAGAGAAGTGCTGGGAAGGACTGCCAGGGGAAAAAAACCTTTTGTTCAAAACAGTGGGATGCCAGGAAAGATGTAAGCCTTGCAAAGGCATCTCTCTGGAGACAAACAAAGCAAAACCAAACCAAACCAAAACCAAAACCATCAAAACCCACAAAACATAGCAAAACAAAACAAACAAAAAAACCCCAACAACAACAAAAACAAAAACAAAATAAATAAAACCAAATTGTTTTGGAGGAAAGAGGAAGCAGTAGGCTGTAGTTATCACCCTGGAAAATACAGGGAATTGTCAAGAGGATCTTCTGGAGGACCTGAAAGAAGTATAGAGTACAGGAAGGGTCCTTCTTTTGTGGTCACAACTATAGTGTGCCAGGGGCTGAGCCTCCAGGATTTGTCTTTTAGCACCACAGACTCAGAGTTCCTCTGTTACTTTTGGAGAGAGGTGCAAAGGTGGCACAGTGCCCCCATGGGAGAGTGCAGAGAGGGGCTGAGATGTCCAGGAAGAGCCAGGGCTCATGGCTGGAAGGACATGAACTGAGTGGAAGAAAAAAAAGCTGGTAGGGAAAAGTTGACCTCTGGTCACCCAGAGTTTTACCTATAAAAAAACGAAACTCCTGTAGGAATATGTTTCCTACAAAAAAGTTAAATTCCTGGTACACTTACATTGTGAAAGGAGATTTACACCAACTTTCACCAGCTGAAGGAGTAAATTGTGGTGAAACCAAGTCCTGTTCTATGCCAGAAGTCAATCTGTTAGGAACCTTTGCAGGACTTTTCAAGTTACAGGTGTTGGGAGAGAGGCACAATCGTAGCCAGAGCTGATATCTGCCAATAGCTGCTCATTACCCATCAACACAGATGATGAGCTTATATTATCCCACTCAATGGAGCCAAGAAACCAAACATGGAGAGCTTTAAAAGTGTAGATTTTGGCATTAGGACTATCCCAGTTTACTCACTGTACACATGCATAAGCCAAACCTCTTCAATGTACCTTTCCTGCACTTGTCCTTATTCCTCCAGCTCAGACTGAAGACTGAAATACCCTTGGTGATAAAATTGTGTATCTTACTTCATAACTAAAAGTGTCCTTAATTTTAGCTACTCAGTATTTAAAAAGAAAATGGTTCTCTTGTCTTTATTTGGTGTATACGCAGCTTGGCAGGTCTAGGCATGATGAGATTTAATTAAAAAAATAACAGGGTTCATGTTTTCAGGTATTTTTTTCCCTAGCAATCTGAACTAGACAGCCATATCTGGTTGAGGGCTTCTTTCCTTTTAATGAAAATTGCATGAATCTGGGGGGCCAAGCCATGGCTAAAAATTATTATGGTTAGAGAAGTTTATTATTTTGAAAGATTCTTACACATTTCTGCCTTCCTGTTGGAGTTACTACTTACTCAGTTAGACCTTGGTAATGTAAACAGTTCATTTCACATTCTGCACAAATGCAGTAATGGAATCAGGATCAACCTCACATTAGGAATGCCTGATTAGGAATGCTTGCTAATGATGACCCCTAAATCCTTGACTTGGTTCTTGATTTCCAAAATACAGTCACTCTTCTATTAAAGTAACCTACATTCTTGATGTCAAGGTTAATAGCATTACATTACCTGTATTCAAGTACATATTGTTCAAATGAGCTCTATTTATCATTCAATCCAGATTGCTCCCAAGTGTCACCTCTTTATTTAACAGATAGGAGTCATAATTGATTTTTTTGGTAATATTTTTAAAGCAGAGCTACCTCATAAGCACTAATGAGCTTGGCTGAATGCATATATGAGAACACAAGGAAGGAAATTATGCAAATTTTAAACCTTTCTTAAATTCTTCCTTTGACTTTTCACAGATGAAAAATAGCTTTTACTGGGTGAGATGGTGTTGCCTTTATGCAAATAATTCTGGGGGATGTCTGGCATAATTAGCCCACATCTTGATCAGGTTTTTCAAGGAGTGCAGCCAGTGTTGTGATCTTCACCTCAAGTCTAGTGTCTTAGACTGTAAAAAACAAACAGAAATGAGTTTTTTTTCTAATTTTGCAGTGGTTTTCTCCCTGCTAAGTGGTTCCTACTCATGTCATTTCAATGAAGAGACAGATGCTTGACAGTTTTTGATTTCTTCAAGCACTCAGTGCATCTGCTAGAGCAAATATTACCAAAAGTAAGTTCAGAGCTGCTGTACCATATTAGAAATAGGGAAACAAATTTCATTCACTTAGTTGCTTACCATGAGAAAGCTGTAGCACATGAATGCAGGTATGAACATAGGGTCCTCTGTCAGAAACTAGGATTCTGAAAGCTGGACAAAAGCCTCCTTCTGAAAGCCTCTCCTTTTGTAGCCAAAGGTGCAGGAGAGATCAGGCCCCCATTCTGGGAGCTGGACATGAGGGCCAAGGTTATTTTCTTGTAAAAAGTGTTTTTCTGGAGCAGCAAACGCCAATAAACTGAGGAGGTAGAGGAGAATTGTCTTTATGGTAAATGTTTTACAGAATGAATATAAAGTTGGTCTTTTCCATAAGTATCACTGCAAACAAGACAAGAATGCATTATTAGTAGCAGCATTATTTCATTCCTCTGATGCACTCATGCATCTTTAAATCAAATTCCTTAAGTGGGCATAGTTGAAGAGCATAGGTATCTCTTTATCTATTATCCAGTTGTATCATATATGGACTTAGAAAGAAGCATGCACTTTGTCTGGTTTCCTTCTTTCTTCTACCCTTCATCATTGCTATTAGATATATTTGCTGTGCACAGCAAGAAGAGGAGCAAAGCAGCTGAGTCATTACACTCAGCAGGTTTGTACTGCTCAAAAATAAAGATGATAGAACTGCAGTAATATGGCATGGAAGCAGAAGCATGAAAGCCAGTGTGCACCAAAATTAAGACAGTGATAAATAATTCAGAAAGCAAATTAAATTTCTGGGTTAAATCATGTATTTAGTATATATTAATGCTCAAGGAGACATCGCCCACCTACATCCACTTGTATATGAATTATTTTTGTGATCTGCTGAATACAGATGTCGCTCAGTCACATAAAAAATCAGAATGGGGCATATAAGGTTTATAGCCTTTGCACTGTGCTGTAGCTGAGATTTTTAATTTTCCTCATTTGACTATGGTTCCCAGACTGAAAAAATTTCCCCTCGTAAATAATTCAGATTCTATTCCTGTGACTGCAACACAAGCCTGCTTTTCTACCTGCCAGCACTTATGTTTACAGCACAGTATGTAAAAGAGTGCCCAAATTAAAAGATTTATTAAAATTATTACTATGAGAAACTTAGAATGCAGTGGGTACTATTTCTTTGTTGCAAATGTTCTTCCATAACTTCATTTTGGAGATACTTTTTTCCAATACAAGTCATCCACAAGGCTTCAAAGCAGATACCGACACTCTGCTCCTGATCATCTGGTATTACATATCAAATCTGAAAAGGACTTGAAATTTCCCTGTTGAAGTGGTTGGTGTCAGGTATAGGAACTCTTTCCCAGGACTTGGAGAGCATGGGAGGTGACCGTACAGTTCAAGTCTTGAGTGTGTATCTTTTTACTACAAATGAACTTTTCACTTAATGAATACAAAACTATAATCCATGGGTTAATATCTGACAACCTCTGAGTGAGGGACATCACCCCAAAGTTCCACATGCAGAGGTGACCTTTTTTTACTATGAAAAAATTCAGCTCCAGTCCCAGGTCCTGTGGAAGGAGACAGTGCTGCAGGCCATAGCTCTTCCCTAGCAGGCAGAACGGCTGAAGAAATGCTGTGAGGGTCATAAAGGGACAATGCCATGGGATGGGGAACCACGGGCAGCCATGGTGGGGATGGAGCAGAAGCAACCTTCAGAGTAGTGACAGTGGCAGTAGTGCTGCAGGGATGGGTAGCAGCTGATGAAGCAGCTGCAGAGCACTGGATTGGGGGTGGCAATTGGCTGGGATGAGCTGAAGCCATGGAGAGCGTGTTTAAAGATGGAGCTCACTTGTGGGTCTTGTGTATAGAAACAGAGCTGTGAATGCTTTAGCTGAAAGAGGTAACAGACCTCGTATATTTCATACCCTTCCAGAAAGAGATCTACTTGCTAATCCTCCAAGCCTTGGCAGTTAGCTGTGAGTGATGTATAGCCAGGTAGCAGCTAGCTATTGCCTCACTCAGCTGAAAGAGGCATTTCAGGACTATACACACCTAGGAACAGCAGTAATGTCATCTAGTGATAGGCAAGCAGATTTTCTAAGGTGTCTTTTAAATTATTATTCTTCCCCAGCTCCCACAAAATAATAAAATAGGAACTGTTCACTTAAGCCTTTCTTTCTGAATATTTTTTTTCACCCAGGAAATATTGCTTGCTCTTAAGCCCCCAGTTTGATTTAGTTGCCTGAATTTGAGCAGTGTGGGGAAAAACTTTAGTTTTTCTGATAAAAGTCTCTAGAAAAATGAAGCTGTCACATTTGCTGCCTGACACTGCCAGGCATATATTCAGCAGCAAGGATACAAAAGCTTTTATCCTTCTGCTTGTAAAAATAGTCTTCAGTCCTACATCTAACTCTGAGCAGACACTGGGATTTGCCCTCATGCAGTTATTGGAAAAAAATGGGGCATACATTATAACAGATCTCTGACAAGACCTCCAATGCTGATGTTAATGGAATGTTTTTTCCAGGATCCATTTTCAGTGTTGTTCCTCTCTGCTTGTCCAATGTGAATTCTCCTGAGAACTGGGAGATGACAAGAATTAATGCCTGTTTGCATTAACCTGATCTTTATTGTCACTTAATTAACCATGATTAATGTCAGGAGGCGAAGGAGAAGCATCAGGAGATTTTCAACAGCTCTGTACTGACGAGTTCAGAAAAAAACCCAAGTAGTGGCATTTTAATGTTGATTACAATAAAGTCCAGCCAAAAGATGCATTGTTTTGAATGCAAGATTTCTTCTTCAGCCTCAGAAAACATTCTGGGAAATTACCAGTCATGATAACCCCTAGAAATGTCAAAAATGCAAACAGTCTCCCCAGATTAAAAACCAAAGGAGAAAATATTACCCAGAATTACTCACTAGTCATGAACCTGTGTAAGCTATATTTGGGTAATAGATTCTCAGTGATTTCAGGGAAACACAGACCAGCTTTGTACTGGCACTCTTACTTTTTAATCTCACACATTTGATTCACTAAGCCACTAGTTGTCCTAGTCCACTGCCAAAAATGAGTCCATATGTTGATTTCAATACCTGATAGGTCTCACAAAATAGACCAAGGAGCTGTAGGTTGTGGGCAGGCAGACCAATAGATGTAGCAGGTTGGGCACTCTGAGTTTCTGGAAACATCTAAGCTCTCCAAGAAGTCTTCTTCAAATCATTCCAAGGGGAAAAATGAAAGAAATAAAAATAAAATTAAGATTGATATTGGAACTTTCCTTGGGAAATCTGGGACTTGTGATGGCAGGGTGAGTTTCTGATGTTTTCCTTTGCCAGGTGATGATCTAATCTGAAGAACTGAGGTAAAGGGCATGATTTGAAAATAGACAGAAAGCTGATGAATTATTTTCATCAGCGGATGTGACCATGTAATCTTTCTAAAGGTTAAAGACAAAGCTTGCACATCAGTTCTTTTCAAGAAGGCCATGGTTTTTTCTTGCTGTCTTGTGGTCTGAGAGCTCCATGAGGGATCTTTTACTCTGTTTCCTTACATAGTAGTGTGTGGGGGCAAGGAGGGGGGAGGAAAGAAATTTGAATTTCTAAGCAGTGAGCTCTTGAGTGGAAGCAGCTCAAGGCAATGGTTGGGTGGGACTTTCCTCTCTTTCCCAAAAGAGTCTTTGCTGTTTTATGCACTCCTGTTCCTACTTCCCTCTGGGACAGAGAGGAGATTTTAGATCAGAGCTCTTCACCAGCAAAGGAGGAATGGAAAAGATAATATAAAATGGAGGAGCCAAAGAAGAAAAAGGGGAGCAGTTGAGAGCTGGGAAGAGGAAGAGATTGGACATGTTGAAGACTGGAATCAGGACAGTCAGGGATTAGTATAGACAAAGGCAAAACAATTGTAGGACAAATAAATTCATTGAAACTAACAATGTGAGTGGATGATGAAATGGAAGAGGAACAGAACAAGTTTGAGCAAAGGAAAGCAGAAATTTGTAGGTACCATTTTGGGGATTTCTGCTTCTTTTCAGTGTTTAAAAAGGTAGAATAATATTTTGGACACTGAAAATATTTCCTCTTGTTTTGTTGTTTGATTTTCTTATTTACCTGGCCTTTTGAAGTCTCTCTAGGTGGTCTTGCAGTGCATTGAGAACTGACCTTTCAAAATAAATTTTTGTTTATGGGGAAGACATTTGTACACACACACATTAGCATGGTACAGGGAGCAAAAGCACAAACTATCAAGAAGGCTGATCTAGTCCAGCCAGGGGTATGTGTTCTCCTTTTGTCCTCATTTGACCAAATTATTTCATATGCAGGGGGGAAATTATTTTGCTGAAAACCCATGTGGAGAACAATAATCCTGCTATGACTATGTCCTTCGAGGAACTTTCTGGTTTACTCAAGGACTGAGAGTTCTGTTTTTTGAAAAGCTTTCCCCTGCCTATTCATTTCATTTCGAGATTTATGGAAGGAAAGAAAATGTTTTTTGTTATAGCTGAAGAAATAAGAAATGGCTGAAGGAATAAAACTGTCATGGGTGACCACTAACTGATGTCATTCTCCTCAAGCATTCAGCAGAGCAATCATTTTAGAGAGAAACAATTTGCAAGTAGCACCATGTTTTCACTGGACTACAGCCTTGCCATTTGTAATATCAACATATGGTCTTTGGTTGTGAGGTCTGGTGCCCTTGGTGGGTTTTACTGGAGTCCATTGGGCTAGTCACATTGGCTTTAAGAGCATTTCCATCAGAGCCACATAATTATAACATGCTTTGTCATCTGGCCAGCCTGGAGAGAGTAATTAGGATGAGTCATGTGAATTAGAACTTGATATTTCATAGTATCATTGGTGGTTTTCAAACAGATTTTTCTCTCTCCTTCTCTCCTCTGTCTTTGAGTGCACTGGTTTCTGTTTTCCTTAAGTCAAGGAGATAAAGCAGTCTGTCATCCCCCTCTCAGTCCCCAGTCTGCATGTGGAAACCATTGCACAACATGGTAGCAGAGTGAAAAGGTGTCATCTAAGTGTGTGCCAGGCCTTTGTCTGATGGCTAAATGCCATAGAAGGACATTTTATTGCTTGCTCAACATTTATGTAATTATTTCTAAAATTATAACCTTGGTCAAATGATTTCTGATTTAATAGCAAGAATGATCTTACACAATTTTGATTCCTCATTCTAAATAATTATTCTGCTGTGAACCTTTCCTTCTCCAGTAAAAAAAATAAATTAAATGTTGTGCATGCAAAATAACAAATTGTGTTGTGAATAACAAAACAGGACATTTCAAATTTAGTTTTAGCTAACAAGTAAACATATTTCCATCAGCAACTTTACTTATCAGCATTTAATTAATCAGCAAAGCTTTGTCCTCAAAGGTTTTCAGAGCCTCATTTTTTTCTTCCCAAAATAATGCAAAAACTGTCCTTACCAAACTGAGACCCATCTGGACAGTCAGAGACATGACTGACCAACACAGAAAACAGGCTGGATCTAAATGAGGCCAAATAAATCCAGTAAAAGATGAAACGTAGTGCTAGCTCTACGTTTCAATGTATCTACAACCAAACCCACCCAAAAGGTGGCATACTGAATGGGAGAAAAAGCCTGAAATTTTCTTTTCCACCCTCCATACCTGCTTTCAGCTGTGAACCATACTGACAAAGGTGCAACATTTCCTCAGAGATCTCTGGAGTATTTCTTTTAGCCTTGTGTCAGGGTGGAACCTGTCATGAGGGCTCCCAAGGCAGTTATTATGAAAGATAGGAACTGCAATTGTAGGCAGGTGTTGAGTTGACTGCTGGTTGAAAACACAGATACCTAAATATGAAAGATGAGACTGCATATCAGTAACGGGGCAACACAATCCTTTGATCCAGTGTACTTCAATTTTTTTTCTGTGGCAATTAAATTTAGATCTTTTTTAATACCAGTTTATCTTAAAGTGACTGCAAGTTTATCTAAAACATAACTTATGGTATTCCTGGGATGAGAAAGTCAGCTGGCATGGACTAAGGCCCAGTGTGTGTTCCCATCTACAATTTCTGTAATATCAGCAATGCTTTGAATAACATTTCATAATTATTGTAGTATTTGGTTTCTAGATATTTGTGCAAACATTGTTTTTACAGAATTTTTCTCATAGATAGTGCTCTAAATTTTGGTACACTCATGGCTTCCTTCAGCTCAGGGTTGTTTCTGTGCAAATATTTAAACCTTGATTAGACTTTGTCTCTCAGTTAAAGCAGGTCAATGTATAATACATAGAATATTATGGCAGTTCAGTCATGCTAGCTTGATAATTTTTTGCTGTGTGCAAAACCAGTCACTGTTCCCTTCTTGCTCGTGAAAGCAGCTTGCTTGCTCATCATAAATGATGTGCTGTCTATAGAGGGCGAGGCAAAGGGCACATCATTGCAGAAATGTGAAGAAGAAAGGCTACAGACAAAATTTCATTTCTGGATTTAGCCATAAATATTTGTTTCTAAAGACATATAAATCATCTTTCGTGATCTTCATTAAAAGTTCCTTACATGCAGTAGGCTGGGGAGCAGGACTTTCTTCCAAGAAAGGACTTCTTTCAAGAAATCAGTGTGCTGGCCAAAGCACCATAACAACACAGTTGTTCATGACACTAGGAAAAAAATGGGTTGGGTATCTGCTGAGGTATAAAGCAACATTTTTGAAGATCTCCTTTCCTCTTGTCTCCTCTCCTCCTCTCCTTTGTCCCTAGTCCAGGATCTGCTCTAGTATGTAGCAACTATAGCGAATGCAGCAATATCTGCAGCAGGGCCAAAGAAAGAGGAAATGCTCCATAGGTCAGTACAACACAAGGTGAGATGTGCTCTCACATCCTCCTACCCAGGTGTCTGCTGTGCAGAACAGAAAGGATCCCCATGAAAGGAAGAAGGAAGGCCTCTAGAGTAGGAAACGCTACAGCCAGCACAAGAGAAGCTGTCCCTTCTTGTTAAATCACAAACTCAGCTAAGTCTGTTTTATTCAAATGATAGGGGGGAAAAAAACCTAAAAACGCAAGGCACCTGAAGAGCTTTCATAGCTACAGGAGTATGAAGAGATTTGGCACTGCAGCTTTGCACTTGCATTTAGAGCTTGCACACAGCTGTTTCCTTTTGCTGGTGAGTAGCCACCTTAGCAGAAGCCTTCCCTTAAGAACAAGGGAAACCTCTTTCACCAGAGACCCAGTCCTACATTGATGGGAATTGCAGCTCTGCCCCATGCTTATGAGGAGACATGAAGAGGTTTTGTATGTGACATTTTATGGGCCTTAGCTTTGCTAGAAGCATACTGGGGAGCTGGCCAGGTCATCACAGGAAAGGAGAGGTTATAAACCCTTGGGGATTTGTGATTACTGAAACTCAACTGTAGTACAAAGCACTGGGCTAATGCCAAGCATAATAGATGTATTGTTGCCTGCAGGGCTTATCTTAGATGTGTAACCCAGATCCTTAAGATTTTTTTGTGTTCTGATTCCTATTTTTTTCTAGTTCAAATTTCCTTAAATGGAAATCAGTAATCTGGGTTTAATGTGAGTGAATACAATTGGTCTATTTGTTCCTTTGACTGTACGAATACTATTTATTTCTGCTTCATGGTCCAATCTGCATAGCTCCCCACAACCACTTTGTTTCTGGTTTAGACTGTGCCCTTATCAAATCTGCCTGCCATATAAAAATGTGGGGTTTTGTTTCTGGGCCTCATCCAAAGGCCACTGAAGTCAAAGGGTTCAGGAAAGGTTCAGCACCAATTATCACTACTACTTCCAGCCATGTTCTTTTCATGGAGCATGTTCTGATTTTATAGTGCTGTTCTCTTTTGCCAATATTAAAGTAAAGCTCCATCATACTGCAGTCCAATGCTTTTAATATTCAGGTTTTGATTTTTCTTTTTATAAGTAACATTTTTTTTCATAGAATTCCTTATCTTGCCGAGATGGTATGTGAAGCCAGTGAGTCTAATGATAAATTACAGAGCATAAATGGAACTTTAGTTCTTTATGTCAATGAGTAATGTTTTGCTGCATAAATATTACTGTGAAATATATCTTTGATTTACTGAGTCTGTACTAAAACAGATGAGTAACATTTGTTTGATAGCATTTAAAAAAATTCAGACCATTTTCTTTTATGGCATGTGGGAAATTGGCATTCAGAGCAAATGTTTGGTTCACCCTCACCATTAAACTCTATTTTTTGGAAAAAGAATGGTAAAAACATTGATTTAGCTTCATTAAATCTGTAAAGTGATGTCTCTCATAAAAGATTTTTTTCCTCTTTATTCATTGCATTTAAGCCTGAGAACCCTATCTTCTGAATGTCTCATTTTGGGTTGCTGTTAAAGTTCCTTATTAATCTTTGCAGTCTTCAATTACCATCTGCTACAAGCCATCATTCAAAAAAATCTGCACTTAATAAATTAAAGAAATAAACTGTATTTGCCTCTGATCTGTTTGAAGGGGAGAGGCCAAACAAGCTCCACATTATCACAACAGTTTTAAAGTTCACAGGACACAGTGGGAGCAAGAAGTAGTAGCTCTGTATGTCACAACCCCAGATACCCAGGGAGGTGCCAGCAGGACACCATGCAGTACCAAGATCAGTGCCAGCAACAGCAAGTGTCCATCAGAGGATGTCCAAAAGCCTGAGATCTCTCTATGCTAAACCTAAATTTGCCTGTAGATCCTTGGGCTCCCATTAAACTCTTTAAAAAAACAAACAGAAATGTCTTCAGTTCAAAGCTGGGCCATTTAAAAAACACTTTCATCCTTTCTCTGTAGATGAGGAGGCAATAAACCCCAAAACATTTTAATTTGCTTACTAGCCTTTAATTAAAGTAACTGCCAATAAGTTCTACTACCAGTCCAAAGAAAATACTGGCTGCTGTGTATTTTTTTTTTAACTGTGATTGATGAAGCATTTTTGTCTAACATTAGGTCATATTTGTCAGAGTTTAACTTTTTAGTTGGCAACTACACCATTAATTAGCAATATTGCTGATAACCTCTATTTTATATAACCAACAAGCTCTTTTTCCATGCAAGCTGGCAGTGGAAAACAAGAAAAGGATATTTCCTTGGTGCCGCAAGTCTGGAGCAGGAATAATCAGAGAAATGCATACTACAAGGTTCTCTGGGATTACTATCTGTAAACCATGCCTTTTTTCTTGCCAGACATTATTTTATTAGGTGTTCTTATTGTGGCTTCATTATTTTCAGTTTTACAGTGGACTCCTTTTACTGTTACATCTTGACTTTGCATGCTTCCAGAGTCTGCAGTGAGGTCAGTAGCTTATTCCTGGGGTTGCACATGTCCTGCTGTAATTCCTTGTTTTTCAGCTTCTCACAACTCTTCCAAGATTTCTCTGTCTGTAATTAAAATTTCCATCTTATTTGCCATCCCCCCCCCCCCAAGAATATTTCAGTTAAGATTGTTGTGATAGATTTAAGCACAAAGTATGGGATAAAGAATTTATTTCTACCTCTCTCAAAATCGTGCATCATTTTTTTTTTTTTTTAGTGTTGTAGTATATTCTAACATTTGGGGGTTGGGATCTAAAGCTTTAGAAGAGGAAAAAGTTTCTGTCAGGAGCTTATCCTTTATTGTCACTATGAAAATTCACCACTGGTCAAGTGACATCCCTTTGAAACAACAGTACTTCAAACCTCTCATTAGAAAGTGGTTGGAGTTCACACACTAAAGTTTCCAGAGAGGACATTACTTTCTGTTGAAGGTCTTAAAGCACACCAAAAGACTTTGCAGCCCTAGGTGTGCATACACTGTCTGACTTGACATTAGTCATCCTGCATTGCATTTCCAAATCTGAAACATGGGAAAAATATAAAGTCCATGTCTCAGAGGAACTTTGTGAAGCTAGGTCACAAATGATGGTGAAGCACAAACACACTGAAGTGAAAGGCATTGTAAAGAGCTCTTTAGGATGAGAATAATTCTACTTTTACAGCACAATTTCATCAGTGAAGAAGAAAGACAGCTTGTCCCATACACTGAACAATGGAGAGAAAATAAAATTGTGTGCTGTTACTCAATAATTGAGTACAGTCAGCTTTTTGCACTGAGAAAGGAATCATGGAGGAAGAAAGGACATAAGCATGTGATGAAAGATGGCATCCTAGAGCACATGCTGTGCCTTGTTGCTTAAAAGTTGTGTGGGCATTAGGTCATGCATTGTATAACTCTTGAGCTCTTAATAATGGTCTTTAACCTAATCTCTGTTACCTATCTTGCAAATGATAGGTAAAGAAGGATGTCTTTATAGTTAGAGTGCTGACCTGGGACCTGGGGACAGCAGACTCCTTTCTTCATTCCACTACTGAAGTTTTTTGTAGAAAACAGATTAATAAAATTAGTAGGTTTTTTTAAATGCAGTTTATTTACTCATTGTCTATCATATCCATTTTATGGTTTTCTTTTCAAAACTTTTTGGGAAGCTCTTGACTCTTACTCAGTATTTGCCTCTCTTAGCAGAGGCCTATAGCTGTTGTTTTGAGAAAAATTTTCTCAGAATCATAGGATAATTTGGGTTGGAAGGAACTTCTAAAGGTCATTTAGTCCAACCCCCTACAGTAAGCAGGGACACCCTCAATATACATCAGGTTGCTCAGACCCAACTTGAATATCTCCAGGGATGAGGCCCCAACCACATCCCTGGGCAACCTATTCCATTTTTCCACTTCCTTCATGGTAAAGAACTCTTTCCTAATATCCAATCTACTCTTCTCTAGTTTAAAACCATTGCCCCTCATCCTGTCACCACAGGCCCTTGCAAACAGTCCATCTCCAGCCTTCCCGTGAGCCTCCTTCAGACACTGGAAGGTCACTATTAGGTCTCCCCAGAGCCTTCTTTTCTCCAGGCTGAACAACCCCAGCTCCCTCAGCCTGGCTTCACAGGAGAGATGTTCCAGCCCCCTGATCATTTTCATAGCCCTCCTTTGGACCTGCTCCATTGGATCTATGTCCTTCGTGTATTGAGGGCTCCAGAGCTGGATGCAGTGCTCCAGGTGAGGTCTTCCCAGAGCAGAGGAAAGTGGCAGAATGACCTCTTGATCTGCTGGCCCCACTTCTTTTGATGCAGCCCATGATTTGATTGGCCTTCTGGGCCTGTGCTGATAATGTGGAACAAATAACAACAGCGAGCACTTTTCAAAACTTGCTGAAACTAAACAGAGTTTTTCCAGGGAATGCAGTGGCATCCCTGATGGCTAAGGGAGCTTCTCTCTGAGCAAACTCCTGAGCACTGCATCTCTCTCTGCTCAGAAGGGCTAAAACTCACACGAAGACAAGAAGCTGGTCTTGATATCAATATGATATGATTGACATTAATATCAATATGGTAAAATCATATATCTTGATATGTATTTAAGAGGTTTGATGTAAATAAGGCATGCATTCAGCAGTGTATTTATTGCACATCCCAAGAGGTAAAATACCTTCAAGACAATTAGAATCATATAATCATTTTGGTTGAAAAAGACCTTTAAGATCATCAAGTCCAACTGGTAATCTAACACTGCCAAGTCCACCACTAAGCCATGCCCCTAAGCACCACATCTACACATTTTTCAAACACATCCAGAGATGGTGACTTAGCCACTTCCCTGGGCAGTGCCTGAAGACCCTTTCAGTAAAGAAATTTTTGCTAAATTCCAATCAGTACCTCCCCTGGTGCAACTTGAGGCCATGTACTCTTGTTAGTTGAGAGAAGAGACAAACCCCACCTCACTACAACCTCCTCTAAGTTCTCCCCTTGGCTTCCTTTTCTCCAGACCAAGTAACCCCAGTTCCCTCAGACACTCCTTGTAAGACTTGTGCTCTAGACCCTTCACAAGCTGTCTTGCCCTTCTTTGGCCATACTCCAGTACCCCAATGTCCTACATGCAGTGCAGGCCCCAAAAGTAAACACAATATTCCAGGTGAGGCCTCACCAGAGCTGGATACAGAGGGAAGAGTCTGCTGTGGCTTTGTGATATGTTACTATGCGTATCCTTAGAACTTTGTCTCATGGTGTAACTCTTGGTACACATGCAAAACTCTTTTGCCAGTGAAAAACGTTGCTGTCTCACTTAAAAACCCAGTTTATTATACCTCCTAAATTCAATGTTGTATGCCTAAATGAAGTAAAAGTTTCTCTGGTTTAACGATTGTTTTTCTGATGTTAACCAAAAACCTCCTACCCGATCCCAACTTCAGCAATTCTAGTTATAAGAATTAGAGTAAAAAGCAGAAAAATAGGAGCATGGACAAAGAAAAAATGGTTAGGAAGAGATCCATTGATCTCAGCACTACCTGACTTTAAGCAAGATTCGTCTCTAACTTTAGCTTGTCCTCAGAAATCAGACCCCTGACAGATACACCAAAAAGGCATTGGAGAATGTTTTGTATCCAAAAGCAACAGTATTAAATTACTGAGCCAAGAGAAGGAGATATGTTATGATTAGGTACACAGCCTTCCTCTGACAGATTTCAGAACCTGCAGTCTCGCAGGTGGCACTGTAACAAACACAGTTGTATTTCATTTGGGTTGCCTGAGGACTTCTGTGCCCTTGGTTTTGGGCATGTGACATTTTCACGACCCACTGTTCGTTTTCTTCATCTCAGCTTTTTACTTAACTCCTTTTACAAGGAAGTGCTTCTTTATTCATCCTCAGGTGTGCTGTTTGTGCTAGAATACAACCAAAAAGCAACCATTAAGCTTTGCTGCTGAGGCAGAGGTGCAGCAGGCTGAGGCCAACAGGACAGGCATCAGGCTGTGCAGAAAAACTCTTAAAAATTCTTAAAAGTATGTGGCTCAGCCACCACTGCCCAGGGCTGAGCTCCTGCGTGGACCTCCTCCAGCCCCAGCCCTCTTGCTGAGTCCTGCACTTCCCAGGATGACCAAGTGGGCATTTTAGTGTGCCCTCATGGCAACTCTGGCACGTTTAGCATGATGAGGGAATTGCCTGTGGGTTCTGAGTTTTGCTCTCTGGGTTTTGTTAAATGCTCTTTCAACTGGAACAGGAAACTTCAGGGTCAAGAGAGGGGCAAATGTCATCTCAATCTCTCACTGCTTTGACTTGTAGCAAGCTTGCATGTTTACATGTACACATGCTTAAGACTCCTTTCATGCCAAGAAGGCCTTTGATTGATTCCTACAAATAGTAGAGAAGATGTAACTGGTGTGGTCCTCTTTTAAATGTAGGAGACCCTTTTCAAAATGTGGAGAGGGTGAAAGTGCTGAAATGTGCCTATAGCAAGGAAAGCTGATAGACACCATGCTTCTCTAAAGTGATCTAAAATAGAAGTAAAAAGGGAAGTACAGCTTGAGGTTTCAGTACAGAGGAATCTACTTCCAAGTAAATAATGCCATTATTTTTGTTGTAGACGTATTATTTTGTTTTTAAATTATTGTAAAAAAGCATTAAAAAAAAAAAAACAAAACAGGAGACCCTTTTCAGGAGGTTTACAAAAAGAATGACTCATAGGAAAAACAAGCAGTCTGGGTGCATCTGTCACATCCACTACACAAAGATTACCTCGAGTGGCAGTCACAGCAGCTCTCTCTGTGAGTTATAGGACAAAGAAACAGGAGGTCGTATTTTAGCATACAGTTCAGCACTGATGAAAGGAGTTCTTCCCTTTTCTTAAATAGATGGAAAGGAGTTCTTCTCTTTTCTTAAATAGATGAGCCACTGAAAATATGTGTCCTTACTACATATTGCAGCAGCAATATACTGTAACTCATTGATGAGAGGAAAAACTATCTGATGAGAAAAACTCCTCTGTTGCTCTGTTTGGGAAGGGGCAGCAGAAGAACGATGCTGGATATGGAGAGATGTGGATCTGTTGACTTCAACACGAGGTTGCTCAGGCCCTTGTGTCTGAGGTTCTTCCAACCTGTCTGAAGACAGGTTTCTTTCATGAGTTGATCATGCTGACACCTCTTGTAAGTCTTTCTGAGGACTTCTCGTGCAATAGTCCTCCACATCTAACTTGTCCTTCTGTGCAGCCTTTCTGCTTTATCTAAGTACCTTTTGTAGGAGCAAAAGGGGCAGAAAGGAGGAGGTATTCCAGCATACAGCAGCATGTCTTTTATCTTTGGGAACTGGGCCTTTTCAGGGGACAGTGGGAAGGTGTGCCATGCCAGGAGAACCCCCAGGGGGATGATGTTTTGGAGACAAATCATGCCTCTGTGCTTTCTTGATGTGAAGTGTGGACTTAGAGGTTTTCTTGATCCTAAGGACAGCCTGGCTTGCCTGCTGCCTGCAATGCACAGGTGATTTTCCACTTGCACATCTGCCCCAAGGGGATGCTGAGGCAGCTGCCCAGAGTCTGTGAAGGCTTCTAACAGGGAAAGCACAAAGGCCTCTTTTCCCATCCACCTCCACCCAAAAGGAAGGGGCACATAAGGCTGATGTTTCTGAACACCTCATTGAAATCCTGTTTTTAATCTCCTAGACACTAAGAAGCCCAGACTTGCTCCCATCAAAATCAATGGCAAATCCCTAATGATGACAAAAGGGACAAAAGGGACCCTAAAACAGGTGTCCATTTTGATCTCCCAAGTGAAATAAAAGGTGCAAACTGCATTTGACAGTTTTTCAACCAAAACTTATATTCACCTCAGTTTATGTCTGAATTATTTAAAACGTTATAGCATTCCAGTGCTCTATTGTATTCAGACATTCAGGATCCCTGAAAAAATATTTATTTTGGATAGTCCCTGTATCTAATTCCTCTTTTTATCAATAGAACAATATTTATTGAGATCAGGCTGCCAACTTTGCCAGACAGACGCCCTTTGCGTTCAAAAGAAAATATGATTCATCAGAGGATCAGGATTTCAGCTACAAATTAAACTTTTCTTTGATAGGCTGAAAGATACAAATCAATAAAGGAAAATTCTTGATAGTTGGAAAGGAATGTCTTCTTTGAGGCTGCCAATATTCAGTTCTGATCCCTAATATCTTAACTGATGGAAGAGATAGTTTTTTTTCTTTATCTAATTATATCCCAGGGGCAATGTTTAGAAGAATGATAGTTAGAACCAATTGTGCTGTGCAAAGTTGTCAGCTTATTTTTCCTATCTCTTTGAGACCACGAATAACTTTTATGTACTTGTGCAGCACACAGGACAAAAGTGATCCGACCTCAAGCCAGGGTTCTCTAGATAATACATGTAATTAGCATTATGCATAGTAAGAACAATAATGGCAGGAAAGAAAGTAGAGATAAACTTGAAGGTTTGTGGCTTGCTATCTTTTCATGTGCAAGCCTATCACACACATGAAAATAGCCTCATAGCCACAGTACTCAACACAGTAGGTGTGTGCTGGGAGAAAGTCAGAACATTCAGTGATCCTTGTTTTTCAGAGGTCTTTATTGCAGATGTCCCACAAAGTTATTTCTCCTCTCTCTCTCTCTCTAAGTAGTACTATTGAAAATACGTAATGTATTTTTCATTATGTACCCTTTTAATGATAATTAAATATCACAACCCTACCTTTCAAGTAATTGCAATGGCCTTGTTATTTTTGGTTTTGTCTGACTGTGTATGATTTCAATCTAATAATCATTAGTAACAATAATACCCCTCTACCCTTTTATCAGTCCTTACATCAGCAAGACTTTATGTTAAACATGACTCTGTGCATTACACCAGTGCTTACACTGAGTCACAGAGGTTAATTAACTTCTTAAAGATCTCAAAGCACGTCAGTGGCAGAATCAGGAATAATGACAGTCGGGTCTGAGCTCTGCTCTCTCTGTTGCTCTGATGCTCTGACAGTTCTTGCTGAAGGGTTAGCCAGACTTTGCAAAATGCTATTAATCACCAAAAGCTAGACTTCTTTAGGAGAGGATTATTTGTGTGGGAAGGGAAGGAGGGAGTCATTTCTTTGCTAAAATGAAGCTGAAAGTGGGGCTAATGGAAAGAAAAGCTCCTGCTTGTCTGAATCACACCGCTGGAAGGCAGTGGGTGTTGCAGATAGTTGGTAGCATTTGTAAAGGAATCTTGGGATGTTGTGTTCACAAAATCAGCCTGAAGAGTGCTGTACTGAAAATTCAAGGTTCCCAGGCAGTACAAAATCAGATCCAATGACATTTTACCAATGTCACCGATGTCTGGTATGTAGACCCTAGGAACATGGTATCTCTTAATTTGTAGGCTGCCAAAAAACCATGTTCATCTAACTTGTGCTTCAGAGGAGACAGCTGCTTTTGGACTTTTTCCTAGTCAGCAGTGAATGGCTGCTTGCTCAAACACACAGCTGGATAATTCTGATGTTATAAAGAAAACCTGGAATCGTTAAAGTCTGATTACTACAGTAAAAGGTATTTTGCTTGTCTCTCCTCTTCCCTACCACCATGATGCTTTATTTTATCACAAGAGCCTTTTCCAGAAACTTATAAGGCTGCTTCACATTCTCATGGGATGCAGACTGGCATTAGTGGATTTATGCTGATGGTATATTAATATGTATGATCTAGCAGGGACCTCAGCTTTTATTCCAGTTTGAATCATTACTAATTTGAGAGAATTTTCTGGCTTTAAATTGAGCTGTAACAAATTTGAAATTTTGCCTCATCAGAGACCACAGATAACACACTTGCCATTTAGATTTTCCCTTAAGTTCTCCCAAAACTCATCTTATGTAGCTGCTGCTTCTATTTAAAAGAGAAAGCCCTGATAGCAAAATATCAAATTCATAAAAAAAATTTGCTGTGCCTTGATTCATTTTAAAACATAACCAAGGGGCTAATCTGGCTTATTTTAGAGGTGAAGAACCTCTCAGAAGTTAATAGCAGATTCTTATACTAAATTATATGTTATTGATCTGATTCTGCTATGATACAATCAGAACCTGATGCACCTGTACTGCAGCTTGGGGTGAAGGGAGGCAACACAATAAAATACACCTGAGTGAGCTGAACAGGACAATAGTAACAGAGATGAAGAAAAAGCACATCCATCCTTTCTAAAAGTGTACCTCGTTTTGACCACTTCTATCTCCTGCTGATGTCACTAAAGCATCTGGCTGCTCAGCATTTCTAAAACTCAGGCTTCTTTCCTGAAAACCCATATAGGATAATAAAATGGTGATGATGTAACACAGCAGGTAGGAGCTGTATTAGTGCTTTGACAAAACACCCCACAACAAGACTATCAGGCTGTACATGTCAATCCTCAGTGCAGGAGGAGGTAGTCATTAGTAAGTTGCTTTAGTAGACCAGAATTAATGTTCATGAATTCGTGATGATAGGCAGCTTAGGAACAATGTAGATTTAACTTGTTCAAATAAGCTTTAATGGTGTCACCTCTGATCCTTCTGTTCTGAGTGTCTCACAAAAAAGGTGAATAGAAATTTCTTACCAAATTCAAAATGTTAAGAAAAAAAATATTGCAGTATCAGAAGATTATTTCTTTATTTTCCATTTTTCTCTTCATTAGGATAATTCATACCATAAGGCAGAAATCTACTAATTTAGCTAATTCTTGAAATCTCCAGGAACAGGAGAGATCATATTGTATGAACGTTCTCCCAGGAGATGCTCACCTAAACTCCACTCCCTCAAGTACTACAATAAACAGACACAGTATCTTTACTGTGGTTTACCTGTAGGGATCTATCAATTGTATTAAACCTTCTTCTTAGTTTGGTTTCCTCAGAAAAGGAGACATGGCAACAGTTGTCTCTGTGTGTACGCATTCCTGTTTGGGTCCCCTCCTTAGTGCTGTTTGAAGTTCTCATTTCTGCCAACCAAATCTGGCAAATGTGGAGGAGACCAAAAGAGCCCAGAAGTTTAATAAAACTTGGCAAACTGCTGGAGGAGAGACCCCTGGCTCTTCCCACTGCAATGTGACACTGGAAAACCCAGCCACCAGCCACAACTCTCAGGAAAATGTCTTCATTAGTTCCTCTAAAGTTCTCTAACCAACCTCCTCCATGCACAAGGGTACTGTGAACCTACCTTTCTTTCCTTTGAAAGCCCCCCAAAAGCATGATTGCAAGCTCATGGGTGGAACTCTGAATTGGATCATGAACCAGATCAGAATCATGGTTGGAAAAAACCTTTAAGATCACAGAGTCCAACCATCAACCCAGAAAAAAACAGCATGCCCAGTAGAGTATGTCCTGAAGTGCTAGATCTACACATTTTTTTAACACCTCCAGAGATGGTGACACCACCACCTCCCTGAGCAGCCCATTCCAGTTCCTGATTACTCTTCCAATAAAGAAATTCTTCCTAATACCTAGTCTAAACCTCCCCTGGCACAACTTCAGGCCATTTTCTCTAGTCCTATCATTATTCACCTGGGAGAAGAGGCTAACACCCACCTCACTACCACCTCCTTTCAAGTAGTCGTAAAGAGCGACAAGGTCTCCCATCACCCTCCTCTCCTCCAAACAAAACCATCCCAGTTCCCTCAGCCTCTCCTCACAGGACCTGTTCTCTTGACCCTTCACCACCTTCATTAATCTCCTCTTGATCCACTCCAGCAACCAGACATCCTTGTAGTGAGAGGCTCCCAATGGAACACAGCCCATTGCAGGATGATAGGGTAGGAAGGGGACAGAAAATATAGAGACAGCAATCATGGGGACTAATCCCAACTCCCTGCAGTCCCTTTAGTGCTGTCCCCTTGCTATGTTACCAAAAATACTGTAAAAAGCCACTGCCTCACTGAGGAGGTCATAGTTTCCAGTTCTGTGATCAGACAGGGAGGCTTCATGTGAAATAACAGTAAATCTAATTCACCTGCAAGCTAAAAATGACAAACTGGGGCATGTTCTGTCTGCTTTCACTGGGAGTGGTGAACAAGAGATGCTGATAGAAAAACTCCCTAAATGTGCTTTTAGCATAACTAGTCAAGGTGGTCTTCTAAACAAGAAAGGTAAAATAAATCCTAATTATAACTGAAGTAAAATAAAAGCCACCCAGATGGGTTAAGTGTACTGGTGGAATAAGCAACTGTATGTTTTTTAATTCAGTCTCACTGATAACTCATTTGTGGAGGTGTAGCTTTAGGAAAATAGGACTCACAGGAAAAATAAAGCTAAATGGATCAAGAGCTGGAAAAATTTAAAAATCTAAAATCTTATTTTTTCACTGTTTATAATTTTTACTTCTACTTTATCCTAATATTTTTCAAAATGTATTACTCTAAATCATGACAATATCATTTCTACTGTCAAATGCAAACCCAAGACAATGCTATAAATCTCTAAGGGAGGAAGTGAAGTATAGCCAGGAATCATGTTTGCTAGAGCACTAAAATACTTCATCATATGAGGAAATCTTTCATGTTTTGCACTGCATTATTTGTGTTAATTTAAGCTGTGTCTCAAAGGGACTGGCCTTGGGGTCAGTTAAATATTTGGAGTCAGTGTCTCCATTTTCATATGTGAGGAACACCAACAGAGTAAAGTGTTCCTTGGCCATTTTGGTTTAACCTGTTTTGCACATGGAGGCAAAAGATATGGGGTTGAAGAGGACTCTCCAAAGTGCGTAAATTGCAGTAAGCATAACAAGCAAGCAGATTACATGAATGAAACTTCTGTGCTTACCTTAAGGCCCACATGAATACTAAGATGTTTATTTTTCATTTTCCTTTTTTATCTATTTAGTGCGTATTTCCAACCTGGCTTTTTTTACTGCATCTGGTAAGAGGCTAAGAGCACTGAAACCATGCATGGGTTCCCATATTCCCAAGCACTGACTGTAATTCTATTTTAGCTACAATTCAAAAATGGTTTCTTTCATTTTTGTAATTTTTTTTTTTTACTTACTAATAGCTTTTTCCAGACTGTGTTATGTTAAAATGCATAAAGTAATCAGAATTCTCTGCACACATTTCTCAGGCTGTTCACCTGCCTTAGACTAAGGCCAGACACATTCTGGTGGCAATGATATTTAAAGTTAATTTCAAAAGCTTAAACTCACAGATTTACATAAGAGTTCTGGAAATCCTACCACAAAATTCCCACATTTTTTTTTTAAGTTGGTCATAATTCACTCTGAGCTTTTCATGTATGTTTTTGAATGTTGTTTACTTTTCTCCTTTACCAATAGATGTGCAAGGTAATACTACAAAATGTCAAGGTAACATGTAAAGGTAAAGGCAGTTTTCTAAATACTTTGTGATGTAACACTAGTAAAAGATATGCAAAAGCCAGAAAAGTGGTAATATCCTGAAGCATTTCTTCTAATCTTAGTAACTATCAAAGCATTCACAGAGATCTGATGAGGTTAGAAACTGAGTTTCTGCTTTTATCTCAGTTTGTAGTGTATCTGATTTTACCGATATTCAGCCAAGTGACTGGTTTTCCATCTTTGGTTCTTAAATAATTTCACTGCCTGAAACTGCCTTAGGAACCACCTCTGTACATTTGCTGGCTGATGGATAACTGCAAGGGCAGGAGGATTTAAACATACTCTGAAGGCACTGTCACCAACAGTGAGGTGATCCCTCTCTGAACCAGTTTGTAATCTCACATGAGCCTGGCAGCAGAGAGTCACCCTGCTCAGTGAAAGCAGCTGCTGAGGTTTCATAATGTGACAAAAATAATCCCCTTAGATTTCTTTTTTCCTTGAGCTAATGGATGCTAAAATAGACAGAAAGCTTTTGGTATCTGCATACCCTTAGGGAGCAGCTCTGTGCTGAGAGGAGGTGTCTGCAGCAGGTGAGTACAATGTGGATTGGCTCTTCGAGGACAAATTTAGAAACTGGGACATCTGGGAGTTGCACCAGCTAGGTTTGGAAAGGGAGATGAGATAGAAACACCTAAGGCAAGGCTCCTGTGTTCATTTCCATTTATCTCTGCTGCTGGCACTTTCTGCTCAGTCTGCAGCTGGACCCACAGTTCTGGCTGGGCCTTGAAGGTGGCTTGGGCAATGTGGGGCAGGGGTGCAGCAGCCAGCACAGTCTGAAACAAACTGGTTAGGAGGAAACTGAGCAATGATCCAGCTGGCTGCAGGGTGAGGTAAAGGCCTGAGAAGTGTGAGAGGGAAACGCAAGAACAGACCTGAGTTCTCTGCTGGGTCTCCGGTCTTCTTGCTGCTTCTTTGTTGCCATGTTAAGAAGCAGCTGAACATGAAGTTCTGAACAAGAAGAATTGAGGAAAAAGGACTGTGTCAAGCCCCGAATCATAGAATCAGAATGGTTTGAGTTTTAAGGTAGCTGAAAGATCATCTAGTTTCAAACCCCCTGCCTGGTCAAGGACACATCCCACTAGACCTGGTTGCTCTTTGAGTATCATTCTGTTTTGTCCAAGGGGTTAAGTATGTAGTCTTCTGCCTCTCTTAGTGCATTTTTTCAGTTAGGGATTTAAAGAAACATTTTCCTGTGGATTACTGCAGTTCAGACACCTGCATTCATTCGTTCCCCTCCATCTGCCTCTGGGGTCAGAGCATCACTCCTGGCTTTCCTTTTGCTTTCCTGATTTGAGCTATTGCCTGATCTCACTATGAGCTTTCCTGATTACCAGCAACTTATTGGTGAAGGTCAGGCGAACCACACAGACCTGGGACTCCAGTTTAAGAGAAAGCCTTGCCTGGTCTTTATCCTCCTAAGGAGAAAGAGGAAGGCAGTCCCAGTTCCCTGCTTTGACACACTCTTCCAGTTTATATGAGCTATTTTGACCCACAAGCCTAGTTACCTACCTCCTCATCTGTAAAACAGCACTTTCCTCCCTCACAATTGTTTGATGTTAAAACATCCTGGTAAGAAGATGGAGAAAAGCCACCTTTCAGTACTCACATCTACCTATAAACTTTGTACCACAGGATCCTATGGAGAAATGTAGTACTGAAAAAACCCAACTGTTCAACTGCTAGAGGTGTCCAAAGTTGATGGCATCCTTTGTGTTCAGCAACTAAGTTCCCAAGAGACTTAACAGCCACATTCAGGAGTACTTAGCTTTTATAGCCCTGGACAGATGGATGCTTAAATACACACAATCTCACTACTCCTTCTCCTTTTCCCTATACAAGGCCCAGTCTGCAGGGGTGACCTCAGAGCACACCTCCCAGGTTAGGCTTCACAGAATACTTGATATCAACTGTAATTAAATAGAGACCATGTAGTGTCTTTGTCACAATGAACGAAATAGATCATAAATGTTTTCTCTGTGTAAACTTCCTTACTGGATGTTGGCAGTTTTCTGGCAGTTTCTTTCCTTAACTGAGAACTGATAAATACAAATACTTGTTCAGGTTTCAGCAATGAATTGAGCTTTCAGACTTATTTTTATTCCTCCATCTTAGGGATGCTCTCTTAACACACTGCAGTGGTAAACAGTGAGGCAAAAAAATTGCTTGCTGACCTGAAAAATAAGGAAAAAAGAACCCTTTCTGAGGTGATTTACAATGAAACATGAGTATTATGGACCAACTTTATGCTTATCTTTTCTTTGCCAAAGTGCAGTGGCATTCATTCTTTCCAGACATGTTATCTTCTGATGATAACAGGATTTAATAGCAAATGTTCAGATCTCATTTTTACTCTCAGAGTGAAGATGCTGAGTCTTCCTGGCTCTAAACTAGTTGCAGGGTTTTATTACTGTGACTTGGAAAATAAACTTCCTTTGAAATCCCGCAGATGAAGATTAGAGCAAAATTATTATGAGGGAGAAAAATAAAAAAATACATGCTTTATTCTTGCATATGTAAGCTGAAAGTTCATCAAATTTTCCTCATTGATTTCAATGGAGCCAGCAGCTTTCCAGCTCCCGTCAGGATTTCAGAGCAGTAATTCTTATCTCAGGATTTTTTTCATCAGAAGATTTGGGTATGGCTGTATAGTTCACACTTTAAACTGCAGATCCCCTTCAGATGAGAAAAAAAATCTACAGGCATAAATAACCCTTGATACTATACTTGAAATAGCTCTTCCTCCCATCTCTGATGTCCAGGAGCTTTCTGTGCTGATAAAGTAGTGGTTCAAGGGTTGGACTTGATGATCTCTGAGGTCCCTTCCAACCCAGCCGATTCTATGATTCTATGATTCTATGATAACGAACTCCCTCAGCAGCACTTATCCCCACCAAGTACTTCCTCAAAATGTTCATGTGTGTGTGTCTAGATGCATGTGGCTAAAAAGGCAAGTGCTTTCTATTTTAAATGACTTTTTCTGCTTTACTGAGTAGAGCAAAAGGGGTTTGTTGGAAGATACAGACTGTCCTGGAGACAAGCCACCACCCAACATGTCTGGGTGCAGCCCTGGTGTGAGTGGTTGAGCTGCACAGAGCTCTTGCAGCCATGGGCAATATTCCTGCTGGCCCTGCTGTTCCTGAACTCCCCAGCCTCTCCCCATCTCATTACATCTGAATTTCCCTCATTGACCACTGCAGTGAAGCCATAATTGCAGCAGTGGCTTTATGAAACCTGGAGCTGTAGGTTGATGAGCAAACAAGGTTATAATTATGCTGTCTCTTTAAGCACGGTTTAGGAAAGTATAAGGATCGTGTTTTTCATTTCCTGATTATGTCGGAACTAATAGTACTAATTGTGGGAATCCCAGGTAAGCACATCCGTAATGTTTGTATCCATTTATCCATGTGTACCCATTTTCATGGAGGTCTGGTATGCAGATGCACCTTTAGATGAGTTTTGTACATTTTTCTTTTTTACAGGTCCCTGCACTGAAAAACTACTTTTAATATAAACCCAGTCACCTGTGCTGCCATCCGTGCTGATACCTTAGCAAACAAAGACAGTTTCTTGCTCCAGCACAGAGAAAGGGCACAACTCTCTGGAGCCATTTGGCCAAGGCAATGACATCTCACAAATGCCCAAAGTGGGCCAGAAAGGACAGGAATTTTTTAAACATGTGGCTACCATGGGATTCCTAAATCTCCATTTAATTAATCACCTAATTTAAAAGCAGGCTAAAGGCTCTACCTGGCTATGTCCTCCCTTTGCTTCCTTTTGTACTGGTGAAAAATGTGACAAGGATGCCAGAAGGACTCACAGCCTCATCCCTAAGCTGTCATCCCTGAAGCAGGTTTGTCACCCCAAACTGTCTCCTGGGACCAGCCCCTGAAGCCCTTGGGCCATGCCCAAGAGTAGTTTGGGAGACTGCTCACAGGCCTCTGCCTAAAACCATTCTAAAAGTCATGCTAGCAGATTAAAAGAGGTAATACCCACTTAACAGATCATGTGCCCATGCTTGGGCCTGCTTTTTTCCCAATTTAATTTATGGGTGTAGATGTTACTGCCTGTGTTTAGACCTCAGATTGTGTGGGGGCCTCATAGAAGCAGGTAAAGAAAATACACGAGGACATTGGGACTGAAGAGATGGTAGAAACAAACGGTGCCTGAAAATGAATAGTTAAATGCAAAGATAGATGAAGAGAATACAGTTTTTAATAATTTTCTGTAACAGTTAGAATGACACTAATTCTGACCCTATCAGCAAAGCAATTAAAATCAGTGGAAATTCTAGATGAAAAAAACACATTATGAATAGCATAATTAGTTAGTAAGGGTATTATTTTTTTTTGTTTGACAGTATGTGGTTTTGATCTGCAATGAAATATTGTATAATATATTAGGGTGCATTTTCTCCAGACTGAGAGGCTATTTTGATGGTGCAGTTTCTTTATGTATTTCACAGCCATATGTATTTAACTGAAACTGGGAGTTTCTGTGTGGCAACTCAGAAATGGTCGATTGCTGGTGGTTCTCTGTAGATGCTTTGTGAGGCATTGCCAATTGTTATTGTTTATAATTGCAGAGAAAATTTTGCTAAGAAACTTATAGGTAGATGTAACAGATCTGTGGTCCCAGGTACAGTTCTAGGAGGAGGCATGCGCAGGGTTTTCCTTCTTGTTTTGGGAAAAAGGAACGAACATTTGTCTCTGTTGCATTGCCCCCATGTTGTCATCTTAGTCATGGAAAAGTACCATTCATTTGTGGGTTACAAGAGCCCTGATGGCTTTGCCAGAGGGATGCTCTTGGGATCCTGAGTTTGAGGCAGGAATTCCAGAACTGGTGAAGACACACCCTGGCTCTGCTTCAGGAGTCCTCAGGCCAGGAAATATCCTGTGATCTGTGCCTGGACAGTCCAAACCTGCCAGCCCTTCCAAAAGTGATGGTGCCTGATCCACACATGAGGGAGCCCACTGAAAAAAACTCTCAGTCTCCTCTCTCTTCTGGGAGGTTTTCCATGGGACTGGGGGGCAGCAATCGGGCCCTATGCTTTCAATGGGAAGTTATGTGGAGAATGTGTTGGGAGTTTCATGTTTCAATGTATGTTGCGGGTTGTGCAGCAGTGAAAGGCTGGAGTCCAGGCTGGCTATTGATCCTAACGATGCATTGCTACATTTTGTAGTCTTTTAGCTTTTCTTAAAATGAAAAGTGTTGTTTATACATATGTTGTTGTTTAAGGGAGCTCAACGAGCAATTTTGTTATTCCAATTGTGGGTTCTTTGGCGCGCCAAGAAAGAGAACATTTGAACCGGGGGCTTCAGCTTTCTGTGCCCTGTCGGACATCCGAAAACAAGAGTGCAGAAGAGACTCAAGCCTTCTAGAGAGAAATGACAACGACACATTGACACGCGTGTGAGATGCACCGGCACCTATATGCTGCAGTAGAAGATCCTGAGCCACACGCTGCCTTGCCGCCTGTCAACTTCCAACCCCCCCTCTCCGCCCCGGCCACGACCCGAGGTCGGTGACCGGCCGGGGCACAGCTGGGCCGCCAGTGCGGGCGCTGGGCGCACCCCGGGGCGGGCGGCAGCGGCGACTCCCGGGACCTCGCCCCGCCGCGTAGCAAGGATGCCCCAGGAGGGCGGAGGTGGTGCCGGGACTGGGCGTGAGGCGGTAGCGCCGGGGAGAAGGAGTTAACGCGGGAGGGTGGGGGGAGCCGCCGGGAGCTCCCGCTCGGCGCTGCCGCCCGCCTCCCCCGGCACGGCCCCACTCCCTCCGCCCGCCCCTCGCCCGCCGGGAGAGGCTCCAGCGCCGCCGGGCCCGGGCCGGGGTCAGGGCGCCGAAAGTTTGGCGGTCCCCGGCCATGGGCTTCGACCCGTCGCGCTTCGCGGCGCCGGTGGCGGCGGAGCTGCAGTGCAAGCTGTGCGGGCGGGTGCTGGAGGAGCCGCTCTCCACGCCGTGCGGCCACGTCTTCTGCGCCGGCTGCCTCCTGCCCTGGGCGGCGCGGCGCCGGCGCTGCCCCCTGCGCTGCCAGCCGCTGGCGGCCGCCCAGCTGCGCCCCGTCCTGCCCCTCCGCAGCCTCGTCCAGAAGCTGGAGGTCAAGTGCGACTACAGCCCGCGGGGCTGCGGCCGCACCGTGAGGCTGCGGGAGCTGCCCGCCCACCTCGCGGCGTGCCGCTACGGGCCGCCGCCGAGCGACCCCGCCGAGACGGAGCCGCGGGGCGGGACCCCCCTCCCCGGCCGCTCTGGGGGCGGCTCCGAGGGGCAGCCGTGGAAGCCGTCGCGGGCGGGCGGCGGGCACGGCTGCTTGCGGGCACCGCTGCGGGGCGGCGGCAGCCCGGAGCCGCCACCCCAGCTGAAGAGGGACGCCCTGCGCTGGAGCAGGAGGGAGAAGTCGCTGCTGGCGCAGCTCTCGGCGCTGCAGAGCGAGGTGCAGCAGACGGCGCGGCGGTACCAGGCGAAGTTCGGGCAGTACATGAGCCACATCAGCAGCATCACCCGGGACCTGGCGGGCAGCCAGCCCGGCAAGGTGAGTGTGGGCACAGAGACCAGCGGGGCAGCACCTTCGCCTCCCGGCCTGCCCCCGCAAGAGATGCTCTCCCTGGAGCTGCCCGACTTGTGAACGACCTGCCGAGGTGCCGGTGCGAACGGTGTCCCCGGGGGAAAATCCCCAAGCCCGCGCCGGGACCCAGCCCGAACCCCCTCCCTGCGTATGACCCGTACGGTGAGAGCCGCTTCTCACCTTCTCCCGTACCCGGGGAGATTGACCCACTAGCCCCGGCCGGGGACACGCTCATTTTCGGTCCTGTTTCGGCACCCGGTCACGAAACCAGCCGTGGCCGAGGGTGGCTTGTCGTCTGCTCGGCTGGAGAGGATGAGGAGCGGGCGGGGAAGGAAGGGGGTTCGCCATTCGGCTGGCAGTCGGCAGAGGGGTCCCGGTTCCTCCGGGCAGGGTGTCCTTATCAGCCACCCCCTCCCCACCTTGCAGGGACCCGGCTGCAGTTACTACTCAGTTTGCTTCGGCAGGGACTAACAGAAGCTCAGGGGCATGGAGCTGGTTTTTAACTTTTTTTTGAGATGCCGAGAAGTCGTCCTAAACGGGGCATAAAATTTCTGTAAACTTTGGAAACGATGATGACAGGACAGCAAAGTTTCTTTCGTTTGGTAGAATGGAGGAGTGGTGGTTGACGCTGCTGTCACTACTTTGCTCTCAGGTGTGATGACATCGCTCAGGTAGCCACTCGCTTCCTTTAGGCTAAATAAACTATCTGAGAGTACTGGTGAGCTGGCTTAACTCCCTGTAAGAGCATTTTTGGAGCATTAACGCCTGGCTTGGAGGATCACTGCATAGGCTCTGGCACTGCTGATTGCAGCCGTGGTGAAGTGTGTTTTCAGGCAAGTGATTTTTCTTTTTACCCAAGTCTTCTCTTGGGGAAAAAAATCCTAAATGGAAATTGTCTGAGAAGTCTAACTCAGTCCTGGAGAAATGTCATGTGCTGGGCATCTGACTGCTGCTGCATGGAAAACGGGAAAGGGGACATTGCAGGACACCTGTGTGCCTAGAGAGATGGCTTTTTGTGGCATCATGACACTTTCTGTTTGGAGACTTGAATATTTAAGTATTTCTCTCTCTTTTTATGTATATATTTTTTTCTTTTCTTTTTTAAATTTCCTTTGGTTAGGTGATCCATGAGGGTTGGGCACACTGCGAGGTGTGCTCATACATCTGCTTCATCCCTTGGCAGATGGGATCGGATCATACGAAGGGGGGAAGCAGTCTGTTAAGTCTGTTACGGCATGTGAGGTGTGCGAGGAAAACTGCCTTTAGAAAGGAGGAGGGAGATTGGGATTTTCAGTAAGGAGTTGGTAGGAGGTGTGGGGATAGGGGCGGAGGCATCACCGCTGGGCAGCAGCGGAGCATCTGCCATTCCTGAGCGCTGCCAGTAGGTGTTGCTGCATGAACTGCCTCCCAAAAATCTATTCCATAAGTGAGAGCAGGGTAATGAATAAAGCAGGCGTTTGAGAGAAAAACTATCAATAAAGTAAAAATGTTCTTCATTAAAATCAAATGGAACTTGCGGCAATAAAAAATTTGACTGTCACAGGTAATAAAATAGGGGCCTCAGCATTGTGTTGTATCTTCAGTGTTTAGGTGTCAAATTTATATAGATCAACTAACATGTTGAACACAAACGCCTAACAATGATGGATGAAATCAGATCTGTTTTGTGGGGAATATAGCTCCTGAAATGTGGCTATTATCATACATGAATAAGGTAATATAAGCTAAGGTGCAATGCTCAAGCCTCCAAGTATTTTTATGATTTACCTGTTCCACTGATGGAAAAGGTTACTCTCTCCTTTTCATTTTTAACTTTTACTTCAGCACTGGTTTTGAATGCTTGCTCTATACTTTAAACCTTGTTAGAAAAAAACTACATTTTTCCTGACATGGTTTTGGATTCTTTCTTTTTGGGAGAGAAGGGAAAGGATGTGATGAAAAGTATGGTTTCATTTTTTGTGTGTACCTTCCCTGAGTTGCTATGACGTGTGTACTGATATGACATTGGCCTGAAAATTATATGTATTTTAACCTATCTGTTTAATGTCTGAAACGTTGACACACATAGGTATTTTATTTTTCTAGAGACTTTGAGACATTTGGAGCTCTGACTTTTTTTAGTATTGCTGAACATTCTTTCCACCAAAAGCCTGCATTTTTTTCTGTTTTCAGCTGAAGATAATCAGGTGTTACCTGTTGCTTTTCAGTGGCATGTAACTTTTCCTTTCCTGTGTTTTTTTTTTATTTGTTTGTTTGGTTGGTTTTGCTTTTTTCTTTTTTGTTTCCCCTGCACAAAGTCTTTTGTTATCTTTATTATTAAAAGATTATTATTGTTATTTCCCCTTAAGCCTTATCTTACATATTTACCAGCTAAAGATTTTTTGTATGCTATTGCTTTCATTTAAGATCTTTTTGAAACTGTATTCTTGAATAGTATTTCATCTCTTGCTTCTTAGGGAGGAGAACCCAAACCCTTAACGATCATGCTACACCGAGAAAATGATACTTTGGGATTCAATATTATAGGAGGACGTCCCAATCAGGTAAGGACAAAAGGCAATGTAGGTATTAGGTACACTGGTAGTAATAAAAGAGTTACTTTCAATGACAGTAGGTATGGAATCAGCTCCATACATAGAGGGCTGTATATTGTTTGGTATAATTGAAGTTAGTATTTTGAAGATGTTATCTCCTGAGAATTGGATTAGTTTAATTTTCAGGAAAGGTTTTCCCATTATTTTTGCTTTAAAATTTGAAGCTGATCTTCACTCAGTTCCTATGTAAGTAATATGTATTCATGCAAACTGTTCAATGGAACTCCCTGGGACTGCTTTTAAGAGTCATTGTTGCAGGATTAAGCCATTGAAATAATTTAAAGGAGAGATAAAAATTTGCTTCTGTAACTTAGATATCTTAAGCACCTCCTGCTCTCACATGCCTGCTTTTAATTTTTCTTTCAGTTCTTTATGAACTGAAACACAGTTCTCATCAATATTGTATCTTAAATCAATCTAATCTTATCAGGTTGGGTTTGGAAAGTTCATTGGAAACCATGGAGTATGCATAAAGATCACTAACCCCCCCCACAGAACATTCATAAGAATGTGCTTTTTTGTTGGTTTGTGTTTTGTTTTTTTTTTTTAACTTCATCCTTCCAGAAGCATTAATCAAGACTGTCATTGCATATGAAGGATAAAGAAACCTGTTAAACTGGAAAATTAATAGTTGATTAGAAGTGCTTGGTAATAATTATGCACCGATCAGGTTCTTGTTAAGTGGGAGAACTGTAACCTCCTACTATTATTGAGGAGGGGAATGGGACCCTGTATGTTAGTTTGGCAGTCTTCTACTCTAAAGCTATATTTAGTGGTGCCAAAGAGTCTGTTCCCATTAGCTTAAGAAGTTCACTGTCTATGATGTGGAATTACTGTTCCCTGTGGGTAAATATGGAGACCAGCAGTTATCAAATGTTGGTGCTGTAAATCCAAAGCAACAGTTTCATAGGTTTTCTCATTAAAGGATGAGACAACAGGTGGCTATAAGATCAAATACACCTGCTTTGATTATATCCATATTTTGAATATACCAGTAACAAAGTCCAGATGATCATTAGCTTGGATTACAGTGTGACCTATGTTGTTTACAGCTATAGGAAAACTACAGTGAAAAGGGAGCATGGTGTTCAACTTTCTTGGGGTGGCAACTGAACTTCTCTGCAGTACATACATAATGATAGTGCATTCTGGAACAGATTTTTATACTAGAAATTGTTTGGCTTTTTGAATGAATATTCAAATGATAAATATGTGAAGGTTCGTAACATAGTCATGGAGAGAACTGCTGACTGCAGGGGAAGAAGTGGTCGTGGTCTTCCAGTAACACTGATCATTGGAGATGGAGAAGTCATTGGAGCTGTGAGGCAGACTTTGGCCTAACGGTGTTTTTCACTCTTGGAAGTCTAATTCAGAAATCCTGTTTTGTTTTGTTCCCATTGTGATAAATGTCAACACCACAGATGCTTGATTGGCACCTCCCAGATATCAGTATAAGGTCTCGCTTAACGTATCTGGAGCCAAAGGATATAATAAGAAAAAGGGACTGAGTTAAGTAGTGAAAATAAAAAACTCTGCTCAAAACCTTAAATGCTGGAATAGGAATTGTTTGCTAAGAAGACAAGAAGAGTTCATGAAGGCAGTGTGTACGTTTAGTTCAGGTTCTTCTGGGAAAGAGCGCCCTTGGGTGAAGCGTTGGCTCTTGCAGCAGAAGAGCAGAACAGTGGTGTCATTGTTTTAGTCACCTACATGGGACTATTTTCCTTCACTACATGACGTTTGTGTTTTATCCATACAGTGCAGGTTTTTCCCAATAGGAAAGCAGGTGACTCTTGGTGTCTTGGGGAATGTACATACATGTTTTTCACTGGCTGTTTCATTTCAGTCCCTAACACACTTCCCTACTGTTCACCTCCTGCCTGAAGGGAAGAGGAGAGGAAAAGAACAATGCACCATAAGCTTGTCTTTTATTTTGTCGACTCATTTCACATAAGTTTGCATTTCTGAGAGGTGATTCATTATTCTAGTGAAGCTGCCCCCTTTTTGTCCCCACTTTTGTCCTGGGCCCCAGCTCTGGCTGGCTAGGACTGGCTGGCAGGCAACCTCCATGCAAGTTTTACTTAGCAATCTGTAGAGATCAACTGGAAGTGGGCTGTCTTTTTGTCCACAGCTGATCTGTATGGATTTCACAGCTGAGCAAGTTCTCAATCTCCCATGTGAATAGGATTTATGAGGTTAACCAATTCCAACCAAATCCTGTCACTGTTACGTGCCAGCTAGCTCATGTCACTTTATTCCTTGGAGCTTATATGTTATTTTCAAATACAGAAAAGAAAGTTTACAAGCAGCAGTACTGCAGGAGCTCTTTCCCTCCTGAAAGAAGCACTTGTGCATCCATTTTTAAAAGGGAATCTTCCTCTGTGCAGTTATGTACCAGTCATATATGTCTGCTTTTAAATCTGAGGTCTGCTTTAAATATTTTAGCTGGAATCTGATTACCATTGCACCCTGTGTCTCACTTAGACTAAAATAACCAGAAGTAAATGGATAATCTTATAAAAAATGCTGGAATAGTTTATTAATTCTGTCTTTTGGATAAATGACTAGTTTGTATTGAGCAAGTTTTAAAATAACACCAAGCAGCTTAATTCTTAGCTAGCAAAGCAAGCTGCATATTTGAGGTGGATTTGCATTTTTTGTTGCTGCTGATTTTAGTACTGCCTCATTTTTGTACTAATGTGGCCCTTTTTTGCAATTTCCCTGTCACCTGGTGCAGAACAATCAGGAGAAATCTGCTGAGGGAATTTATGTGTCGAAGATTTTGGAAAAGGGACCTGCAGACAAAGCAGAGGGCCTGCAAATTCATGACAAGATTATTGAGGTAAGAAAAAGAAAAACAACTCACCAATGGATTAGTCTGTTATATTATCAGATGAATCAATAATTTGATGTTTTTACACCATGTACATTGTTATTTTCCTCTTCTGCTGTGCCTAAACAGGATTCTTCTACACTAAACTACTCAAACATTTCTCTGATATAAAGACTCATGATAAATTTTTTCCAGCAACAAATTATGTATGGGTCTTGGGATTAAGCTGGTCTAGGTGAGGCAAAGGTGTAGATGCTGAAATAGGGAGGAAGAGAAGCACTTTGTATTTCTTTTCATTACCTTGAGAAAGAAGGTAAATGACTCCATGGAAATTCACAGGTTTAGTGTAGTTAATTTTGCCCTGTGTAGTGTTTATTACTCTTGTGACTCTGGAATGCTGCAGAGAAGCTGTGCTGGTAAGCAGTGCTCTGAATCTTCTTCAGTAGTTAAAGTACTTCCATATGATCAGAGGTTGTTCTCCCCAGGACCAATACCACTTTTTTTCCAGTTATGTAATATACCAGCATGGGAATTTTAAAGTTTATTCCTGTGTTGCATGCATTTTATTTCCCATAAAATAACTGTAATTAAAAAAAAAAAATCAATAAATCAATCTGAAGGCTTAGGTTGCTGCCTAGCTTACATGTATAACTATAATTAGCTTCCTAAGAGGTCTTGAAGGAACAGTTCCAAGCAGTCACTGAAATAAACTCCTCAGGGTGCTCTCTCTGAATGATGTATATTGTTACTTTTACATGTACTAGTAGCTGCTGGGTTGTTTTAGGGTACATCACTCCAGCCTCAGGTTTAGGGGAGACTTAGAAGCATGGTGTGAACTTGCCAGTTGAATGGGGTTTTGAACAAAGGCACATGAAACAAGTGAATTGGAAGACAAATTTAGACTCCTGCTGTGAGCTCCTTGTATTATGTTTCTGCTGAGGACTGGAGACATAAGCTGAGTGTTTGAATGCTGCTGGACTTGCTCCTAATGTTGGGAGCCTCGAGCACTGTGTGAAACCAAATTAATGTATTTTCTTGGAAAAATAAAGTTCATGCTTTTAAGTTGGCAGATACATGCATCTCCAGTAGAACACAAACGACTGAGCAAAAATGAACTGGCAACAAATCTCCCCGAGATACACAAAAGGGTTTAGTTCCATTTTTTTTTTTTGTACCAGCAGCCCTCAGATGCAGAAAAAAAGCCCTAATTTTTTCAGACATTACTTTTTCACTTGTTGTGTTCTGTTTTCTGTGGACTGACCAGCTGTATAGTTTATGCATTGGCTCAGTAATTCCTGCTTTCTTTTATTCTTTTCTCGTGCCTTTTTTTTAACGACAAAATAGAGTGATTTTGGAGGAAGAAATAATTATGTCAAAACCCAGAATTTATTAAATATGAGATAATTTTTCAAAATTCAGTCTAGTGTATGCATTCATATAGCTCTGAATGGAGCACCATTTCCACCATAATAATTTACAGTGACTTTGTATATGATTCTTGTGTATTCAGGCAAGCATTTACAGAATTTCAGGGTTAGGCCAAATATTCTACTAAATGTTTCAGTGTTTCAAGAATTGTTAGACTAAAATAGAAAAGGGGGGAGAAATGATAATATAATGATAATGATAAGACTTTCTAAAGGAAATGCAAATAAGTAATTACCACTCCCTGTTAGATATAGGGAGCAGCTGGGGGAAAGAGGTTGAATTTTCCTTTCCCATACAGAGCTATCAATGTCTTCCTGCACCAGGATGCCCTTTCCAGCCCTGTGAAGGATCATTATGAAAGCTTCTGCTGTGAGGAAATACAGTGGATGGTTTAACTGTTTAAAAATTGTTGGCAAGTACACAGAGTATCAGCTTTGGTGAAAAGTTGATAGGAAGTGGGACTTCTTACTGTTGCTTGCTCACTCACTTGGTGATGTGATCTAAGGGGTGACCATTTTTCAGTAATCAAGAGCAGAAGGAACCTATGTTGTTTGAAGGGCCTTTAATGGGTTCAGTCAGTTGTTTGACAATATGATGCCTGGCGTGTTTCTAGCAATGCGTAGCTAATGGGATAACGGACAGAACCATCCCATTAAATCAGGAGAAAATCTGTTCTCAAGGCAGGCTGCTAAATAAAGAAGGTAATTTGTTTCAGTGCTTTATCAGATGTTTAACAAATGTTAACTGCACTTGGTTGACTGTGGGCTGTGCACATTTCAAATGACCATCTTGTGGGTAACCCAGTGCAGCAAATGGATTTCACAGCCCTGTGGCACTGGCAGCTGGAATTGTGAGCTGAGCCTGGCAGACATAAGTGGTGCTGCCTTTAACTTTATATAAGTCATTAGCTATGGCAGCAACTTTGCCAAGTGATTGTTACAGTATTTGTGAGGGTGCCAAGGACAGAAATCAGATTTCTTTCTTGAAGTATTTTTCAGTGTAGAAATTCCACACAAATTACTTGACTTCCTGGAGGGTTTTGAGAACAGTGTGCCCAGAATATGCCTCTCTGACATTTTTGTCTGAAAAATATTAATGTTTACTTGGGCTTTACGCTTAGGTGAGCATACTTTGTGCTTGAAGACATGAAAGCTACAAATAGGTGCTTGTGATCTGACTGGGTGGGGGTGGGTGATAATGACAGGGAGAGATAAAGGGCAAAGGGCTGCAGCTCTTCACAGGTATGGTCACAGGACCATCACTGTTAACTTTCACTGTTCTGCTGAGGAACAGAAGATTTCAGGCACAGCTTTACCTTCTTTATTCAAGGTTAACTCTTTGTTTTTGAGGAAAGACCTGTTTATACAGTGTAAAGGTGGCCTGGGACAGTGATGTGCACAAGCCATGTTTTGGTGATGTGTACTTTCAGGAATCTTACCACAGATAAAAATTATCATTATTTGCTAATCAAGGAGAAACTCTTCCTCTTGAATTACATCTATGTAGCAGGTTTCTCCAGATATCCTGGTCTTCTGCTGCTTTCAAAAAATTTTATCCAGAAATTTAGCTCCCTAAAGTACCACAGTGTGGCACGTGTTCCAGGACTGAACATTGACCACGTTCTATAAAAAGCATCTCTTAGAACTAGATATATCTTTGATATCTGTGATTCCCAACATGAAAGCCTTGGGTATGAGCTACTAGACCTCTAACTTTTGGATATCCGTTGTCTTCCTTTCCATCCTGCCTGTGAATCCTGCAAGGAGGAGGCAAGCAACTAGGCACAGGACTGACTATCAGCCTGTGATGGTTCACAGAATTCTACTTCTGGGAGAAAATACAAAGTATGTCTACAATGGGTCACAGTTAAATAGCTGTGCATCATTTTGTCCCCCCTTCACTGCATGTAAATCTTTCCTACTGAATAACTTCACTGCTTGTCTTTGCTAATGCTGCTAGCATCCTCAGGGCAGCATAAACCAGCTATGAATCTTGGCAGTGTTGTTGATATGCAGAAAGAAGTGTTTTACCTGCTGCCTGATGAATACGTATTTATAGTTCTGAGCAGTAACACTGGAAGTAGTTCTTTTGGTATGGAGGAAAATTTTACTCAGCTTGCAGCCGGTTCAGTTTCTCATAAGAATGGCCCCACACTGGTCAGAGCTCCAAGTACACTAATTAGTGCCTAGTTACCAAGCCATTTGGAATGAGTTCTTTATACTTGCTTTGGATTGGTTTTTGTTTGCATAACATCATGTTTTACAGAAATTTGTATGTCATCTCCTCTGCTTTTGAGCCCAGCTTTAGAGAAAAACAGTGACTTATTTTCTCAAGTCCTCTTTCGTTCTGTAAATCACAGTGTCATGCAAAAAACCATTGTATTACTGAAGTAGGATATGCTGGTTTTACCTTTTTACTTCAGTGTTGCGCATGAATTACGTGACCAGGACAAAATTTGCTGTCCAGATGGAATTCCTGTATTTTTTTTTTTCTTAAAAAAGATCAGTATTTTGTCAAGTTGAGGAAAAGAGCTTACATTGCCTGGGAGACAAAGCCCTGCAGTCACGGCTGAACCTTCTGTAGCAGGCTTGCCAAATAACAAAACAGCAGTGAAAAACCTTGTGTGGAAGTAAAAGGGGCTTAGGCTGAAGACCAGAATGTTCATATGAGGAAGTGTAAGCACATCGTTGTCTGGAAGGCTCAAATGCTTTTCTGTTCCTTGCACTGCAAGGCAAAGGCTTCTGTTCTTTTACTCTTTAAAGTAAAACGAGAATATTGGTCCTTTTGCATTTTAGTCAGTTGATTCTCATTAATTTGATGGCTGAGAAGCAGGCATGGTGGAGAAGGGGGGAAAGAAAAATATTTTGAGCCTGGGACCTTTAAGTCTTTTTGAAAAACGAGATGGATGCCTGCATATTGTGACCGTGTATTTTGTTTATGCAGCCTGAGCTCCATAAGTTTGTAATAAATAGGACTTCATCCCTTATTCCATATTTCCCTTTGTTCTTTTCACTTTTTTTGGAGAGTACACACACAAGGGCTTTCAAGCGCATGTCAGCAAAGCCAGTTTCAATAAAGATGAAGTCTTGAGGCTTGTCCTGGCAGAAGGAACTTACATCTGCTAAGCGCCTACACAGAAACTTTTTTAACCATTGCCAGACTGCTGACTGTGCTGTGTGTCAGCCTTGTGATGTTTTATCTTCTGCATGTTTCTGTCATTACACTCACTATGTTGCTCAAGCAAAATCTTTGATACTAGTCGTGTTTATTTGGCTAAGAATCTCCACTGTCAGATTATGTCTGTAGAAGGAGTGAGCTTAAAAACTGTCTTGCTGGGATCAGAGCTAGAAGATAGGGGATGGCTTTGAACCAAAGCTGCACATGATGTGGCCAGTAAGATCTGTGTGGTAGCTGGGGAAGCTTTTTTATAGCTAGCTTTAGTGGTGTGGATTTCAGTGTATCTAAATGTGCCTAAAGCAGCCTTAGGTATATTAAGTTCTCTTAAATCCTGAAGACGTTCATCATGTTATGTTGCAAGTAACCAGGTTTGGCACCTGCATTCAATAGAAAACTGCTAATAGTCTGAAAGATCCCTGGCATAATGAATTAGTTATACCATAGGTTTAGAAATGTCTGTAGCTTCTTTTCATCTCTCTGTCACCTGTTGAGATACAGGTTTTTGAACACCTGAATTCTTTCATCTGTCTAAGAAACTTTTTTTAAAAGTGAAATGTGACCAGGTCTGTACATAACTTCATTTGAATAGGAGATTTTTTCCCCACTGACTTTATTTACTGAAGAGAAAGTCTTTGAGTGATTCTCCATGAAGTGAGGGATCTGGGCTATGGTCTCTGCCCTGCCTGCAGAGGACTGAGGTTACCTACTCAGGTAATCTCCCTTGTTTTTAGGGTAGAGGTTCTCTGTGTGAGACCAGCCTCCAGCCCTCCTCTGCAAATGGAGCAAGGTGCCAGCAGGCAGGTGAGTCAGGATTATCCAGTGGTAATCTGCTGTGAAATAAGTACTGATTCCAGGGAGTAGTATCTGGCACACTGGTCCTGCCCTTTTCTACATAAGTGCTTGTGACAATGAGTTTCTCTCTTTCTTGCACAGTTTTGCACTTTTTATCACACTTTCTTGGGTTATAGTTGCATTTCTGACTTCCTAGTGTCTTGATTTTTGAGAGGGAAGGTAGCAAATGCTGTTAACGGGGTATCCTCTAGCTAGGATAATTTCCTAGATATGAAAGACTGGGTTTTGCTGACTAGATAAGTTGCAGTAGCTGGAGTTTTCCTCCTTCTAGTCTCTGCTCTAGCCACCATGTTATCTAAAGAGGTGGTTGCTGCTGCCTGCTCTCAGTAAAATGTCTGTGCAGGCTGGATCTCATGAAGAAGAATTTCAGTGTTCAATGCACTGTCTGTGATAAAATTTGACACCTCACCATGGATGTCCTGGAATGCCTGGATTTTCTACTTTGTTGCTTGAGTTCCCAAATATCAGAAGTGCAGCATTTGATGCCTTAGTTGACTGAATGGAGTCTTATGTTCATAAAAAGGCAAAATAGTATGTTGACACTTGTATAAAGCAGCATAATTAAAAATTCTAAAATGTCTTGGATTTTACGAGATGACTTTTTATTTTTTTTTTTTAATCTGAGGTATAAACTGAGAAGTTTCTGTCTGCTGAGAACTTGCTGTGGACTCAGCTCTAGAGAGGCACAAGCCTATAGGAAGGTTTCCTCACTGTGTTCATTTGGGCTTCTTCTCACAGATGCATCAGTCATATGTGCAAGTATAATGCTGTGCTATTTTTTGTGGAAATATGTGTGCTCACAGTGCTCTTACCTGAAAAAAGGGGAAATGCCAGACATGTGGTTGGAATATGACCACCAGATGAACTCTCCAACTAGTTTATTTGCAGAGTTGGTGTATTCCAGAGATAAGATAGGGTCATCCTTTTCAGCAAGTCTTTTCAGCTTGAAAGTCACAGTTCTTGAGCTGCAACTGGCTGGTGTGCTGCACCTTTGGATGTGTTTGGATTCTCCTCCACAAGTGGCTCCCAGTAAGCAAAGCAAAGGAGATGCAGGGGTGGATAAAACAAGGGACAAAGTAGATGTGGCAGAAGGAGTAGTGTCTGGAGTATTTCTGAAATGTGACCTTACTGGAGTGAAGAGAGCAAGCTAAGTGGAAGTAGTGAAAATTGTATCTTGAAAGTGGATTTTTATGCTGCTCTAACCATGTTGTCTTGGGTTAGGAATGGCAGAAGAGTCTTCAGGATATTGCATACATGTGAGTGTGCATAACCTCCTCTCTCCAGGTGGATATTTCTTTTTTGCTCTGTGTTGGATCTCTACAGCAGATGGATCACTGTAGGTGCAGAGGGAAAGGGTGAATGGAAGTGTCCAAAGAAGAAGAAATCAGGGGGAAATGAGCTTTGCCATTAGAGAGTAAAAAAGCACCAACCTTATGGTTCCACGGGATAGTTTTTCAGTTCTTGCCCATAAATAGGCAGTGTGGGAGAAATGGAGGGGATGTAGGAATAGGGGTCACTGGATTAAATGGGATCATTTATACACACTGCCTTGAACTCTGATAGGGAAATGAGATGAATCAGAACTGGTGCAGAGCTCTGGTAACTGTACTGTGCCTGCAGTAGGGCAGCAGCCAAATGGGCAAGTCAGTGGTGCTGTTAAATAGGAAGGATTCTGGTTAACCTGTGGAAGAGCTGACTAACATAAGAACCTGCAAGATCCCATAAACAGTGTTTCTACCATGCACCACGGATCCTTAGGCACCGTGTGAAGGCCTGATCACACCCATCTCCTTCATGAAGTGTCTAATCTCACCCCTGAGGGATAACGTGTCAGAAACTTGGCAAGTTGAAATTCAGCATCTTCCTAGATGCCCTGTTTGAGCTTGTCTTTGCTGCATGTCATCTTTCTCTTCCTTCCCATGAATTTTTTTTTAAGCTTTAAGGTAAACCTTGCAAAACAATGAAACTTTAACATACTTCCATCTCACTGAGCAGCAGGAGCAATGCAGTTTTATATACAGCTGAAGTAGCAGGTTTGGAGGAAATTTTTGTTTGTATGAAGTTTCAGAGGTGTTAGGAGCACTTTTAGGGATTTAACAACTTGACTAACATCTGTCAAATGTTGCTGCTTTCATCCTCTTCCCAGGTAGAGATGGGCATGTGCTCAGGAGTGGTTTGTTTAGGAATTTTTCAAATAATTGCCTACACACATATTTGCATGTCAGTGTCTGTTTATTTTAGGGAAGACAAGGTCATAGAAATGCGTCTTTATATTTGATGCGGATGGTGGCGAGGTTTTGTGATGAAGACCCTTGCTCTTCTGTCTTGGCTCTTGGCCATGACCTTGGGTTAGCCCTGAGGAAAGGGCTTTCTCTTCCCTTTGGAAGCCAAATCTCCATGACAGGTGGGCTGTAGGTGTGAGTGTGGATAATGATCCAAGTGAGATCAATCTGTTGGTCTTGGACCAAGTCTGTCTTATAGGTATGGTGGACTCAATGGGTCATATGGAGCTTAAGTACCCTTACCTGGTGGACTTCTGAAGTTTTGAGAGGACAAAAGGCATTTTCTGTTACCTTTTTTAAACCTTGTCAACTACGTGGGGGCATTGGCTGATAAGAATCTCAACTTGAGCCTGCAATGTGCACTTGCAGCCCAAAAAGTAGACTGTATCCTGGGCTGCATCAGAAGAAGTGTGGCCAGTGGATCAAGGGAGGTGATTCTCTCCTGCTACCTTACTCTTGTGAGATCCCATCTGGTGTACTGTGTCCAGTTCTGGAGCCCCAAACTCAAAGACAAGTCCAGGGGAGGGCCAGGAATACAATCAGAGGGCTGGAGCACCTCTTCTGTGAGGGCAGGGCTGTTCAGCCTGGAGAAGAGAAGGCTCTGAGGAGATCTTATAGCGGCCTTCCAGTACCTGAAAGGGGCCTACAGGAAAGTTGAGGAGGGACTTTTTACAAGGGCATGTAGCAATACGACAAGGGGTGATTGTTTTAAACTGAAAGAGGGGATATAGAAGAGTAACAGAGCACTGGAACAGGCTGCTCAGAGAGGTCATGGAGTTTCCATCTCTGCTGGACATTATCCTGTGCAACCTGCGCTAGGTGAACCTACTCTGGCAGGGTTGTTGGGCTAGATGATGATGATCAGAGGACCCTTCCAACCTGTAACATTCAATGATTGTGTGAGATAAAGACTTGGTGTTAGGAAGAAATTTTGTAATGTAAAGGTGGTGAGGTGGTTCAAGAGGGGAAACTGTGGATGCCTTATCCCTGGAAGTGTTCAAGGCCAGAATGGACAGGACTTTGGGCAATCTGATCTAGTGGAATGTGAGGGGGAATGGAATGGGGTGATCTTTAAGGTCTCTTCCAATCCAGACCATTCTATGATTCTATGATTCTATGGTTCTGTGGTATAGCACAAGTCAGGAGCTTCAGAGAACACGTCAGGTGGATCAGAGAGCGCCAACCCTTGGAGGTTCATATGACAAAGACCAGGGGGAATAACTCATGGGAAGCCCAGCTATGAAAAGCCCTGTTTAAGTGTGAGACCATGCTTAGAACTGCAGGATGTATGAGGAAGCCGTGCCTCCCACAGCACATGCTGCTGGCACCTCAGAAGCTTTTGGCATTTTCAGAAAGTGAAAAGAGCCTTCTTCAGCCTTTCATGAAGGTTGTTCTTTGTTGTGGTTGAGACAACTTCACAGTTAGAGGAGATGACAGCTTACACATGTTGTGTGAATGCAGTGTTTTATCCTCTTAAGTCACTGAATCGATTGTTGCAATCCAAGAGTATATGCTCCAAGGGCTTTGATCTCTTCTGTCCTTTTTCTTAATCAGCTAATTCCATTTGTAAGGAGGAGCTAATCATTGTTCTCTGTAATTGGAAGCTGAGTGAAAAAAGCCATTAGTGTCTGACAGTATAGAAATGTTCAAAATGAAGTAATTATTACAGCTTCACTTAAAAAATTATTAACCTAATTTTTAAGGAGCTATGAAATGCAGCAGTGTGCTGAGAGGAAAATGCTTCTTAGAACTTGCAGACAGAAGCAGTCAAAAGCATGTAAGCACTGTGTTTCCCAAATGATTTGAAAATTGAAGTAGTAGTCTAAAAAAAGTTGTTGTTTGGAAACTTCTCTCTGAAATGCAGAATTTTGAAGCATTTAAAACCATACAGTAATGGAAAATCTCATTTTGAAATTGGCAAGAACAGACGTGGTCTCTTCAGAGTAAAATCAAATACACAAAGCTAAGGACATTTGTTACTAATACACGGGCATTTTAGTAAATGAATGTCTTGTTTGGAATTGCAAATCTCATGTAATTGTAAAACTTAGTATGTAGACCCAACTTGATTGAAGCACTGCTGCTGCAGGAAAGAAGTTCAGAATGACTCAACACTGTTTCTCCATTCAAATAATTTTGGAACGCATTTTCTTTATGAAATGTTGACAAAATAAGCTATGGCTGCTATGTTTATTTACATAGTAAGTTTACATATGTTATTTACAGGACATGATTTACATAATGTTTTCTTTGAGGAATTTGTCTTTTCAAGTAGCGAGGCTGGGAAATCGAGTAGGAGGAAGGGGGAAATTATGGAAAAAATTTAATTAGTAACTGTTGACATCCTGCTGTTTTCTACTTGTTTTTAAGCATGAAAACCATATTTGAACATATTTCTATGCACCCATCGAATATTTTATCTTTAAAATTGGATAAATTATGAAACTGCTAATCCAGAGGTGGTCACCTAATGTAGGAGAAGGTACAGAAAGGTTGATACAGAACACAAGGTGGTTTTTTTTCCCTTTGTCTGTCTTTTCCTGACCATTTGGACTATTCAGCACTTAAGAGACCCAGTGGCTCAGACATTGCCCATCTGTTTCTGAGTACAGTCTTTCAGCCTTGTGTTTGTTTCTTTAAGCATGCTGCTCAAGTGGGTTAATATCTGAAGTCCTTCCAGCAGCTCGCAGGAAGAAGGAATTCTATTTTAAACGGAAGGGATTTGCTGTCTTGCATGAATTAAAACATCTGGATCCCTACACTTCTCTGTTACAGTTTGACTGAGCTGGGCTAGCCCTTGGCAGATGGACAGTGCAGAGCCATATGGTCCTTGTGCTGTCAGCGAGCTGCCTTTTCGACACATCCCCCTGCCTACCCCCGAGCTCTCTTGGAATGGTAGCTGCTACTGCAGCCTGAAAAGAGAAGTGTTTTGGGAGCTTTCAGGCTCTTGTGCCCTTCTTGAATTGATTAATTGCATTTTTGAGTGGCACAGCATCCAGCAATCTGGAGCAGAAAGGTGAATCTTTCACTTCCCCTGCAGTGCTCAGAGCCCTGCTCCAAACAGGGCACCCTGTGCAAGTGCCAGATGTGGAGCAGCACTTTCTGACTTGCGTTTGGGGTCCCTTGCATCTTGCTTTTGGAATGTTGCCATGAAATCTCTTAAGCGCTCAGCACAGCTGTTTTTTAGCATGCTCTAGATGTGTGGTTAAGAGGAAAATTGACTGTTTTGAGAAGTGTCACAACAGAAATCTGCTTTCTAGTGACCAAAGAGTGGTGCTAAGGTCACAGAGCTCTTGCTAGCATATCTTTTAATTTGGTTTTTTTGAGTGGTGAGCAGGAACTTTCCTCATGGGAATAAATACGATATTTTCTAAAAATATAGGGGTTCTTGCTTGTTTACAAATATTTAGACACTTTAAATAAACTTGAATATTTTAATGATTTCTCAATTTTTCATTTTTATTTAAAAAGAGTGGGAAGAGTGTGGGGGACTAGGAAGAACAATATGTTTTCAATAGAATAAGATCCTGTAAGAAACAAAAATGGTTCATACAATTTTTTTGTAAAGAACTCTTACTATTGCTAGGATTTATAATTAAATAAATGTAGACCACTGTTTTCAGCCTTCTTTTCTGAGTCACTTAAGTACTGTACTCTTGTACTAAGAGTGTGGGTTTTTCACTTTTTCCCTCCTCCCTGCTATGAGGTAATGGAAATCTAAAGAATCAGTATTCATCACTTAATCCAGAGGTTTTATCTTTTAATTAACACAAACTGTAGACAATAGTATAAAGATTAAAGAACACACGGACATTTGGGAACACAGTTCAGAGAGTGAACTGTTCGGAAAGTGCTGTTAATGTGTCTTAACTTAGAAGAGCAACTTAATAACAGAGTTTTAATCTGATTGCTTCATTTTGTGTCTTACGTTAGTCAGAGTTCCACAGCCCATTACAGCCATTCTGCTGATGTCATTAGCAAGTACTTTGGAGAGTTCTAGTACTAAATGAAAAACTGTGTCTATACATTGGTATGCTTCTTTCTATCTGTATTGTTTTGCATTTGTCTCTTTTGTGTTATTCTTGCTTAAGTTCTGCAGTTCAGGGAGCTACTTCCATGTGTCTGTTGATGAATGCATCATGTAGGAAACAGTATATGCTAAGCATTAATGTTATTAACTTGAAAGCAAACATGTTAGCACAGTCAGTTTAAGTGCTTTGCTTTCAATTCTCAAATCTGCTTGGCCATCCTTAGGAGTTTCCTTTTGATTTAAAAAATCAGGGAAAACTGATTGGGCTCAGCTCAGATGACCTCAGTTCCACCTACATCTCTTGGGCCATGAACTCCCACTGTCTGGCTTTGCAGTGAGGCTGATGTCCTTCCCAGTGACATTGTTAGAATGGCATCTTTCAGGCTTTCTTGCAGCAAAGATTTACAATTACTTTTGTAATAAAAGAAGGAGGAGAAAAAAATCAAATTGACAACGTTAGAGAGTCTTTTCAATGAGAAACATGGATGACAATAAGCCATTAAGCTAGTTGGAAATTCCTGTATATTTTAACTGAACTCTTTTATCAGAAAAAAAATAGTTCAATTTCTAAACATATACAAATAGAAATGTTTGCTGCCTAATCATCTGATTACCTGAGTCTCTTAATTGGGACAGAGGCACAGCCAGAAGGCAGTCGGAGTTTTTTAGCCACTATGTACAAGATGCCTTTTCATTGGAAGATTCCTGTTCATTTTCATTTCTGCACTTTGAAAGCAAAAATATCCCCTCCTGCTTTCTTAACTAGAATTGCTGCTTAGTGTAGAAGTACCAGAATTGTACTTCTATCATCTCAAAGTACTTGTTGTCTGGCTATGCTGCCTTATTAAAGATCTATTTTGGGAGATGAAGCCTGAACTCCATACCCACCTGCTGAGTTTTTCCTTTGATTCAGCCACTGAGAGATGAAATTAGACCTTTAGGCTAATGGAGTGGATCAAGAAATGTGCACTAGACTACTACAAAATAGTGGAGTCCAATTAAAAAATTATGTTTGATGTTGCTGTTCCTGATTTTAAGTGAGCTGAGTTTTCCCCAAGTTTGTATTTAGTACATTTTGTACAAATTTGCACATTCATATTTTGTACTTCAGTCCCTGGAAAAGTCATGGAGTGAATCCTCCTGGGGACTATCACAGGTCTATTCAAAATGATCAATAAAAGCCACCATGCCACTTATCAGGGGCAAATTGTGCCTAACAAGCCTGATTGCCTTCTATGACAAAGTAACCTGCTCAGTTGACGCAGGACTAGTGGTGGATATCATCTACCTGGACTTTTCTAAGGTCTTCGATACATTATCCCACCGTGTCCTCCTGGAGAAACTGACTGGGAATGGCCTGGACAGGTGGTCTGTGCTGTGGGTGAACTGGCTGACACGTTATACTCAGAGGGTAATAGTAAATGGTTAATTCTCCAACTGGCAACAGGTCACAATTGAAGTCCTCCAGGGATCCATATGGATCTCACTGTACAAAAAGGATGTGGACAGGCTGGAGATGGTTCAGAGAAGAGCCACAAGGATGTGATCAGAGGACTAGAACACCTGCCCTACAATAAGAGGCTGAGAAAACTGGGTCTGTTCAGCCTTGAGAAGAGAAGGGTTAGGGGAGATCTTATTGTGATGTTCCTTGATGATGAGTACTTGAGGGGCAGCTACAAAGAAGATGGAGACTCCTTATTTACACCTGGACAAGACAAGGGGCAATGGGCACAAGTTGCTCCTGGGGACATTCTGTTTGAACACAAGAGGAAAATTTTTCACTGTGGGGACAGTCAGATCTTGAAATGGTCTCCCATGAAAGTGGTGGATTGGAAAGTTTTAAGTCTCAGCTCAGTGGGGTGCTGGGACATTTCATATAAACAATAACTTTAGAGGGGTTGGGCCAGATGACCCTTGAGGTCCCTTCCAGCCTGACATTCTATGATTCTATGATTTTATCAATAAGTGACTGGCCAAAGCAGGATAAATTCATGTTATTACATAGAAGAACAATAACAAGTGGTCTTAACCAGCCAGATATTTAGTTTTTTTGTGTGCTGATTTTGTATTCAGCAGTGTACAAAGACCTGAAAAGTGAAATGCCCATCTAAAAATAGTGTCAGATAATGTAGAGCACACAGAACACTTAAGATGAGGCTTATCTTGCCTAATGCTAAATACCTTAATATTTTGTCTTCCTGGAAGTACTGAAGATTAATTAGGCACCTGTTGTTAGCAAAGGTGATTAGTTCAGCCTGGAATACTTAATGACATCTGAGTTGTGATGAGATTCATCTCACCCCTCAGAGAAGAAAGTGGTAGTGATACATCCTAAACTCTTCAGAAGTTTAATATGAACCATCTGATTTTTATTGCTTTTTATTGCTTTTGAGGTTAGCTTGAGAAAAACTGTCTTTGTACAGAGTTTTTCACTGAAAAGCCAGAACAAAGCTTACTGAATCTTGTGTCATCCAAGAGTGAACAAAATTTAAGAAGAAAGACTAAGTTCTTTCATTCACTTTCTTACATTATGTTTCACCTAGTTCTGCTACTCCATTCTTCTGGAATGATGTATTTCACTGATTTAAATGGGAGCTTGAATGTACAAGGAATCACGTTCCATGTTCACAGTATTTACAATGCCAGCTGAAATATGAAAAGAAGAATTGAGGAACAAAACTGATCTTGGAATCCACTGACTGTGCTCTGGTACTCCTACTTGAGAGAACCTACTCCAACCCCGTAGTCTTAATGACTGAGTGTTAAATTTTTCATTAAACAAGCAAGCAAAACAAAGAGGCATACAATAGGATCAAGCTTTATTCCATGTTCCAGATATTCCGATTGCTAAATTTTGAACATTGTTCCTCAAAATCTGGCAGGAATTAGCGTGAGGCAAGATGCAACTTGAAATGCTCTACTAAGCCCTGCCTATTTCAAGACTAGCTTTGAAATCATTTAACATATGGTTTCATGTCATATCCAGTCTCATTAATCTCTCAATCTTTGGGATTGGAATAAAGTAAATCTCAGAGTTAGAAGGCAATCTGTATCCCCTGGGAGGATGGTCAGTGTACTGCTGACTTGGCTGGAGTGGAAGAAATGATGTGAACAGCTGTGAGCTGAGTGCTTCCCAGATCTCAGTTTTGACTTCTCTGTGCCTTTTTGGGACTCGGTGAACTCTGATTTTGGCAGTTTCAGGAGGAATCTGAGTAGCTGTTCTTGGAACCTTGGTGATGGGTCTTAGCAAATGAAGATGCAGATGTGTGTTTGAAATGGTACAGAACACCAGCCATCCAAGCAGCCCTGTGATGCTTCATTTTTCAGCAGTTTTCAGAGAGATAGAGTTTGTTCACAGCAAGAGACTGTAGAAAGACTGAGAGACTGGTGACCTTCTTTTGGCAAGCAAACTGTCTGAATTCTCTCCTTCCTCAAAGTAAGAAATTTTAATCTGCTCTTCTGTTGCTTTTGGGCTCTGTGTTTTGTATGGAGATCTAAGGGACACGAGAAGAAAGGCAGTGTCTTTTCTCAAACCAAGAGTTGTATAAAATGTGTGGGCTTTGGGCAAAAGGTGCTTTCATTAATGCTCGGACAAAGGAGGTTAATGTAAGTTTTGGGGTTTTGGTTGTTGTTTGGGGTTTTTTTGTTTGTTTTGGGGGTTTTGTTTGGGTTTTTATGTGTTTTTTGTTTGTTTGTTTTTAAACCAGGACAGAGAAATTGAGAGATGGGAGATGTGGGGGGGTTGTTTCCTGCAAAATGTGGTTTTTTTTTTTGTTCTAAGTCATCTTTATTGATAGGCATAAGAGTTTAAACTGGTGCTTCATGATTGGGTGTTCCCACGCACTTTCAGCAAGAATTTCAGTCAGGTTTTAGGTTGCACACATGTGAGATGCATTGATTTTTGAAAATGCCTCTGTGGGGAGGCATGAAAAGCTACATCTGGGATGGTATGTTTGCTGTAGAAATACTTTGACATTTTGGGAGGTTCTATTTGGTGTCTGTTGATCTGTGGCACACTTGTGTCTGGGTCTGTATTTGATGGAATTTGAGAGATAGGGTGTTGTTCAAATGCCAGCAGGGGGATTTTTTCAGAGCTGTGTGTCTAAGTAGTTGGCTAACTCTTAGAAAGCTGTTTTTTTCCTACATTAGGTGACTGTAGTAAAGTGCTGCTATCAAAAAAACAAACAAAACCCAAAAAATACCCATCCCAAACCTAAAAACCTGGTTTATATCCAATGTACTCTATGAATATATCTTGTCAGCATAGGAAAATATAGAGTTAAAAAAAAAAAATAGAATAATGTTGTATGCCTGCTTTGTCGGATGTCAGTGGATGAGTTTTTCTTGTCAGTAGTAGTGCACCGACACTGAGAACCTACAGAGAAAACAGGGAACACTGTTTCAGCAGATGCACAAACACCAAGTCTAAAGTATAATCCTTGCCTCATGAACTAAAAATCTAAACAAAATAAATGAGCCAGACTAAAAGAAAGTGACAAACACTTACTGTTCAGTATGGTGATATTCATAAGACCTTTTAAATACTAGATTGTCTATTATACTACTTAGTGGAAAGGTTTATAACATCTTATTTGATACAGTGGAGGTATTAATGGGCTAGGAGGTAAGGAATAGTATAAAAGGAACATCTGAAGTTTTATCTATTAAACATACTTTTGTTTTGGTTCTTTTTTTGTATTTGCCTTGTTTATGTGGTTTTTGAATAATGCATTCTGGATATCATTTAACTTTGCCTTGCAAGATTTCCAACTTCAGCTTTTATATGATCATAAAGTTGTGCTTTTAGCATGAGATTTAAAGTTTCTTTTTATAATTTGTGAGCTGTGCTCAGAAGGCAACCACCATAGTTTTTCAAACTTCTGCTTTACATGTAGGATTTGGAAGTGATTAAGCTGTAAAAGCTGCTGTGAGCAACAAAACTGGGCTCTCTTTTCTCATAGACTGAAACTGTAATCACTTCAGAGAGAATTGTGTTCAAATCTAAATTGTTTCTATGAATACTACAATACAGCTTTCAGTCTCCAACCAAGGCACTATAAAATGTGTTTGCAATGAGAAAGATCATTCATCAAGGTGAAGAAAGTGAATGATGGAGCTTTTTCCTCCCTTTTGTGCTGTGAAATTCACAGTGATACTGTTAAGGGATGGGAGGGATAGGAAAGACAGACTTCTGTGTGCATGCTCAGTCTTTTCTGCTGCAGTTCTTCAAGAACTTGTGAGCTTTTAAAACTGATTTGTAGTATTCTGATAAATCAAAATTTTATAGCACAAAACTGAGGGAGTAAAAAACTGAGGGAGTAATGTGATGGTTGATTCCTTTCTTTTTGTGGATAACCAAGGGACTGGCTCTGAAAGGGCAGTCATTATCGGCCATATTAAGACTGAACGTTGATGGCAAGGGCTTGTTTTTTTAATTATATTAGTGGAGGGTTTTGTTTGTTTGTTTGCTTGTTTTTAGATGACTCAGCCAGCATCCAGAAGTGTTGTTAACAGTAAAAATTGGTGGTATCAAATTTGATGAGATATGATAGCAATATTAGCACCATGCCTATGTTCTGAGGTGTCTTCTGCTTTTGCTCATGCTGGGACATGTTGTGGCATTTGAGACTCCGTGTGGTAAAGTTAATATTGCTCCATCAGTACACATTTTTTTCCCTTTCCACATGCTCTCCATTTGCAGAAGGAAAACAGATTTAGGCTCCCCTTTTTGTCAGATAAGGAAGGTATTGCTGAGGAGATAAAATTTTGGAAGATATTTTGACTACTGCAATAGAAAAAAACCAGCTGTAGACATGTTTGTGTTTTTTCTTCCTTGTCTGTCTGTATTTCTAACCCAGCAAAAATATGCTTACTTACTTATTTTTACTTATCATCATAGGGTGCAAGTGATCTCATACATCTCAACAGCTGTGATTTTGGGGGAAGTGACTCAAAGCATTGTAAAAACTCTCAAGTACAATATACTGCATAAGAAGTAGTTTCTGTAAAATACACCTTTTAAACAAATGTATGTCAGGAGCTCAGTTCATTGCCTGCAGTGGTACTGAAGAGTGGCAACTGGTTGTATTCACTTTGTCTTTCAAGGTCTTGTCAGGATCTGAGTACCTTGAGACAAAAGCTGGCAAAGCCAACCAAGTAAACTGGTGAAGTCACTGAGAACTGAACTGAATAGGCCAAAGCTCCGGCCAGAAGGTGTTTCGTTCTTAATTAATACATTTATATGAAAATCTTACTTGATTTTGAAAATAGAGAAAACTGTTTCAGTATTTTCTTGTAAAATCCTGCTGAAAATATTTGGAAAATATTGCTTCCTTCTTGCACATCTGTTATCATGTATGGTTTTCACATAATGCTCCGATTACTGCATATTAATGGCCACTAGTTAAACTAAAATATCAATGCTTTTATTGTATCTCCTTTTGTTTCCTGGAAATTAACTCCCTATTTATCTGCTGCCCAGCTCAAGCATCTTGCATTTTTTTCTCATGTTCTTGGTGCAGAGGCTTTCAGCTTTCTGTTGGTGGCTGAAATAATATGAACATAATCAGTCTTCTCTGTTCTTATTTTTTATGTATTTTTTGCTGTTGTTTGATAATGGTGTTCAAGAAGATGTTAAAAGTCGCATGTCAGGTGACTGAATCCAGGAGCTGCTGAGGAAGGTGGTTGTGTCCTGTGTGAAGAGCAGGGAGGGAGATGGAAGCAGGGACTGTGCTGCATGGATTGGAGGAGTTGGGCACTCTCCACTTCTGTTATCTGCAGATTTTATGTAATTAATTAATGAGTTTAATTCTTTTTGACTGCTTATCTATCTTCCCTGAGTTTAATTGCTTGGCAAAGACTTTGTTTTATTGTGTCTTAACTGCTGTCAGGGTTTTGCATTGAGAACATGACATTTATTAGTGTTTTATATGATTGTTTTCTCCTTGGTCTTATAAGCAAAGTCGAAGGAAAAGAATTGAAAAAAGTTTCAGAGCAATGCCAGGTAGGTCTTGGTTAGCCCCTGTTGAGCAGCACTATTACTATAAAGGTGGCTTGGGGAGCAGCTGTTGTAGTCTGTGTTCTATAAACTAATTCAGAGGTGATTCCTCTGAAGGAAAGCCAACTGGCAGGGCTTTCTGCCCAAACAGTTGGAGCTGAAACGCAGCCGGGTTTTGTCATGCTTACTTTGAAACAGTGAATGTCTAGCTTACCCAGGAAAATAAACCTAGGGAATATATGCAGAAGAAATTCTTTACTGTGAGACTGTGAGACATTGGCACAGGTTGTCCAGGGATGTTGTGGATGGTCCCTCCCTGGAGGTGTTCAAGCTGAGGCTGGATGGGGCTTTGAGTAACATGGTCTCAAGGGAGGTGTTTCTGCCCATGGCAGAGGTGGTGGAACTAAATGGTCTTTAAGGTCCTTTTCAACCCAAACCATATGCTTCTATGTTTCTAGTATTTATTAACATTGCCAACACCTGTATCTTCACAAAGATAATCTGGTAGATCTTGCTAATTAGAATAATAAAATACATGAAAAGGATCAAAGTATTATGGTTTAAACTGGTTTCACGCACCCGGTAAATTGCTATGCAGAACAGTGAAGATGGAATCACAGCCAAGGGCACTTAACAGTGCCTTTAAGTCCCTTGTGAATGCAAGAGGTACTATTTCCCAATTCATAAGGCTGAGAAATGCTGAAATGCAGTAAGTTAGAGCGGAGATGAAAGCTATCTGTTGCAGGAGTTGAGAAACGTGAAACTGAGGTCTACCTTCTTGCATGTGGGATTCTACACTCAGCCACCCTTGAGGACTCTGGGATGCAAGAGCCTCACAATCGAGGTTTTCATAGGGTTATTGGGAGCTGTTGGGATGTTTGCTTGTTTTGAGTTAGGTATTGTTGTGTGCTGTAATACAAGGTTTGCTATTGTGCTAGGTTTGCCTGTTAGCCAGGAAAAACTATGGCACTAAGAGAGGTCAACTCAACCCACAGCCAAGTAGTCTACACTGGTTGCCTGAGCAGAAACCTTGCCTTAGGGCACGAATTCCCTTCATTTTTTATTTTTATTTTACTGGGCTGGAATCAATGGGCAATAAATAGCACTTCCAAGTAGAGAAGAAGCACAGCTACTCCCTGTTGACAAGCTGGGTATTTAATTACTACTTATATCCACAGAATACTAGTGGTTGAAAATAGTCACACAACCTTGTCTGACTGATACATTAAGACAGAGGACATCACCAAGAGAAGGTATGTTGATTAGGTGTAGACTGCACCTAACTTTTCCTTACAGGTATTTAAAGCAACAATTTATTGTATGTTCAGGCACTATGGCTTATATTTGTAGAAATATTTGCAATAGTGGTGGAGTTGATTCTAGAAAAATTGTTCTTGGGTGGTTGGAGACTTCTTCATTTCAGCTCCCAAGAGTGCTTTTCTTGGAAGAGGCTGAAGAGTGTGTTGGATGGGACTGATTCTGTGTTAGAAATACAAGGGTAATTTTGTTGTCTTCCTTGTCATACCAATGGCTTAGAAACATGCTCTGCAGTTTGGAGGTTATAATGGGTCTCACAGCAGAGAGCTGGAGGAACACATTCTGGAACTAGTAGTGCACAACTTGTAGTCTAGGGCTAGGAAAAAATTTTAAATATGGAGATGATGCACTTTATGGAGAGCAAGAAGTTTTGTGTCTTCCTACAGTGATTAAGGGCATTTATAGATAAACTTTCTGCTGTGCCAGAAGACTGGTAAAAAAGGTTTTTCAAAAGCAAAAATACTGTTCTCTCCCTCTAATAAAAATCACTTCACTCAGGAGTGATTATTTCATGAAGCTTTAGTTGGCCTGTGATAAAATGCTAAGTAGACATGTTAGTTCATTTCATTAATTCTCTTTCCTCCCTCTGAATCATTAAATGCTTTACTGATGAATGAATTTGCTACTTCAGGAGAAAATATTTATACTGTGAATAACTGTATTGCCATTATAAAATTCCAAAGGAAATATTTCTGCAGACATTGCCGTTGATTTTTATTTTTTAGAGCTATAACGTGAGACATTAGAGTTTTAAGTAAGTGTGTTGCTTTTATTGTAGAGCTTTGTTGAATTCAGAGACTTGTTTTGAAAATGACAAATGTGGAAAAAACATGTTACTACTTTCTCCTGAAAACCAGTGTGCCTAATTATATTATGGCACATATATATACACATTCAAGCTGTATCATGTACCTTAATCTTTCATACCTGACTTTTGTGTAGACGAGCCTGCTCAGGGGGAAGTCTACTGAGTCTGTCTGGTTTCACACTCTGTACAGAGGGCTACAGGTGACTGACCTATAAGAATTGCTTGTAGGTTTGAAATGCCCCATATATTCCTGGAATATCCCAATATCCCAGTATTCCAGGAACAACAGCTGCCATGCCTCAAGGCAGCACTCAGTGCCATCAGCAGCACTGTCACTACAGTCCCTCTGTGGCTGCTCCCAAGGAACTCACATGCATAGTGAGAGCAAATCCAAGTGTTCAGAACCATGGTTTTACATATGTAATAAAAATAAAAGGATAGGACCTGCATGATGTCTGAAAGCAGATGTACAACTGATCGAAGGATGTAAAAATGGGAAAACTTGGATAATGCACAATGAAATACTCTTTAAATTGTAGTGACTTTATAAATAGTGTCCTCTGATTTCATGTGCTGTGCAGCAGCTGTGAGAACCAAGTGATGACAGCTCTTTCCTCTGGCCTCCCATCCCCAGGCTTGGAGTACAGCTTACCTGTTAGACCTTCTCATGGAGATGCTGGAACTGCTTGGGAAGCAGTAATACAACTTATGCTGTCCTATGACTGTGCTACTGATTAAGTATTGCTTTGTGTCAGATCAGGGCTTTTGCTCCATCTTTTTTGTCCTTAAAGAATACAGATAATTCTCAGTATCAAGATCCACAGGCCAAGGTGCATTACTCTTAACTCATGACTTGCCCATACTGCAGATGTGCCTCCCGACATCCTTGTTTTTGATTGAGTTTATTCAATAATGCTCCCTTCTGGTGTATCTCCAGTCCGATATGTACACAACTATAGCTTTTAAAACCAGGTAAGTGTAATTACACTATTGGGACACGAACAATCTCGGTGTTAAATGTTTGCATATTTTATTTATTTATTTAGCAAAATTGGGGCCCCAGGAATTATTAAAGGTGATCTTTTCATGATACCTTTTCTACCTTAAAGGTAGAAAGATGAAGGTTAAGAAGAAGGAAAACCATAGGATTTATCACTCTGTTGCTTTTAATAGATTTATAATGAAGTCAAAGCTTCCATTCACAGGCAAGCATGTCTGTCTGTTCTTTCCATTTGGAAACAGCATTATCTAATCTTTTCTCCTGTGTATTGGAAGACTGGAAGTGTTGCAGACTTTCCTCAGTTTTCACTTGAAGTGTATGTTTTTATAACCTGTACCTCTTCTTCTTGGTCAGTTTATCCAGAATAATAGTAAGCGGATATTAATAACAATATTAAAGGTTTCTGGAAGTTCAATAAAACCCTCAAACAAAAAAATCACCTCATCAGTTGTTGAATATGAGTGTATTATGTCTTCATAGTTGTTTCTAGAAGTCATTGAGCAAAATGGGGCACAATGAAGCTGGTATATTTAAGGTAAAGAAACCCAGAGAATAACAGTACATAGAAAAATCTCTTCAGATCCTCTTTACAGATTGGAAAGAAAGAAAAATAGATGCAATTCTTTATTTTTAATTTGATTTTTGCAAAATTCAGTTGTGATTAATCTTGATAAGCTTCTACTTACTGTGCTTAAGCTCTACCCCTCTTTATTAACCATTGTAGTGAGATAAATGATTTTTATTAAAATACTTGAAAAACAAGTTGGTATCAACTAACTGTGTGTAGGAGCTCTTCATAACATGTTTGTTGACTTTTATAATTTCAACTTAGTTAACTGATTTATAGTGTTGTTACCCATTCCACAGGCTATTAATGGCACTGTTGTCTTGTAAAAGAAGCCAAAAATCATATGTCTGAGATTTGTTTTCTTTTTTTGTGAATGCTGTGAGAGCAGACAATAGCTTGGTCCAAAGCAATAATATAGCATGGAGCCAGACAGACTGAATCCTGTGTTTGAGGGTAATACGAACGGTTATTATCCACCCCTTCCTTAATCTTCCTGTCCCAGGGAGTACAGATAAGGAATTTTCAAGCTCTTCAGTCTATTGAGCAGTGGCAGCCATTCATCAGGATCTTGCCATTTACTTGTCACAATAATGATCTTGCAATACAGTAAGGAAATTCATAGTTTGATGCTTTTGCTTTTGGGTTAACTTTAATTAAACTGTGCCAGATTGCTGGGTCAAAAGTTTGATTTAGTGTCTGCATATTTTTTTAATAAACATTTTGAAAACCCAGGCAAATAAAGGTCAGGATGGCATTATCTGAGTAACTTGATAAAATTTCTGATAATGCAACAAGGAAATATGCTGGTATCTTTTCTGTGAAATGACATCTTATAACTGCATGTAGGAATGTGGTTTGAGTTATGCTCCTAATTAACACAAAATAGAAGATATTTGTTTTTCCTCCTAAAAATACCTTTGCTTTCATCCAAATATGCGTGTGGGCTGCCTTATCTGTTAAATGAGAGTTTCCATTTCATGACTTATTTGTAAGGATAAGCCCTTGTCCTTAGCAGGGAAGGCTAAGAACTTTGCTTTTATTGAAGTGTTTCTCAGCCTCACATCAAAGGAAATACTTTTTCCCTGTTTATACACTGAACCTCTGGAGTAGTTAGTAACTAATTTCAAACTGAAATAATTTCTTCTAGAATTTCTCTGTTTTGTTTTTTTTTTTCATAATTGAATGGTCAATGAGCTCAAGAAATGCTAGAAAGATTTATTTGAAAATTACTTTGCTTGGGAAAACAAAACAAAACAAAGATACAAACCAAAAAAGAACCCCAAACAAAGCAAAAAACACAAACAAAAAACCCAACCCAAGCCAACCACAAAACCAACTTTGAACAATTTCCAGACCATTACATTTAAATTGACAGATGTAACTATACTAGACTGAAAGGCGGGTGTGGGTTACTCCTGTTTCTGTCAGTGCTGGTTGAATACATGTTTTGAAATGCAAAATCTGGTCTGTGGTGCACACCTGTATTGGGAGGAAAAACATTTCATCCCTGGAGTAACCAATATGAATTGTTTCCCATAATCCTGCAGTTAAGTGAAGTAAGAAGAGTGGGTTACACTGAGGTAAATCTGCGGAGAGTTCGGATTTTCTTTTGTTGTGTATGCAGTATCAAAGATTACCTGAGAAGTTACTGCTGGGATTTTCAGGGCCTGAAAGAGCAAATTGGAATCTGATTATCTTCTTGTCACTATTTCCTATTTTTCACCTACACATTCCTGGAGAAAGAAGCTGCTATAAGCACTCCTGCCTGGCCCAAGACAGCTTTGTCCTGCATGGACAGAAAGTGTTAACATTTTCTGTCTTAAAAAGTTAAATGATTTTTCTTTCTGCCAGGGTCTTCTTGTGTTGGAGATGGTGGCAGTAATTCTTACTTTCCTTAACTTTGCCTTTGATCAGTGGGTTTAGCATAGAACTTTTTTGGTAGCCTGGAAAGACATGTTCTGGAAACTCAGTATTAAAATAGTGCTTCTAGGGTGGGAAAAACATAGGCTGGGAAATCAGCCTTTATAGGTGAGATCTAAATAACTCATAAATATAAGGATTAGTCACAATTGGATTCAAATTCTAGTTTGGGCAGCGCAATATTTTCCAAACCCATTTTTTGTCTGCATTTTTCCCTAAGGTGCCAAATTCTTCCCAGTTACCCCACACTACATCACTGTGTTGAGCTATTTATTCTGTTGTGTGATGAAGGCTTTGAAGTTCTACACCAAAACATATAAATGCTAAAGGCTTTGGCTAGAATATAGCCAAAAATTAATTCCAGCATTTTTCAAAGCCATCATTATATATGACTTAGTCCATTTAGCTTCACTTGATATAAATGAAAAACAAATTAACAGATTAATGGAGTAAAATACCCTCAGAGACTGCAAGCTCCACTGTGAGCCTATTCCCATTAGAAGCTTGGTTAATGGTACTGAGTTGCTTTGCTCTGACCTTTTCCTTTGGCTCTGAATACTCATCAGTTGCAGAAAGGACCTTTAGCTTGATGGGCCTTTGGCTTCAGTCAGCTCAGTTCTTATGGGATAATTTGTGTTTGGTGGAGTTTTGGTCAAATCCCACTCCTTACCAACGCAAATCCCACTGCTGCCCAGGGTGTATCGCCAGAAGAGCCTGACAACTGCAAGAGGAGGGTTTCCTGCCCCAGCTCTGCCTCAACTGAGTGAGCATATTCAAACCCTTGTGTCTGTTTTTGTTTTATAACCCTATGATAACCTTCAAATAAATGGTTTTTCGGTAGGCCGCTGTTTCCAATGCCAAAGAAGAAGAATTAAACTTTCCTAGTTAACCTCATAGGATGTCTAGGTGGGTGCTTTGGTTTTTTTTTATGTCAGGAAAAAAAAAAGAAATCCATGTTTTCTCTATTGGGGTGTTAGTGAAAGGATTGAAAAATATTTTTGTGCTCTTTTCTTATCTGGCATGGTTGATAAAGACTTTAAGAAGAATGATGGAGATATTATCCTCTTCTGAACGTTTTGTTTTGATTTGGTTTTGCTTTTTTTTTTTTTTTTTTTTTTCTTCTGAGTGAGGTTCCTGTTTGTGTGGTGTCTGTTTTGTGTTATTTTGCAGTAGTGTCCAAAGCCTATTTCAGATCAACCAGGCAGAGTGATTTCCTGCAGTTGGGAAGGATACACAGAAATTATACTTTACATTCTGTTGAGCCCAATGTGCTGGTACAAAATGTTTTGAAATGTAATTTCTCTTTAACTTAGTCCTAAAAGCTTAACTGCAGATACTAGTATTAAAGTAGACTGGTAAAGGAATTTTGCTTGGTGATAGTTGGAGAATAATAAGCAGTGGTAAAGATTTTATTATATATAATAATTGTTGTGTTTGGAAGCAAACTTTGAAAGAAATCTATTTTGTTCCTTTTTTGCTGGCTTCAGCATTGTTATTAAAAGTGATATTTCACTGGTACCATTGGCAAAAATTACAAGAGAAGGAGAAGACCAAAGAGGCTGCCATCCTGCAGTGCTAGAAGGATATACTGGGAAAGTTTGTGAACACAAACAGTATCTGCACAAGAAATGCATTTTGCTTTCATGAACAGCCTCACATCGACTCACTTAAGGGTTGTGATAGCAAAGGAGTAATGGTGCTGTTTAACAATGAGGCTGATGTTACTTAGTGCCTTGGGCAGGAGTATAATTTAACTTTCAATTACAAAATCCTGAAAAGCAGTTTATGAATTATTCCCTCAGACTTCTTGAAAATGTCATCTTCCCTTATTCCAAAAACCGTAAGTGTTTATTATGAATCATTTTCCCAGTACATGGTTAAAAATGGCATGTATACACTTCAGGGAAATGTGAGCATCAAGGCTGGGGTAGCTGGTGTGTTCTTTATTGTAGAACTAAAAGCATCATCTCGACTAAGGTATCTGAGCTGTAATGTCATGGCAATTAATGTATGGAAAGTTGGACTGATGGGAAAATGTATAGTGAGTAGAATGAGAAAACTAAAACTAAGAAGAGACTTCTGTAGGCTTTCAGATTTGCTCAGTAGCCAATCCTTTTATCAGATTTATGATGTTTCTTAAAGTTAGAAAATCGCATGTTACTGAATTCTAAGCAATAATTAATAATATTCTACATAAATTAAAGTGTTCTTTGTCTTACTAAAACAAAAAAATGTTCTTATATGTTGTTTTTTTGTTTTTTTAAAGATTTTTTGTAAATGTTGGTTGATTCAGGGCTCTGTTTTGCAGTTCATAGAATCTACTGAAATCAGAGATGGTTATTTAACCCTATGACAGATGGAGCCAGGATGTCTGTATCATCAAAGAGGGGAAAAATGAAATGTGAGTGAGCACAGAAGTCAGTATATATGAGAGTAATTGGAGTGGGCATGCTGAGAGGGTAAGGAAGGATACATTGCTGTCACTCTTTTTTCATCCATCAGCTTTGAAGCCAGCTACTGGTCTGTGTAAGTGACCTCTCCAGCCAAAGCTGAAAAAGGTTAGGGGGTTATATAAACTCACAGCTCTATATAAACCTTTCAGGGACACTTATCCAGAGTGTTTTTCATGATGACAGGGCAGATGTGCTCCTTGCAGAGGATGAACTAGATAATTTGAATTTGTCTTTACTTCTGAAGGTATTTTACAGTTTGACCTTGGCTGTGAGCTGAATTTTTCAATATACTTCGCATGTTTCCTCTGTCTTCTATTAACTACAGTCATCTGGTCAGAAAAGAGTCTTGATGAAATGTGTAATTAGGTTCTGCATCTTTGAATGTTACTTTTTATTGGAAATAGGAGGTAGTTAAGGCAGCAATGGACTGGATTGAAGACTGCAAGGTTATAATATTCTATTCAACTGCTGGAGATGGAGCTTAAAACTTACTATCTAGACTGTAATACTCCCATTACAAAGCTGTTCCAGAACGTTGCTTGTGTGGTAGTGTTAGATGGTCTTCATATCAGACTGAGTGCTTTTATAGCCATTATGTCAGCATTATCCTGTAGCTGAAATGACTCCTGGCTTTTTAGGGTTTGTTGCTGCAAGGTGTTTTTTAACCCTCAGTTTCATTTTATGAGGTTCAACAAATAAGACAAGTTATTTTGTTTTTCTTGAAAAATTGAGAGCTGTGTCTGAGTCTGTCTAGGAAAGGATTTTTGGCTAAGATAAAGAATAGGGATGAATTAGAGCAGAAAGTAGAACAAGCTGAATGAGATGTAGTGACAACTGCTTTGTGGGCAGCTGAGAAAAGCTCTTGAGTCATCTACTCAACCTCCCTCCTTTCTGGTGTTTGGAATAGACAGAAGACTGGGAATCTTTCCGTTACAAGCATGCAGCAACTGTCCCTGAAACCTCCAGGTACAGTGTTTCTTTTTCTCTCCTACTGCTTCAGTGGAGCTCAACAACCTCCAACTGAGATAGACTTAATGCAAATGTAACAAGTCTGAAAACCACTGTTCATGGTGCTTGTGAAATATGTGATACCAAATAATGAAATCTGGAGTTGAGTGGATTTCAGTTTCTTTTTCTACTTTTTACAGTGGAATTTTATATGTTACTTATATTGAGAAAAAAGTGGGGGAGGGAGGAGAAGGAGGGGAAAGGGAAGTTTTGGCCCAGAGTTGAGAATGAAGGAATCAGGCTGTGTGCATACACATACAGTCTAATTTGGACTTCAGCTTCAGCACTTCTAGCTGCTTTGGGATTTGGGAAGGCAGGGGCTATGTCTTTTTCCTCCCTTCTCAAATGGCAGGGGTTTGCAGAGCTGGAAAGAATGTTCTAGATTTCATTTTCCTTTGAAAAAAAAATGGGTATTAGAAGACTACTGAACTGGAACTCTGTTTTTGAGGAGGTGTTGATCTGTGTGAATATTTGCTTGCAAGTTTGTACAACATCTTGAGATGGGATAAAATAGAAGCATAAGAGAGCAGTTGACAATACTTAATCAATTAAAGCTGGTATTTGATGGATTGCATCTCAACCTGGCTTTCCAGTTTTTCAGTATTTTTATTTGTTTCCAGGCATCATCTCCAGTTTTTGGGGAATCTGGTTAATGTGGTCAATCAGAGCACAGGAGATCTGGGGTACACTGGGCTCAGGTGTATCCTTGTAGGTGTGGTGTAGACCATCAGCAGGTGTGGGGCAGCCTCCTGGAGCCTTGGAGTTGCTGCACCTTGGAGCAAGTGATCTGCCTCACCTGCCTTTGTGTTCAAGAGCTATGTGAATAGATAGATGGCCGTGTTTGTAGAGAAGGAGTAGGCAAAACACCTCAAGATATCTGGTAAAGGAGAAAAAAGATTCTGGCAGCAGGTGAGAGGTCAGGCTACCTGGAAATGCTTACTAGGGAAAAGGTCTTTTCCCTCCCTCTCCTGGCATGTTAAAAATGTGCAGTGGCTGTGTGCTGTCCCCATCCCCTGACCCTCCCAGTACAGGCATGCTTTTAGGAGCATGAGCCTATTCCCCTGCCCTTACCCTCCTGGTTTAGGGTCTGGAGGTGCTAAGGGGGTGAAGCTGAGAGGCAGCCTCTCTATCCTAGGGCTGTATTGCAGCTGCCTATTTGTGCTTGTTTCACTGCTGCTAACAGTATCTGGATTAGCACATCAGCATTGCCTATAATCACAGCTTCCACATTTAATTAAAATTGATTACTAATTCAAGATCTAGTTAATGAAAGACAGGGGAAAATAAGCGGCTAAAAGGCTTGGCTGAACTATGTGGCTTTCATATAGATGGCATTGCTCATCATGGTGAGTTGAAAAAATAGTTCCCCTTAAGGCAGCACTTGAGAGTTTGATTTTTCTTTTCAATTTAAACCTTTAAAGTTAGCCTGAAATAATGTGTTTATTTTTCCTGTAGAACTTGAAATCTCCTGTACATAGCTAACATACTGAACTCGAGGCCACTTCACATAATGAATTATTTGAATTATCAGCAGAGCAGTACGAAAGATCTTTGTTCCTGTCCTGATAACAGTGATAGATGTGAAAGACCCTAAAGAAATGCCCATTATCTATCTTCCTTTTTTTGTCAAAGAAGCAGAGTCCCAGGTCAATTCTGGTAGCAAAAAAGCAATTAACTATTCATTTCTTGAGCTTGAAAAAATAATTTGAGTTTTTTTTTAACAGAAGAAAAATATTACAGATATTCCAATGCTCCAAATACAGACTGGTTGCCAGGCACTATATTTACTGTTTTTAGTGAAGGAACTGAAGGGATTATAAACTTTTTCTTGGTTTTGTGCATGTCTGTATAAGTATAGTTATTTCAGAGAAAGATTTATTGTCATGTAATCTTCGATGAATCATCATAGGTTTATAAAAATAAAATTAAATAAGTGAGTAGGTCTGCCAGAAAAGCAGTGAAGTGTGGACCTGGCTATTGAAATCATTACTGTTTGAACTGGAAGATTTATTAAGAAATATCTAGTTTATGTTTTTAATTCTGTGAAGAGTGCTTGATTTTACATCCACAGTAACAATTTGCAAAGGGCTAAAAATCCAACCAAATGGTAATGCTTAAGCTTACAACGTGTTTATGCATTACAATAGCAGCACTACTGAACTCTTTTAATTAGTTTTCCTCAATTGTTACCATGTCAAAAGCCAATTCCTGCTTTTTGGTGTTGTATCACTGCAGAATTTATTCCCAACACCCATTTTATTTCAGTTTCAAATACAAGTTTTTGAACACTGAAGAATAAGTATCAGTGGCTGTTTAATCTAATTGATGATATGCTTTTCATTTCATGCATCTCTTCAAAGGATCAAAATGCCAGGAAAGTGAAAATCATATTAAGATAAATCAAATAACAGATAGTTGTGTCAAATTCCTTAAAAAGCTGGAAGTGCTCATAAAGGAAATGTACCTTGGAAGTGATTTGCTACCGACTGGTATATGTTTAACTATTGCCTCTTTCAAGATCATTTCTTTATCGCTGTTAAATGGATTTTATCATAATAAACCACTACAAAAATTTGAGGTTTTTATGAAAATGAGATATGCTATCTGGCTTTCAAGGATCAGGTGAGACCACACCTTTTGAATTGAGAGAACTAAGTCACATAGGGATACACTGATAGAAGGCAATCATGCAAGGGCATGTTTGGTTTTAAATGTATGGATGGTATTTGAATTCAATAAACATTTCCCACAACCTGAGCTGGAGACAATATCTACACAGCCAAAATTCTGTCAAGTAAGACTGGAGATGTCCCAAAATATCTACTTCTACTTTGTGTTTCAATCCAGCAGACAGTTTTTGACTCAAAGCTGAGGGGACCAGCCACTCCACAGGGATAGCTTGCAATTGCCAGACTGTACCAGAGGACAGACATGAGTAAACACATCCTAAGCAAGGGTTGATGTTAGAACCCTTTAGCTTGCTGTTAGAGCCCTTCAGCTTGCTGTAGACAGTGCAGGCTTGTCTTCTGCTGTTACTTGGAAGGTTTCAGAACTTACTGTAATGTATTCAATTGTAATTGTTGCTTCTCTCATTTCCCCTACCTGCCTACCCCCTTTTCTTGCACCTTCGACAACCCTTTCATGATGATCTTGAAGGCCAGACTCCTCTTGTTAAATAAGGGACCTCAAATGGAGCTACTGTGAGATGCAGTTAAAAACATTAATGTTATTCTGGCCCTACAAGACTGCATTTGAATTTTTTTTCTAGTGTCGGAAGAGATCTCCTTAGAGAGACGGATGTAGATTAATGCTGCAGATCTGCCCTCAAAGAGGAGAAAGACTGCATCTTGCAGTGTCCAAGGGTGCTTTGCCAAACATTCAGCCAGTGTAGTGTTTCAGACCCTACAAATATGTATTTATTTCACATGTGGTAACTGAGGTGATTAAAAAAGCATCCTGGACTCATAAAGCTTCAATAGCTTTAGCAGCACGAGAAAGTCAGAAGAACTTATATTTCTGAAAAACTACCTCTTCTGAAGCTCTGCTTTTGTAATTGGGATTACTCTGCTGGGGAATCCTAGATGTTGCATTCAGAGATCTTTTAAGTCATCTAGTGCTGCAGCTGTGTCTGGGGAACTCTTTCTGAAAATGAAATGAAGTCCTTTTTTGTTTTAGGTACAGCGTTAGAGATCTGTCATTCTCATTTCCCAGAATCTTGGAAGAGCAGCTTTCCCTGATGACACAAAACTTTTTGTGGGGTAGCTGAATCAGAATAAAAAAAATTATTGGGGGTAGCTGGATCAGACAGCTCGTGCATATAATACAGTTGTAGTCAAGCTGAGGAGCAGATGCCCAGGAAGGGAGAGCAGCTTCCCCAGGTGCAGCATCCTGTAGAGGACACCTACATGGAGCTTCCATTTCTTTGGGCCCCACATCCAAACTGTAATTGCAAACAACAGACAAATCCCTTGGAAACTGTTGTGGCAAGCACACCATTACATAAATACACCACTAATAAATTGAGCGTGGGAGTAAGAGCTGGGGAGGTGAGGGAGCATGGATATGGGTTATTTGACATAGAGGCAATGTGCTAATGAAGTGCTAAAATCTCCATTTGCTCTACCCCATCTTTCTATGAAAAATTCATGCCTGTGGCAAGAATTTGAGGGATCCTGGGATCTCACCCTGAAAGTGAGCTGCCTTTTCCTGTGCTCTCATAGCTGACGGTATTTGTGTCCCCTTTGCTGTAAGGGGGAAGTGACATGTCCTGCTATGTCTTGGCTCTTTTCATTAAGTTTCTTCATATCTGGATATTTTCAAAGTATTTTGCTACTTCTGCAACTTTCCCATAACTCAGTGGCTAATTCCTCTTCAGCTGTGCTTGTATGGGTAATCAGTTTCATGATACACCCATAGAAAAAGCTGAGTTTATATTTTCAGAGTTCATCGCTGACCCCCTTTTTTTTTTTTTTCCTAAGAACTAATCCAGTTCTTTAAT